>NC_067402.1:97546066-97878566 GCF_016432865.1 Antechinus flavipes | reverse complement strand
TGGTTATGATATACTATTAAAATAATTTACTTTCTTACAATTTATATTTCATTTTCATGTTCCTTAGTTAAGTATGTAACTAAATTTAAAATGGATTCCACACAAATAAATATACAGAAGTACTCACTGGAGGTTCCAAATAAAAATATTTTTACTGCAATTGTAAATTATACTCACTCCTCTCTATACATACTATCATTAAAAAATAGGTTCTTTTTCTGCTTATGATGATAAATTGTTCCATGCTGTAGAAAAAAAAAATCACAGAGCTGTACACAACTCCCTAAAATTCTCCCTCGAATATCATATCTGACCAAATTATCCAAGGGATTTTGTAAGCATTTCCTGGAATTATAATGCAAAAATATGCTGTTGGTTATCACATCTTCCTTCCTGTTTTTTTTAAGCACTTGTTTAAAATATTCAAAGATGAATACTTAAGTTGATATTATTTCATCCATAAGTATAATTATATCACTATTATACTATATACATTTTTTCTATAATAAGGTGTTTTCTATATTTTCTCAACTTAGACCAATTCTTCAACTCTTAAGCTGACATTCCCTCCATTCGTGTGTCTTCTTCTCTTTTAAGTATTCTTGCCAGTACTATCCTCACCAGTTCAGTTATTCTGTAGTCATGTCTGATTCCTTGTGACACCATTTGGGATTTTCTTGGCAAAGATACTGGCATAATTCATCATTTCCTTCTCCAATTCATTTTACAATTAAGGAAACTAAGGCAAACAGGGTTAAGTGATTTGCCCAGAGTCATATAGCTGGAAAGTGTCTGAGAGCAGATTTGAGGAGCCATCCTAAGTCTAGGCCCAGATTCTATCCATTGAGTAAAATATTAACCACCAGTGACAAACACAAAGAGAAACTAAACCTTATCTGAGGATCACAACAAACTACATGTTGACATGGAAAACAACATGTATATTTTTATATTTTTTATTAATATGTTTAACATATTAAAATTAATAGGAACTGTTAAGAGTTCAAATGTTGGAGTTTGTTCTTCTCAGAGCACAGCCGGTTTAGAGGCTTGGAGCCCTTCGGATATCTCCAAATCCAAAGGTTCTGTCCTTCAGCCTCTGCCTCTGCTTTCTTCTGCCTCCAACCAAGACAGAGATGGAAGGTCTCTCTTATCTCCCTCTGGGGAGCCCAGCCACCAACTTGTCGCGGAGAGAGGGCTTCTGGCGTCCAGCCACCAACTTGCCGCGGAGAGAGGGCTTCTGGCGTAGCTCCCCTGGAATCCGTCAAAAGTGTTCTCTGCACCAGAGTCGTTCCTCTCGAGTCCAGCGCGATCAGCCAGCCAAGAGGAAAAAGTGTATTCTGCCATAGATCCCTCATCGCTGGCCTTTTATATGCCTCTTCTGAGAGAATGGCATTATGGGTTTTCTCCCATAGTGCTCTCTGGCCCAATGACTTTAAGGGAGGTGTAGAAAGTGTACTTTGTGAAGCTAGCATACTTGTGGACTCCAGTGAGTAAAGGTGTGAACACAAGCCTTGTCTTAATTAGTTCTACTTAGTACCTTGTTTCAGGTTCTGGCCAAAACAACTTCTTGTAAGATTAGATCAACTCTAATTACTTAGCAGTTAGTAAGGATTCCAACAAGGAACTATATTTTAATCTGGTTCAGACTGCACTTAAGAGTGGTTGGGGCCCATGTTGAAAGCCAATTCTTACCAAAAGAGCAGTCATCTTTGACTCCTTAGATAATGATTTCTATCCTAATCAATCCAGTTATTGTAAACAAATACAAGAAAACAAAATAGCCTTTCCTCTGATCAATCTTACATTATCATAGGAGAAGACACAATAAAAAGAGTTAGAGGAAGATGAAATAGTTGATGGGGAAGTGAAGAGTCCAAAGAATGAGTTGAGGGTGAAGCAAACATCATGCCTTGAACTCCTCAAAATAAATAAATAAAAATTGCAATCTTGGTTATGGATTCATGAGCGAACAGGTCTATGGAGAAAGGAATTAATCCCAGAAGAGAATGGCAACTAGCAGAAGATGGAGCAGTCTAGAGACTGAGTTGAGTTGGTATCTATTTTCACTAATTCTCTGATCTCTGGACTTAAGATCCACCTTTTCATTCCTCCTGAAACTTAACTTCTCTACTAGAAGAGCATCTACTAGATAGGTAAAATTGGCTTCTCCCTACCAAAAAGCCCTGTTGCCATCAATACCTTTAAATGTCTCACATATCCCAGGTCAAAAGTTCACCTTACAATTTCATCTGTCCCATGTTTTCCCCCATGCCAGGTATCCATATTCCCAATTTTTATCCCTCCCCATGAAGAAAGAATCTAAGGAGAAAGAATATTATTTTGAAGCAAAATATATTATACTTGGATTCTGACAACTTAAATTTTAACAAAGAATTAAAAACTTCATATTTTGTTTAGCATGATTAATATAGTCTCATCAGAAGAATGGGTGAAATAATTCTGTAAAAGATGCAGAATCACTTCCTCAGAAGTACCTTCATAGTCTCAGTTTTCTTATCTACACAGTTAGGAAATTTTCTGAAAGTTCAAAGTTCTTTGTAAATTCTGTTCTAAGCATTATTTCAAATTAGAAATATTTCAGGATAATGCACCAACTAGGTAAAACCTAATTGATTTATTCGGCTAACAGGACCACAGAGCATGATGACATCCCATAAAACAGGAAAAAGTGTGGTTCCCAAACATGGCTTATTCAAAAATATGAAAAACAAAATTGCTTCCAAGGGTCATTTCTGTATTTTATTACATTTTCAGATTCAATCAACAGCTTAAAAAAAATTTAATCCACAGAATTTGCAACCAATAGAAATTTATGTAGTATCTTCAGAATATAATTGTCAGTGAAATTCACTCATTAGAATGAGAGCTCCAAGGGTAAAGGGCATGTTTTACTTTGCTTATTATAACCTGGGGTTTAGCCCAGTGCCTAGCACTTAATAAGCCCTTAATGTTTCTTAACTGAATGACTGATGGCCTCAGTGTCAGGATGACCCGATTTCAAATTCCTCTTCTGACTTATGTATGTGAGACTTTGAGAAAAATCACTCATTTTTCCCTGGCTACTACAACTATAAATTGCAGAATGTTGCCCTTTGGTAAGAGTTTCCTTAAAGAAACCATTTTGTTAGTGAAGTCAAATACACACACACACACACACACACACACAACTTGATTAAGTAGAAACCGTGTAATTTAATGAACCAAAAACTAGCTCTGGACCCAGATTAAAACCTGGATTCAAGTTCCATCTCTAATAGAATCTGGATGAGTGACCTGAGGCAACCTTAACTTCTTAGAGCTTTTTTTGGCCCTACAAAACATATATAAAACATGTACAAGTTTGCCTTGAAGGAAAAGGCACCATATTTTGGATATGTGTAATATAAGTATGCTCTATAGAAACAGAAAATACACAGGATGAAGTATATTGGACTTGGAGTCAGAAAATTTGGTTTTAATTCTTGCTTCTGACACTAGTTTTGTGACCAGTCAAGTCAAATTCTACCAGTTTCCTAAGTAGTGAAATGTGTAAAATCGAATCTATAATTACTTTCCAGAGGTGTTACAAGAATCATAAGATCACAAATTTAGAGACAGAAGAGATCATAGTCCAACTCCTTCATTTTACAGATGAGGGGCTGGGATTAAGGGCAATTAAGTGATCTGCCTAGAGTCACTCAACTATAGTATCTTTGAAGGGATTTAAACTTTGTTATTCCGGATTCCCAAGTCCAGCACCCCATTCCCTCTGCCATAAAGATGAGATCATGCTATATGTATCTTTTAAAATAATGATGATGATAAGGATGTTTGAAAGGGTTGAGAAAAAAGGCACAATTGAAAGGTTGAGAAAAAAAGGAAGTCCTGACAATCAGGAGAAACTGGGGACAGGATTTAGGGCAGGAAACAAAACCTATTGAGGGACAGGAAATCCAATTTCGTGGTTCATTGCTGAGGACATGCAATCATTTTCTTAGCTTTCTCAGGATCACACATTGTGTTCTACATATTAAAGGAACTCTTCATTAGACAGAACTTCAGTAAACTTAAACTAGTAATTAAGTCAGAAAGACTTACTGAACTGTGCTGCCTGGCAAATTCTCCCGAGATACACATTAAAAACCAAACTTCTTTGGTCATCATACTGCTGACACATTGTAAGGAATATATTTACATTTTCATTTCAATGTGATGGCATTTAGGAAACAAATTTCATCTGTTGACTCTGTTGGGAAATTTTATACATTATAAATTTTAATATGCTTTGCATTTTTCAAATAAGGTAGTTATTTATATAACATTTACCTAGACTCATTCTAATTTGAAGGGTGTTTTTAATATAAAAAAGAAATGGATTTAATGTTACACTGAATACAGATACTGTTAACAGTTTTAATCCCTTCAGTTTGAATTTTACCTTATAATATGTGATCTCTCTCTTCTTCCTACTCTTTTGAGACCTGGGACAGATCTTTACTTAAAATGGCAAAGGTCTCTTACTTGAAGGAATATTCCCTATTCCTAAGTTCATTCTGTCCTTTAGTTGACTTCTGAAGGAAAGTTCACTTTGCCCTTTAATTGACTTCTCAAGGAAAGTTCACTTCTGGAGGGATGTATCATGTATGCGTTGGCTGCTTATCTATGTTGCACGAACTAGCCCCTCCTGAAACTCAAGGACAATACTTGGGAGAAATGGCTAATCTCCCATGTATATCATTTATTATTTACAACCTTGCAGCCCCTCCTGGTTATCTCCTTGATGAGCTAACATATCTGTATTCCATATTCAATAGCCAAGAAGGTAGGCTGAAGCCCAAAGCTCCTGGTCCATCCACAGCCCAAATCCTTGGCCCAAAACCTTCTTTGTCTGTAACCCCAAAGCTCTGCCTTGGAAAAATTCCCAGTTCGGGACTCAAAGGCTGAACAGAGGCCTCCCCAGCCACAGTGAATCAGAGTCAGTGCTCCCCCAAACTGGTGATGGTTTTTTCCTCTTTTTCTTCTATCCTGATTATTATATTAATAATTGTAGTGTGTTTAGTTATTATTCTTATATGCTGGTTTTGTCATTGCAAAAGGTCTACTCTTTGCTGCTTTTAGTTATTATTATTAAAGTTATTTTATATTTGGCTTCTAAAACACATGTGTTATTTGTGATAGCTAATTCGAACTTTAAAATCTCACACCACCACTACATCCAAAACTACATCCAAAACCATCTCTTGATCTATATCTTCCTACTGGATCCAGGTGTTTCTGGAGGAGAGAATGAGGCTACTGACTTTGTACAGCTGTCTCTCACTTAAATCTAATCTACTTGTAAGTCATGGCATCGCCTTCCTGATGTCAAGATCCTCCTCTTTGAAGACCAAGGACCAATAACAACAACATCAGAACATTCCCTTTGTGTTTTTCTATCTATCATGGTTTATTATAAAAAAAAAAAATTCCTCCTTATTCAAACTTTTTTATAAATTGTAAGTCTTCTGTGAAGGCTTACTATCACAATATACTATATATACTATCACTATAAGGCCTCCGAATTCTACAATATAGCCATATTGAGCTGATAGCTATTCCTTGCAAGGCATTAAATCCCCCACCTCTTCACCTTGGCCTAAAATGTATTCATCTCTAACTTCTTAGCTTCCTTCAAAGCTGCAATATAGTTACCATCACAAAAACAAAACCAGGCTGACACCCTGGAAGGGGGTACTCTTCCTTTCCTCAAATTATCTTGTAAATATTTAATTAAGTACTTGTGGGATCCCCAAACATAATTAAGCTCCTTCAGGACATGTTTGGTTTTTCCTTCAATTTTTGTCTTTCTATTTCCAACATCTAGCCTTGAACAAATAGGTGCTAAACAAATGTTGGTTCAACATAGTATATCTAGAGGACATATAGGGAGGAAATGAAGATACTGATCTCTGAGATCCTTATTACTGCTAATTCTATAATCTTATTTTTAAAAATTCCTGTATTTTAATTCCTTTAATTTTAACTCCATCATATAGATGAGGATTTAAAAAGTGAAATGACTTGGTCTCAAAGGTATTAAAATAGCAAGACCAAGATCTGACCCCAAGCTTTCTAACTAAAAAGCCAATGTCCTTTCTGGTTTGTTTCCTAGTCTCCAATATCTCTCCTTCTACTCTACCCTACATTCATGTGACAAATTAATCTTCTTGAAATACTGATCTGCTCATGTTATTCCCCAACTTTAAATCCTTTAATTAGTATTCATTCCCTACAAAATTGAGTCAAAACTTCTTAGCTTGTTGTTCAGGACCCTCCATCAATGGTCGCATATTAGCTTGCCAATGGTATCTCCCACTGCTCTCATATGCTATGCATACTCAATCCAACCTGAATTGCTCATCAGTTCCAGCTAAAAGACTAATTTTACATTCCAACCACATTGGCCTGCTAGCTAATCATGAAGGCATTCCATCCCCCACCTCTATGCCTTTTTATATTTTGTACCAGGTACCTGAAATGTATTCATCTCTAATTCTTTAGTTGCCTTATAGTTTCAATTTAGTTACCATCTCTTGCAAAATCTACTATTGATACCAAGGATGGGGCTTTTCATCCCTTCCTAAAATTATCTTATACATGTTTAATTGATTAAAACCTTGTACCTCCCCCACATCTATACCTTTTCTTGTGCCATATTCCCCTACTGGAATGCTCTTATTCATTATTTCCATCCATCAAAATACTATTCAACCTCAAATGTGTTAACCTCAAATACTACCTTCTTCATGAATCAATAAAGATGACAGTGATTTCTCCATTAGCCCTGGACAGTTTTTATTGTTCCCATCTGTTCCTATAATAGAATGCAAGCTTCTTTCAGATCAATAAATAAACATGTATTAAATGTCTACTATGTATCAGGCATTGAGCTAAGTGCTAGGGATACACAAAGAGATAAAAATCAGTCCTTGACATCATGCAAAAAAAATATACTGTCCTTCAATTAACCAATCGGCATTTACTTAGTGTTTACTGTGCTAAGCACTAGGGACACAAAAAGATTCAAAAGGTCATCCCTATCTCAAAGAAACTTACAATCTAATGAGAGCATCAACATGCAAACACGTACAAATAAGATATACAATGATAAATAGGAAATAATTAACAGAGAGAAGTCACTAGAATTAAGAGGGTTTGGGAAAGCTTTATTGTAAAAGATGGAATTTTAAATGAGACAAAGAACCACAGGGATGTCGATAGGCAGAGCTGAGAAGGGAGAGCACCCTGGCCATGGGCAACAACCAGAGAAAACGTCCAGAGTCAAGACAGTTGGGATAAAAGATAACATTTATAAAAAGTGCTTTACAAAATCTTAAAGTGATATATAAATGCTAGTTATTATTTGTTGTTATTATTTCAATGGATCGGTCTGTGATCTTATTGATATAGGTTGGCCTCTCAAAAACTATTTGGGCCAAAAAACTGCCTATGGATTCTTTATCATTCTATGAGATTCTTATTCATATTCCATAGTTGATCCACAGAGGATCTACCCAACATGCTAGACATCTCCTTCAAAAATTCATCAACTTTTTTATGTATCATGGACCTCACAAGTAATGAAGCCTATGAAATAAAAAGTTTCAGTTTCATACATACTCTTCTGGAAGCCTATTGTATATGTGTATGGAAATGATCTTTTTTCATGCATCATGAATTTCAGAATTTACATACACATAGGCACACACCCCTTCTTTATTCCTGAATTAGAGAAAAAGCTCATCAAGTCAGTAGCATAATACTCAAAAAACAAGAATCATCAAAAAGATAACCCCACTTCAAGTGCTATATGACACAAAAGTTAAAAAGAAGAAAGGCATACTTTAAACTTTTAAGTGCTAAATAAGTGCTAGTTATTGTTATTATTACTTACTGCCTCTGTCATTTACTATCCATGTAATATTTGGCAAGCCACTTATCTTTAGGCTTCAATTCTATCATCTATAAAATGAGGGGATTAACCTAGAGAATTTTATAGGACCCTCCTAATTCTAATCCTGTCCTATGATATTATGATCTGCTTTCCCTAAGATCTCCCAAAAGAATCTGTAGCTGGTTTTATTACTGTTGTGTGTTGTGACTGTTACATAAATGTTAGCAGTTATCGAGGCAGCTATACACTGAACCTGGAATCAAGAAGACAACATTTCAAATTCAGCCTCAGACATTTAATAGATGTGTGACGCTGGGGCAAGTTTTAATGGCTGTCTGCCTCAGTATCCCTATAACAGCATCTATCTCCCATGGCTGTGGGAAAGTGATTCGAAAATTTAAAAAATGTTATTATTATTATCAACAATAAAATAATAATAATTCTGAGCCTACCCCTCAAAGTACACATCCCAAGCTCTAGGCACACATAGGTACATGTGGTTTTAATGTAGTGTAAGTGAATAGAAATGCTTCTATTACCCACAGAATACTCACTATCTTCAAGAATCCTCTGCCTCAAAGGAGTGTTTCTTTTTTGGTATCTGCTAATAGCTACATCAGCAGCTCTAACTCTACATGCCATAAAAATGATTCAATTTCACAACAAGTATATTGCCTAAACATAAGCCATTTACACTTCAAAAAGTAAGTGAAGTAAGTGAAGGGCAAAAGTGTTATGTCAGATTTGATCTCACAAATATTATTCTTACTAACCAAGCAGAAATGATAGCTTGTCTCCTCCCAATAGGAGAAGTTAGTTTATAAAAGAGAAGTCCTTATATTTCCACATCTCTGTAGACATTTCCTCATATCATCTACATCAAAGTTCATATCTTTTCTGTGTTACTAGTTTCAATGAACTATCACTGGCATAGGACACAGTAAAAGAAAATATCAGTTTCTTTTTTTCATATGTGGGTTTTAAAACAAAAAGGATTTATTGTGGAGGACCAAAATAAACCTCACAAAAGAGGAGACAGGAATAAATGGGTGCTTCATGGTACTGTAAATAGGCAGCTGATTTGGGAATCAGGAAGTCCTAACTGCTTTCAAGGCCTGTACCTGACACATATTGTCCATTACAAGTCCCTGAAATTCTGAATGCCCCAGACAACCCCTTGAAATGATAGATTACCAACAAGTTGCCATATGAATTTATGAATGGAATTTCCACACTGATAAAAACACAGCACTTAGCCAAAATAATGATGATATAAGTAACATAATAAATATATAGACTAGAATAGATTTTTTTTTTAAACCTTTTCTCAGTCTTTATTTTCCTTGATCTGCTTCATTCTCTCATGCTGCTTGTTCTCTTTCCTGTTGGTTTCCAGGACACCATTCTCTCCTTTTCCTCCTAACTGAGAATTTCTGTTCAATCTCTTTTGTAGAGGGGCTGTAACTATGCACTGAGATTTGTAA
This sequence comes from Antechinus flavipes, assembly GCF_016432865.1. Classification (NCBI taxonomy): domain Eukaryota; kingdom Metazoa; phylum Chordata; class Mammalia; order Dasyuromorphia; family Dasyuridae; genus Antechinus; species Antechinus flavipes. Next base: position 97,869,146 of record NC_067402.1, on the reverse strand, counting down.
CTATGCACTGAGATTGGGACTGCCGAGCACTTGAAGCTAATTTCTGATTGGATGATACTCTATGGGCATATGCTTGGAAAATGGTCCTTTCCACTATCCATACTGGCTCAATGATTGGTGTATAGAGGATTGTAGGAGGGACTGGGAGTGGAGTAAAGCTAGTCAGACACACACTCTCAGTGGTAGACGAGGGAGAAGGCGGTCATGGAGATTCTGCTTCCATCCTGTTCAATCCTGTCTGGCGACCAAGAATAAAGATTGAGGACTTTTGCTTATCCTGACTCCGGCTGATTCTGAGGTGTCCTGGGCGCTAGCCTGGTCGTTACACTTTTTCTGATTCATTATCCATCTTCTGCCTCCACCTCCCACCCCCAATCACAGATGCCTCTGGAGACTTGGCCCTTTTTTTTTTTCTTCATCCTCTTCTTTAGTGACTTCATCAGTTTCCATGAGGTTCAAATTATCATCTCTAGGCAGATGACTTCCAAACCATCTATCCAACTTTCTTCCCTCTTTTAATTCTAATCTTAAACTCTTTTAAGAAGTCCTATCAACAGCTCTAGCTCAACCCATCCAAAAATGCAAATCAGCATCTTTTCCCCCTAAAAGCAATATACTGTCTCCCTATTTCTACCGAGGTCTCTATTTCTCTCATTCATCCTAGACTTTTCCCTCTCCCTTAAATTAGCCCAAGTAGTTGCTAAATCTTGTCAATTCTCTCTAGAACATCTCTAACAATCATTCTTTTCTCAAGTGCTTTCAAATAAAGGCTGAATATGTACTTCTTAGGTAGATTAATTAGAGGATTCTTGTTCAGATGAGACTAGGTAGTCTATTACAATTCTGGCATTCTGTGAAATGTAATTATAGTAGAACCTTTCCCTGAAAAGATATTCATCATAAAACAAGAGATACCTGATTTTTTAGCCTGAGTGAATTTTGGATGTCAACCAGGAACAATAAGGCATACTAATAATCATCAAATAAACCATATACTTATTATCAACTAGAGCATAAATATCATCCATGGCAGCTTGGGGAGTAAAATCAATCCCTTCCTTGCCTTTCATTATGACATATTCTAGAAACCATCTTTGCCCTGATGTTGGGAGCCACAATCACTAAGCTGATTGGCAAAGCCCAGCACTGAGATCAAATGTGCACAGCACTCATGCAGGAACATTTCCTTCTATGATTCTTGTTAGTGGACTATTTCCTATATTATTTATAATTAGCTTGATTACAGCACTAAAATATCTAAAAAAATCTGTTGACAAGGGGAATTTGGGCAAATTAACTAGATGATTCCACATGCAGATTCTGTCCTAATAAAACTAATCTCTCACTGAGACAAATGAACATTATGGAAAGCATTGTCACTATCTGAGAGAATCCAAAGGTCCAAGAAATAATGGTGTTTAGCAAGTTAGACTCAGAAAAGATCAGTATATCTAGGAACCAAAAAATGGTTAAAGTATAACTAGGAACTGCCCTAAATGCCTATATATATGGTTTCAAGTCAGGGAAATAGAAGAATCAAACAATCCATAGAATTGACAAAGAAGGCATAAGTAAACTAACAAAATTCAATGACATTTAACCTTGTATAACATTTATCTTTCATTATTGGCTTCACGTAATGTAATCAATAATTAACACTTAACCATAAAAACTTACTCAAATATCAAATATAGTAACATATAAAGGTTAATAAGTCAGACACATGTCAGAAGACTATGTTGACCTAAAGAAAAGTATATAATCATGATATAGTATAAAAATAAAGCCTGAAGGAGCCTGAGAGAAGTAGGAGCATTACTTCCATCAGTTCCTCATTCAAACTACCCCATGATTCCTGTCTTTCTTCGATGCCGACCCTATTCTTCTTGCTCAACTCCCTGGACTCCCTGCAGAGGGTGGACCCCTGCATCCTGAGATATGCCTTAGCTATCTTCTGACATAATGCACCAAAAAATGTAATTCTGGGACAATTTTAAAAAGGATCAAAACTACTATGTATTACTTCAAGTCAATTTAGAAGATGGAAAAATAAGATTCACTTGACAAAAATGTATTAAGTGCCCTCTAAATCCAAAACCTACAAATTCACTGATGTGTATCCTATTCTCCTTTTGTAACTAAAAAGCAAATAATTATTTTACTTTTATTGGATCATTGTAGGGAGTGCTCTTACTCTTTTTATAACACACAAAAATGCCAACTTTACAAGTATATGGATTATAAGTTTGTGTAATTAATCAAGTATTATTACTATTATTTATTTATCTATTCAGAAGGAAATTTATAACTTGAATCATTTATGGTGATAGTTTGTTGTTGTTCCCGCATTTCAGTCATGTCCAACATTTTTTGATCATATTAGGTTTTCTTAGCAAAGATACTGGAATAGTTTGCCATTTCCTTCTTGAACTCATTTTACAGATGATGAAATTGAAGCAAATAGGGTTAAGTAACTTGCCCAGGCCACACTGCTAAAGTCTGCACCCTGATTTGAACTCAGGTTTTTCTAATTCCAGGCCTTGTGCTTCATCCACTGTGCCCCCTACCTGTCCATGGTATGGTTAGGTCCTTGTTTTGTTTTGTTTTGTTTTCTTTTCTTTTTAAATGTTAATTGAATAATTCAAAATGTTAAATATCAACCAAGCTCCACCACCTAGATTCCAGAAGAAATAGCTACTCTGGCCTAGTTCTTCATGTGGAAAGTCTTAATACTTAAATTTTAAAGCTATAAACTTTCTTGACCAAAAATACTATTGGGCTTCTTTCTCTCTCTTCATTTTACTTTTCCTTTTTGGGTTTATAGCAGAATGTTACTAGGGGCATATCAGTTGCCAAAGACTAACCTACTGACGTTACTCAAATATACTATTTGACCTCAAATAAAGAACAGATTGTCTCTAAAGCTGTCTCCAAGCTACCAAATCAATATTAAGAGTAGAATGTACATGATAGTCTTGCCACTCATATTCTTTTGTTGGCAAGTAAAGTATTGCAAAGTGTCTCTTTACCATTTTGTGGATAGAGAAATGTTCTTAATGATGATAATAATGATGATGATGATGACAAAAAATAATAGCTTCAATATTTGTAAAGCCCTCTACAAATATTATCTCATTTCATCTTCACAACAATCCTGGAAGGCAAGTGCTATTATTATCTTTATTTTACAGATGACAAAACTGAAGCAAACCTCTGTGGTTAACCAGTGTCTAAGATTGGATTTGATCCACATTCAGGGTTCTATCTACTGTATTACCAACTTGCTTCTATTAGAACTTAACAACTGTACCCAGAAGCATATTTCTAGTGCAATGTCTGAAGACTGCCATAGACCCTCTTCTTTTCAAGTCATTGAATAAAATATTGAATGAAACCATGAGAGTTGTTTTCATGAAATTGGTATGATAAACACTATGATGGAGATATAACATGTCACAAAATAAAAAAGTTACAAAACCTCAGACCAGAATAGAAACCAATATGAAATCAACATGATAAAATTTAGCATAGACAAATATAAAGTCCTACATTTTGGTTTAAACACACACACACACACACACACACACACACACCAACCAAACCATCAACTCTACACATACATAGATGAAGCCTAACTTGTCTCCAAAGCAACGTAGGATTTAGAAATTTAGGAGACTCAAAAGATGAGAAACTGAGACCCAGAAAGATGGAATTATTTACTCCAAAACAGAAGTTAAGATTAGGCTGCAAAATGAATCTATCTTTTCCTAGGTCACAGTCCATATATGACTATAACAAAAGGTCTTTATTAGGCATAAGGGTCAAGTAAACCCACAGTGTCATAAGGTTGCTATCAAAGATAATTTTAGGCAACATTTACATAAAAATAAAGCACAGATCACAGAAGTAATAATTTCATTCTATTCTTCATTAATCAGAGATCTGGGCCATTTAACTGAATTCTGGATATCATGTTTAAAGGGAGCTAACAAACCAGAATGAGTTTTTTTTTTTAATTACCTGTGCATAGTAACTTTTAATAAATAATTACTGATTTATTGAATCTAGAGACTGGTGATTAAATCCTGGAAACTAAATCAGAAAAATAAACTGAAAAAATCAGAGATATTTAACCCTGAAAAACAAGCTAAAAGGAGACATAACTATTTATACATATTTGAAGGGCTATCATATGAAAAAATAAATTTTTTCTGTATTTCTTCAAAGCTAAAAAATTAAAAAGGCATCTAAAAAGGCATTTACCTGGTAAAGATGAAAACTATCAATGAATCCATGAACAAGCATTTATTATGTACCTACTAATTATGTATCAAGTACTGTTCTAAGTTCAAGTAATATCTCTTCACTTAAGGAGCTAAAATGCTATTAGGAAAAATCAAGTGTAATTTATAATCGTGAATAAAATATGTAAACAAATAAATGCAAGGTATATGGGGAAGGGGATGAGGAAGAAGACTCAAGAAAGACTTCATGTAGAAATAATGTTTTCAATTACAATAGAAAAAATTCTTTCAGTAGGTAGAAGCATATTCACTACAGAGCCTCCAACATACCTTCCAAAATCAATAATGATTCTTACACAAGGAAGAAAAGAACTAAAATAAAGTTGACCTAGAGTCTGCATCATTTAGGCCCTAAAGAATAGCAACTTCAACTTGACCTAGGAGATAGTCAAAAGCTCCAATTCATTGGAAATCAAAAGCATATAAAAAGAGTAAGAAAAGAACATTCCAGCATGATGGGAGAGTCCATTGTGCCATCAAAGAAAAGAGTATATGACGCAGACAAAGAATACACTCAAAATAAAATCCATTTGTTTGAGCATCTGCTTAGTGACTATCAAGAATAACTCTTTCTGATGGATTTTACTAACAAAAAAGGTAATAAAATTCATTCAATGGGAAGTTAATGCACAAATACACCTCATTTTCCTGGAAAACCACTGAAAACATCTGGTGTTAATGCATCAAAAACCAAAAAGACCCATTTTGTGCATCAAGTCACATAATTTTACCACTGGAAATATTAAAATTTCTGTGTGATTCTAATCAATTATCAATTTGTTTCACAAACAAGAATCTCCATATTTCTGACTTTTTGGAATATACATTTACATTGCTTTTTTACAATGCTTTAGAATTTTAAACCTTTTAAAAAATCATTTAACTATAAAAATGCTAATATAGAAAGTTTGGGGGAAATGCTGCAGACTGAATATCATTACAGACACAGGAAATTGATTCTTTAGATAGCTTATAAAGTTAATGAGATATTACTTAAGGCAAAAGAAACAATTAGACTATTAACAGTCAAAACAAACCAAACATTGCCATTCAATATAATGAAACTCACTTAGTAAGAGGTAAAAATTAAGAAATGAATATGAAAATAAAAATCTAATAAGATTTAAGTAAAGCTATAACATCTAGAGTGAAGTATGACTAAATTACAGCTTGAATAGTTGTTTTTCTCCCTCTTTAAAACCAGAACAAATATGTTGGAAAGTTAATAAAAACTAATATTTAGTCAATGTAAAAATCACTAAAAAGAAGACAAAATGACCAATTGGGAAAATCCATTAGTAGCCTGGAAGATAGATAATGAAACACACTTCCCTCCTAACAGCAGAAAAATTGGGGAATACTAGAATGCTGAATACATTATCAGAATCAGAAAGCGAGCAGAGTCATTATCATTGAATTGGAGTATTTGGGATAAACTTTCTCAGTTATAAAGCAGTTGAGTTTGGGAGATTCTAGGAAACAGGTAATATTTCCAGAAATAACTAACAGAAAAATAAAAACAGATACATGATATTAAGTATAAAGTCTGCTTCAGTCTGGGCCTCAAAATCCTAGCTGTGTGACATTGGGCAAATCTTTTAAACTCTCTAGACCCTCAGTTCTCACAACTGTAAAATGAGGAAGCTGAACTAGTCATCTAGTTTTCCTCCCAACTTAATACTATTGTTTCCTAATTACATGTAAAAGTTTTCAATAATTCATTTTTATAAGATTTTTAAGTTTTAGATTTTTCTCCCTTCCTAATTTAGCAAGCAATCTGATACATGATATATATCTGACATGATATACTATCATGTTACATATATTTCCACATTAGTCATGTTGTGATAGAAAAATCAAAACAAAAGGGAAAAACCATGAGGAAAAAAAAACCGTTTTTAAAAAGTAAAAATAGTATGCTTCAATCTGCATTCAAACTATAGCTCTTTCTCTAGATATGAATAGCATTTTCCACAATGAGTCTTTTGGAATTGTCTTGGATCACTATATTGCTGAGAAAAGCTAAGTCTATCATAGTTGATCATCATACAATGTTTTTGGTACTGTACACATTGATCTTCTAGTTCTGTTCACTTCACTAAGCATCAGTTCATGTAAATTCTTCCACATTTTCTGAAATATGCTTACTTAGTATTTGTTACAGCATAACATTCTATTAGATTCATTACCACAATTTGTTCAGCCATCCCCCATCTATGATGGTTATCCTTTCACAAAAGGATGTCACCACAAAAAAGAGCTGCTATATTTTTGTAAATATGTATCCTTTTTCTCTTTTTTTAATGCTTTATTCTGGATATAGACCTAGTAGTAATAGTAGTATCGCTGGATCAAAGGTTATGTACAGTTTTATAGCCCTTTGGTTATAATGCCTTTGAACACAAGAACTAAATGATCTTTGAACATAACTTCTAATTATAAATATTATAAACTTGTTTGGGGGGAGACCCTAACATTTATAGCTATCTAACAACAGAATGGACTGCCACTCTTAGTAGTGAACTCTACCTCATCAGATGTAATCAAGCAGGGGATGCCACAGAAGGGACTTTGTTGGAGGAGAAGTTGAGCTAGGTGACCTTAATGGTCCTTTCCCTTGGTGATTTATCTCCACTTTATTCTGTGTGTGTGTGTGTGTGTGTGTGTGTGTGTGTGTGTGTGTGTGTATTCTTTTATACATAGTTTTCTCCCCTATTAATATTAGATGGTGAGCTCCCTGAGGACAGGGCCTATTTTTGCCCTTCTTTGTCTCTTCAATGCTTAATATGGTGCCTGGCACATTGAATTCTAGCTCTTTGGTGACTTGAATCATAACATTTAAGGTAACATATTCCAAAGTCCTATTTTTATCTTTAACCCCATATTTTACCAATGAGGAAACTGAGCAGCAGAGAAATTAAGTGAATTTGCCCAGAGACAAGTAACTGGTTAAGTTACAAATTCATAAAGTGAAACCGGACCTTGTCATTTCTAGATCTTCAATAGCTCTCCCCTCTGTCCTCTTCTCTCCAGTCACACAACTATCATCCTGGTTTGCACTCTTATCATCTATCATTTAGTCTGTTACAACAGCTTCTCATTTGATCTCATCTTCTCCATCCTCCACACAACTGACAAATTGATATTCCTAAAGATGTAACTTGGTTTGCTCAAAAAGCTCCTTCAGCTTCCATATCACTATTAGGATAAAATACTAACTCTTACATGTTCCACAATATGGCTCATTACATGTCAATTCCTTACAAGAACTTTATTTTGCTGCCCAACAGAACTTTTTTCTGCTCCACGTCTAAAACCTTCCATCACCTACTTCCATGTTTTGCATAGGTTACTCCTCAAGCCTAGAATGTCCTCTCTCCTGCCTTGTATTCTTAAAGATCCTTAGCTCACATCAAGGCTCCAGTGAAACACTTCATAGAAGAGAGTTTTCTTAATTCTCCTAGTTTTTACTTCCCCTCTTCTATCACTTTTAAGGGTTTTTTTCTGTATACATAAGGTAAATATTTGTCCATAAAAATTGTATAACGCCTCCTCCCCCAATCCCTCTCTACCTTTATAGAGACTTTTCATTTTGTCTTTTTATTCTTGATATTCACAGACCCAGTACAAGGATTGGCAGATTTAATAAACATTAATTAAAATGTATTTTCATTGATTGATTGGATCTGCCATCTGACATTGTCTAGCTGTGGCCAAAGGAGCATGAGCTAGAACTAGTTGTCTTGAAATTTAATCCCTAAACTGTCACTATAACCTTGCTCTCATATCTCATGGGTGCTTCATAAATAAAGTCAAAGAGCTTTGGAGTGATCCATATGCCAAAAGAACACGACAGAACAAGAACTGGTATCACATGATAGGTTTGAAAAGAATGTAAAATATCATCAAGGTCAAGCCTCTTCTTTTACAAAAAAACTCAGCCCCAAAAAGATGAGGCTATTTCCACAGTCACAAAGGAGCTGAATTTATAGTTAAGCATTCTAACATTATAAAGCTGAATTAGTATTTTTTTATATAATTTATGACTATAATCAAATAATCTGTCTATAAACACCAAATACAAAAAGATGTTAGAGAGATAATTTTAAAATCACTGGACTACTTGAAAATAATAAATCAAAAACAGAGTCCAGATATAATCTTTTAAGAAATTATTAAGGAAAACTACCCTGATATTCTAGAACTAAAGGGTAAAATAGAATTGAAAGAATCTACCCATCATCTCCTGAAAGTTTTGTAAAATGAAAACTACCAGGAATATTATAGCAAAATTCAAGGCTTCCCAGATCAAAGAGAAAATACTATAAGCAGACAAAAAGGAACAATTCAAATACCATGGAGTTGGTCAGGATAACATAAGATTTAGCAACTTCTGCATTAAAAAATCAGAAGACTTGGCATATGATATTCCAAAGTACAAAGGTGCTAGAATTATGACCAAGAAGCACCTACCCAGCAAAACTGGGTATAATCCTTCAGGGAGGGAAATTGACATTCAATGAAAAAGGTCTTTTAGGCATTCCTGATGAAAAGAAAATAGCTGAATAGAAAATCTGACTTTCAAATACAACATGCAAAATTAGCAAGAAAGGTGAACAAAGAAGAAATCATAAGGAATCAACAAGGTTAAACAGTTTATATTTTTACATGAGAAAATTATACACACACACACACACACACACACACACACACATCCTAAAAATTTTCTTATTAGGACAGTTAGAAGTAGTACACATATATATAGAAAACAGAGCTATGAATTGAATGTTATAATTTTTTTTTTAATTGAGGGATAGGAAAGAAAAATGTACTGGGAGAAGGGGAAAATGAGAGGCAAAATGGAAAAAAATTATCTGACTGAGATTTTCTAGAAAAGGGAAAAATGGGAGAAGTGGTAAGACCATACAGGAAAGCATTAAGAAAAGGTAAAAGTCAGAAGCAAAATACTTCTGAAAATGGACAGGGTAAAAGGAGAAAGTAGAATAAATAAGGGGAAATAGGATGGAGGGAAATACATAGTTGATGGTCATCATGTGAACAAAAAATGTTATAGAATCAAAGGATATAAACTGACAATTTTCAGATAATGAAATTAAAGCCATCTATAGTCATATGGAAAAAATGCTCTAAATCACTATTGATTAGAGAAATGCAAATTAAAACTCGGAGGTACCACCTCACACCTCTCAGATTAAGATAACAGGAAAAGATAATGATAAATGCTGGAGGGGATGTGGGAAAATTGGAAGATTAAAGTAATGCATTGTTGGTGGAGTTGTGAAATGATCCAACCATTCTGGAGAGCAATCTGCAACTATGCCCAAAGGACTATCAAAATGTACATAGCCTTTGACCCAGCAGTGCCATTAATGGGCCTGTCTCCCAAGGAAATCATAAAGAAGGGAAAAAGGAACCACATATGCAAAAATAATTTGTAGCAGCTCTTTTTGCGGTGGCAAAGAATTGGAAAATAGATGCCCATCAATTGGGGAATGGCTGAATAAGTTGTGGTATATGAAGATAATGGAATATTATTATTCTATAAAAAATGATGAACAAGTTGATTTTAGAAAGGCCTGGAAAAATTTACATGAACTGATACCGAGCAAAAGAGCAGAACCAGGAATACATTATACACAAGAGCAAAAATGTGCAATGATCAACTATGAAACACTTAGTTCTTAGTGCTTCAGTGATCCACAGCAATCCCAAAAGACTTTGGACAGAAAATCCACCTGCATGCAGAAAAAGAATTATGGAGACTAAATGTAAATCAACACATGATATGTTCACTTTTTTTCTCTATTTTTTTATTTTTCTCTGGTTTTTCACTTTTGCTCTGATTTTTCTCTCCCAATATGATTTATAAAGCAATGTGTAAATATTTAATAATATATTTTATATATTTAAAATATAAATTTTAAAAATTTATAGTGAGTTTCTGGTAAAAACTTTATTTCCCAAGTATATAGAAAACTCAGACAAATTTATAGAAATAAGAGCCATTCCTCTATTGATAAATATTTATAGCAGCTCTTTTTGTGTTGACAAAGGATTGGAAATTGAACAGATATCCATTAATTGGGTAATGGTTGAACAAATTGTTGATATGATTGTGATGAAATACTATTGTGCTTTAAGAAATGATGAATATTTGGGAAATAGCTAAACAAATTGTATTAAATGTTCATGATGAAATATTACTCCATTGTAAGGAAATATGAGCTCAGTGAGTTTAGAAAAGCAGGGGCAGATCTCTATAAACTAATGAAGAGATACAGTAACAGCAGTATTGATTTAAAACCAACCAAATCATTCTATTATAAATACCCAAACTGACCACAAAAATCTTATGAAGGAAGATGCTGTTTGAATCCAGAAAAAAAACATTGATATACATGTCGATGCATGGATGGATAGATATACATATATGTATGTGTGTATACTTGTGTATGTATGAATATACACATACACATAAACATACATTATATACTCACACATATACAGATTTGTGTCTAATGGTAGCTATCTCAAAGTTTGGGGGCGGGGAAATGGGGAAAAAAGAAAGGCACATAGTAAATTTCCTCTATATTTAAAAGGAACAGCAAGTTGTACATGATGGTGCAACTTCAGATACAATGCTCTGTTTATCCCAATTTGTTATGGAAATGCTTGTTTTATTTCTTAAGTTCAGAATGAAGTAAATAAAATATCTAATATCCTGTGCAGGATGTTCTCAAAAACAAACAAAAACATGGAAAGCCATACATGAACTGATACAAAGTAAAATAAAACAGAACCAGGAGAACATCATACACACGACAATATTGTACGATGATCTACTAATAATAAGGTAGCTATTCTCAGAAATACAATGATTCAAGACAATTCTATAGGACTTATGATGAAAGGAACTATTCATCTCAGAGAAACAACTAGCATAATCTAAGTGAAGATTAAAGATATTTTTCCTTTGCTTTATTTTCTTGGAGTTTTTTTTTTTGTCTGATTTGTTTCTTTCATAGAATGACTTACATGGAAATATGTTTTGATGACTAACATACAAAACCAATGTCAAACTGCTTGGTTTCTCAAGGAAGGGAAGAATTTGAAACTTAAAGCTTGAAAAAAAAAATGTTAAAATTGTTTTCACATGTAATTGAAAAAAAAATTATTAAGAAAAAAATGAGCAGGATGCTCTCAGAAAAACCTGGAAAAAGTTACATGAGCTGATGCAAAGTAAAAGGTACAGTGTACAAAGGAACAACAATACTGTAAGATGATTAGCTGTAAATGACTTAGTTGTTCTCAGCAATACAATGACCCAAGGAAACACTAAAGGAAAATGCTATCCATACCCAGATAAACAATTGATTTTATCCAAATATAAATTGAAACATACTTATTAAACTTTATTTTTTGAGAGGTTCTTTTGGATCTATGGGTTTTTTTCCACAACATTCCAAATGTGAAATTTTTTATAATATGACTAATATGGAAATGTTTTGCATGAATACATTGCATATAAAACCTAAATTGAATTGCTTACTTTCCCAATGAGAGGGTGGGAGAAGGAGAACTTTTTTTTTTTTCATTTTAAAAATGAATGTTTACAAGAGTTTTTACATGTAATTGGGGAAAAATAAAATACTAAATAAAATTCTTTAAAAGATTACCAAAAAAGGTAAATAGGCATTCACTTCTCTTTAACAGAAGAAATTGGAATGGTCATTAAAAATAATCAAGAATTTTCATCTGTATATTCAGTTTATGTACAGTCCTATTGCTGCAACATGCTAGATATATATCTATATCTATATCTATACATCTATATATAGATATAGATATAGATATATAGATATAGATATAGATATATATATATATCCCTGCTTCACCTAATTAATTCCTATACTATTAATTTTCTCATAATGTTATGCCACAGTTCTCTTTAACTGTCCTGACTCAGTTTCCTTGTACAAGTTTCGCTTATCTCAGTCTCCCTAATTACTCCCCTAAGCTATAAATCTCCCTCTGGTCCATTAAGGTTGAGGACCAATTACTCTAAGATTATAAATTGTTAGCCCAGGCAAGATAAACAAGAGAGTAGATCTCCTGATTCTTTTCTACCCTCAAGAATTTACAATATCCCTCTAAAATATTCCAAGATATTTCACTGACATCTTTATCTCTGTGTATTCAGACATCCTGTCTCTGGGTTTTTGGGGGTTTAAGGCCTCTTCCATCCTGACAGTTTTCCCTCGCTTCTCATCCCTTCCTTTGTTCAGAGAAAAGATGTTTAAGAAGTTGGGGTTCCTCCATTCATGGCTGGAGGATGGTGGCTGGAGGCTGGATGCTGGCCACTGGATTCTTTAAGATGACAGTCTCCTTCAGCCCTGGGACCAACATGGATTCCTTGGTCCGAGTATATCTTTATCTCTGTCTGACTGGATAATTTGAGACGAGAGTCCTGTCCAGGCAATCTTACTTTCCCATTAATAAAATATTAAAAAGTCTCTAATCTCTCTCCTGCCTCAGTTTCTCTGGCATTACAATAAGATGGACATTTCTTGGCCTAAGTGTTAGTCTAAACAATGTGGATTTATTACTTGGATCCCAACTTCTCAAAGCTTTCACAATTATAGCATCATTGTGTACTCTGTATCCTTTATGTTTTAGATGCTAGTACATGAGTAGATACTTTGCTAGTTCTGCCAAATATTGGCAGAGGATCAAAACTGAAAGAGCACTAAAATATTGGTGGAGCATTTATTTTCAAAATGCAGCACAGTATGGATCAATTCTCTGCTATTTGTGCTAATTTTGGTCTAACAATTAACACCAAGAAAACGCAGGTGCCCCATCAGCCAGCACCACAACACCATCCATATGAGGAATCACTGCTTACAGCAAGTGAAAAAATTTTGAACATTGTAGATAAATTAACTCACCTTGGCAGTATACTTTCCAGGAATATACATATTGATAATGAGGTTAATACACACATTGCCAGAGCCAGCTCAGTATTTAGGAAGCTCCAAAAGAAAAAAAAAAAATATATATATATAGGAGAAAAGAAATAGTAGGCTGATCACCAACTAAAGGTCTACAGAGCCATAATGTTGACCCAAATGTATGTCTGTGATACCTGGACAGTACTGCAATTCCATGTCAGGAAACTGAATCAATTTCATTGAAGTGTCTTAGGAAGATACTGAAGATCACTGGCAGGATAATATACCAGACAACTGAGATCCTTTCTAGAACTAAACTACCAAACACTCAAACTCTACTGCAGAGAACACAACTGTGCTGGGCTAAGCACATTGCTTGAATGTCAAATGTATGTTTTCCAAAAAAATTATTTTATGAAGAACTCACATGGTATAGGCACTCACATGAAACTTTCAAGGTCTCTCTCAAGAACTTTGCAATTGTGTGGCATGGTAGACACTGGGATAGGATCATCCAATTCTCATATGGTTTTATGTGATATATTCCTCTCTCTCTGTCCTCCAGCTTCACTGGAAACAATCTCCTTGACAACCGTTCTACTTGTCTCTTTTTATATAATCAGCGCTTAGCAAATGGTTGGAATATATTAAGTTATTAAATAGTTTATCTATCTTCAATGCAGCTAGGTGATACAGTGGATAGAGTGCTGGGCCCAGAATCAAGAAAATTTGAGTTCAAATCTGACTTTGGATATTTCCTAGCTGTGTGACCCTGGATAAGTCACTTGAGTCTATTTGCCTCCATTTCCTCATATGTAAAGTGAGCTGGAGAAAGAAATGGCAAGCCACTCCAGTATCTCTGCCAAGGAAACCCCAAATAGGGTCGTGTAGAATTGGATCTGATTGAAACAAATGAACAATAAAATCTATCTTTGGATGGATAGACTCTGAGATCCAAACAAGGATTTAGAAATGAACTTAAGAAGGTGATATCATGATTGTCCAGACACATCATAAAAGTCTCTTCAATCCAAATGTCCCTAGAATATTATAGAACTGAAATAGGAAAGAGTTCTGAAGTCATCTGTCCATCTTCTAAAGCATGAAGAATTTTTTCTACAATTCATCAACCAATTTTAAAACCATTTAATGGTGTTATCATGTAGTCCTAACAATCCTATCTCTTTTTTCTCAGCTTGACTATAAGGATATCAAGACTGTATCAAATGCCTTATTGCAATCCAAGTAAACTAATGTTTACGACATTCCAATGGTCTGCCAGTCTAGAAACTCTGTCACAAGGATAAGGAAAGAGGATAGGGAGATGGGATTGGGGGAGGGAAGGGGATAAAAGAAAAGAGAGGAGGAGAAGGAGGGAGAAGAGAAGAGAAGGAAAAAAGAAAAGAGAAAAGGAAAGGGGGAAAAGGGAAAGGGGAGAAAAAGGAAAGGGAAAAAGAGAAAAAAAGAAAAGGAAAAAAAGGGAAAAGGGGAAAAAAAGTCAAAAGGCAAGAAAAGGAAAGGAAAATAGAAGTAGTTCCACCTTCTCATTTCTTCCATTTCTCTACTTCTCCTAAATTTTCCCATTCCTTCTTTTGTCTCTCAAATATTTTAGTGTTTTTCTATGTCATTAGAATTTATCAAAAACCAACTCAAATTTAGGTTTAGCTAGTCTACATTGTACCCATAGGATTTTGCCACTGTTTTATGTTTATCTTCATTCACCAGCACTCCCATTCATCTCTTGCATATAAAATATAAGCTCAATTTTGGCCACCTCTCTCTAAGCTTCCTAACTTTGATGAGTCACACCTATATCCTCATGGTTTCATTCTTGAGAACCTCCTATTCCCCTATCATTCATAAATCAGGTATTTATAAGTCAAAGACTTTTGGTATATGTCCTTGGGTACTCTAAGCACTTTGGATGTTATACATCAGCTTAAATAGATATTTGCAATGAAAATTACTTAAGTCTCTAGAAATTTGACAGACTGAATTAAAGTAATGTTGAACCGAACAATGCCGTATTTCTTGCCAGTAACTGTGAGGTATCAAAAACCTTATTAATTATTTCCATTATTTATATTTTTATGTATCTATAAATAATAGAATTGAGATTGTCATGAAAGAAAATTCTCAATAGCAAATAGCAATGTTAGTCTTATATAACATTTTTATTAACTATTTTCTTTAATTCACTATATAGAATGAATAAATTTGTTGAAGCAACCTGAAATCTCTTTTGAAAACTCAGCAGAAACTGATTAATTGTAAGAATGTTAGTATACTAATAAAAACTACCCCAAAATTCACATTAATCAAATACAGCCTAAGTAATAATAACACTCTGCATTTTTATAACACTATTCATTCTGTAAAATACCTTCACTTATTATGTCTCCACACAAGATATCATATCTTCACCTCTGTGAAATACATAAGACAGGGATTATTAATGTTTTATTTCTATATAACAGATGAGGAAACAGACCTGGAGATTACTATGTTAAGTTGATATAATACAAAAAGCTGAAACAGGAATCAAGAGATCTGAGTTCAAGTTTAACCTTTATCAATAATTGACACTGAGAAAATCAATTTCTCTAGAACTGTTTAACTATTTGTAAAATTGTGTAAAATTGTGGGGTTTCACTTAGTCATCTCTAAGAACTCTCACCAGTAGTTATTTTCTGGGGCCTCCATCTGGGGGATGGGTCCAGGGTGACCATGATTCATTCCCCTCCCAGCCATATTTCTGACTCTCCACACTTCACAACCATATTCTTCTAGGTATCTGCCCCAACTTCTCTTTCAGCTCCTTTTAATGTACTATTTTCTCCCACTGGAATCTAAGTTCCTTTAGGTCAGGGAATCTTTTTTTTCTTTTTGCTTGTATTTGTATCCCTAATGCTTAGCACAGTTCCTGGCACAGAAAACACATACAGCTCATTGCCTTACCTTGCCTTCCAACTCTAAAATTCTAGGATTTTATTATTTGGCAAGTTCTTACTGCTGGTTTATGACATTACTAATACTAGAATGCAGGCTATCCAATCCTAACTTTCTTTCTTTCTACCAAACTCCTCAAAGAGAAATAGAGGGCAAATACAAAATCAAATAAAAACATACAATAATTTTACAGTTTAATACTTGGTGAGTTTACTGGATGACCTAATATAGCTTCCTCCCTCTCCCTCCCTGAAATTAGCCCATGCTGACAACTTAATTTTTAAAAAGGCTGGTATTTCTTGTTTAAGACATTTTTGCTTGAGCTGAGATGTCAAACTCTGCAGGAGTTCAAATGATTGATTCACACCAAATCTTAACTCTACTTATAACCATGTTTGATGTAGCACAGTAGAGAATCACATATCAGTCAACAGCAGCATACCATTAGGTGTTAAGAAGCCCACAATGCTCAGAGGATGAGCAGTGATTCAATCTGCTGAATGGATTTGTTGTCTGGTTTAAAGGGCATGATAAAGCTTGTGTGTGGTCCCATTCTAACTAGTCAGCCAAAGACTTCCCATACTCTTTCCCCTGCAGCCATCTTCTGGCCTACATCAACCGTTGCTACCATACTCTCAGAGCAGACTTCCAGAAACTATGTTTAGGTGGAGTTTTGGAATTCTGACATGGATGTAGGGATTGTCAGACCTCACTAGAGCTGGAAAACTTAACTATGTTCTTAAATAACTACTAAAATAAGAACCAATTCTATCTTTCTATCTCTGGTTTTGAAATCAATCAAATCAACATTACCATAGTTTTTCAAAAGGACATTATTAATTGACTGTCAGATTATTCCACTCAGCATCTCTGAGGCAATAAGCTGGAATAGTGGAAAGAGTGCTGGGTCTAGCATCAGGAAAAACAATATTCAATTCCAATCTCAGGCCCTTATTAGATTTGCGAAACTGAGCAAGTCAAGGTAATTTGTTTGCCTCCGTTTCCTCAACTGAAGATTAAAACAGCATCTTCCTTGCTTGGTTATTGTGAGGATCAGACAAAATATTATTTGTAAAGCTCTTAGGCACAGTATATGGTATGTTTATTCCTTTATCCATATGCTTCCCCCAAACACTCTCTTCTAATCACTACTCCCCAAAAGTATGGTCTCTTCTATTATATAATAATGCCCTTGATGGCAAGAACTGTCTAGCTTTTGTACATGTATCTCTAAAAACTGGCACATAGTAAGCACTTAATAAATGCCTTTTAAATCACTAATTCATTCATTCTACTGGCCTTAATACTGTACTACTAATTCATATGTAATGCCCTAAACCCTTCCAAGCCAGGTATATTAATCAACCAAATCCAAGAAATCATTGCTGTAAGAATTTCATGAGTATAGCCTTCTCATATAATTCATGCATACTTCTCCAGCTACTGCTGAGGCACTCTATTCCTGCTGCCTAACCTGCTGGGCTAGCTACACTAGTCCCTAGAACTGAGAGGGCTACAGTCTTTCCTAGGTTCACAAGGGAAATAAATAGAAGATGCATTCCAAATATGCTATGGTCAATTCAAATATTAGGTAATGCTATTTGGACTATTTTATACTCCTGTATTTTTCCAATGGTTTATGAAACAACATGAAAACATCCTAATTGATTCCCAAGATCCTAACCAATCTTCCTCTTTGCTATTAAACAGTCATCCAAAGTCAGCAAATTTAGAGACATAACAGTTTCAGTGAGAAATGCCTGGAATCTTTAGGGCATGTTAGTGGTTCAGGATGAAGGGGAAAGACAAAGATAGGAAGAAAAAGAAAGAAGAGAATATGGAATAAATGAGCCAATTGAACCTATTTAATAGTTTGGTTGTTGTTTCAGTGTGGGACTTACTTTTAATCAAAGTCCTATAACATATCTTGGGTCCATCTAACTGTCATCACTAGATTAATCTTCGGTTTTAAAGACTGCTAACATCTTTCACTGAGAGGCTGACACATCCAAAGAGACATCAATGGAAGTCTATAATAGAAATTAAATTTCAAAGAACTTAAGACAAGGCTGGTAATGGCAATGATTATGGATGCTAAGGCTAGTGAGTCATTTGATTGCAGGAGTTCTGAGTATCAGTAGGCTATGTCAATCAAGTGTCCATATGAAGACCAGTATCAATATGATAAGCACTCAGAAAAGGCATGGGGGAATCAGCTTTCTAAGAAGAAACTAGGCAGCCCAGGTCAGAAAAACATCAGGTCAAAGCTCCCCTTGGCAATCATGACAACCAATACAGGGGTCTTAAAAGTAAAACAATGAAATTACCAAGTACTCTAACAGAGGAAAAAAAGAAGAAAAAGCCAAACATAAAGAAAGATTAATGGTTTCATATACAATGTTCTTTTTCTGTTCATTGCATATAGAATTTTAATTGGTTTTTGATAAGATTAAAGAAAAAATAATTTTCTTCTTTAAATTTTGACCACGTGGTTTCGATCCCACCAGTCCCCAGCTATTCAAAGCCTTTTATTGTCCATAATAAAATTCAGCTGATCCACACCACAGGCTCCATTTTTGGGCTTAACCAGATTAGACAGCACAAGCTATTTCAAAATGTTCCCTAGAACACATGGTACCTATAAAGGTGCTCCTTCTTTCAGATAGGAAAATAGATGTTATTTTCTGATTTGCTTTTATTTCATGTAAAAATACAAAGACATAAAATTCATTCTGGATCTTAGATATACATGGGCCAACACAGGCAGTGAAAACTTAATTTGTAAATTCACTGATTCCCAAGCAGTAAAATTTTCAAATTTAATACTAAATTAATTAAGTTTGCTGCTGGAATAATCCAGTAAAAGTTATAGTTACCTGTACTGAATGTTCCTGACATATGAATCTGTCTGCCATATAAAAGCACTTGATATTTTGTAAGAATATATTCTTTAAATACCATTCACTTTGTAGTATTAGTAAAAACTAGACCCCTCTGAAATTCAGGCAGTCATTTTCAATGTTCAATTATCTTTTTTAAAATAGCATTTCATCTATGCTACTTTTTATGACCGAAGAGAATAAATCTTAAAATGCAAGATGCCTATATTAAGAAAGTTTTAAGTAAACATGAAACTTTATTAGCTTAGCAGGAATATTCATTCAATTTCCTTATTTTCAGTTGCTTTATGAACTGAGCTATCCTTTTTAATTTTATTATGAATGGACATGATGGGATACAGTTAACTGATACACTCATTAACAAAAGAATCATTAGCACAAGAAGAATATTTTGCAACATTTTCCAATCTGATTATCATCTTTTCTCAAATAATGAGGAAAGATAGGAAATATAAAACCGCTCTAAAAGTTTGGGCTGCAACACCAATGCAAATCAAGACTAGCTTGAAACCATCAAGTTCTAGAAATCTAGGATCTCTGTATATAGGATTTAGTGGCTTCAAAGCCACTAAAACAGGACCGCTTAACCTTTTCTATATATATTGGAATCCTAGATAACTTTGAAGAAAAATCTGGACTCCTCCTTCTCATAATAATGATTTTAGATTTCAAGTTACATAAGATGATCAAGAAAATAAATAAAAGTTATCACAATATTTTCAGGATGAAGGGGGGTAGGGGGAAATACATTGTAATACAAAATACCCAGAATATTTGCACTCTTAATTTAAACCCAACCTGCTTATACTGAAGCAACTTCAAGAATTTCTGTGAAAAGAAAAACACAGCAAGTTGAATAACTTGGCTGAACCCCCTTGCTACATTTTGGGATTGAAAAACAACAACAAAGTGATCTTGTTCCTAGGAGTTTAAAAATAGACAAGTGTTGATCTCACAACAACAAAATAAAATAAGGGAATAAACAATGAAGTGTTATACATGTCATTCCAAACAAGCTCATCTACACAAAAACAGGGACAAGAACCCCTCATGAAAAGGCAAAGATGGGCTATAATCTGCATGTAGTATAGAATAACCACACAGCCATTGAAGTGTCAAAAGTGCAGACCACAGAGGCATAGGGTCATAAATTTAGAGCTGAAAGGGACCTTGGAGGTTACTGAATCCAACCTACTCATTTTACAGAGAAGACTGAGGCACTGAGAAGTTAAATGGCTTGTCCAGAGATACACAGCTATTATGTATTTGAGATGAAATTCAAACCCAGATCTCCATGATTTCAAATCCAGAGCCTACCCATTATGCCCCTCAGCCTAAGGTCACATCTTCTCAATGCATTTTAGGAACTAGTGTACACTTTCCTTCAGAGCTATGGCCATTCAAATTGCTTGGAAAAGAACAATTTAACTACAATCCTTCTGGTAAAAATATTAGGCCTCACTATCTGTTCCAAGATAGGCTTTTAGCCATACAGAAAGCTGCCAAATCACCTTAAGGATTCCTGGAGTTTTGCAGTCACCTTGCAACACCACAAGGACCAGTACAGGCCTTGCTAGTTGTTCTGTCAATGGGACACTCCTATATGTGGGTCTCCCCTAATTAGAATGAGTTCCATGACAGTAATTTTCTATTTGCATCTTTATTGATCAGTAACAGTAATTTTTTGAAATTTATTTATTTATTTTTAATAGTAGCCTTTAATTTTCAAAATATATTCAATGATAGTTTTTCAACATTCACCCCTACAAGTTTCAAAGTTATTCTCTCTCCCTTTCCCTCACTTTCTCCCCTACGCAGCAAAGAATCCATAGGTGATTATATATGGATTATAATTTTATATATATATATAAATTCATATATGGATTCATATAAATAGATGTTAAACATGTGCAATTCTTCTATATATATTTCCACATCTATCATGCTGCACAAGAAAATTCATGTCAAAAAGAGAAAAAAAAAGTAAGCAAACAACAAAAAAGGTACAAATATTAGGTCATGATTCACATTCAGTCTCCACAGTCCTCTCTCCATCACAAGTCCATTGGAATTGGTCTCAATTGCTTCACTGTTGAAAAGAGCCAAGTTCATCAGAATTGATTATCACATAATCTTGTTGCTGTGTAAAATGTTCTCTTGATTCTCCCCATTTCACTTAGCATCAGTTCATGTAAGTCTCTCCAGACCTCTCTAAAATCATTCTGCTGATCATTTCTTACAGAACAATAATATTGCATAATGTTCATATACCCCAGGTGATGAGCACCCACTCAGTTTCCAATTCCTTGCCAATACAGAAAGGGCTACCACAAACATTTTTGCACATGTGGGTCCTTTTCACTGTTTTTATGATCTCTTTAGGATACAGACCCAGTAGAGACATTTCTGGATAAAAGGGTGTATGCACAATTTGATAGCCCTTTGGGCATAGTTCCAAATGGCTTTCTAAAATAGTTGGATCAGTTCACAACTCCACCAACAATGTATTAGTGTCCCAATTTTCTCACACCCCCTTCAACATTTATCATTTTTTCCTTCATCTTAACTAAACTGAGAAGTACATAGTGGTACCTTAGAGTTGTCTTAATTTACATTTCTCTAATCAATAGTGAGAGCATTTTTTCATAGAGCTAGAAATGATTTTAATTTCTTCATCTGAAAATTTGACCATTTATCAATTGGAGAATGGCTTGTTATATATATTATTTTAGAAATGAGGCCTTTATCAGAACCCCTGGATATAAAAATTTTTCCCCCAGATTTCCGCTTCCATTCTAATCTTGGCTGCAATGGTTTTGTTTCTGCAAAGCAGCAGTGATATTTAGAAAATTCTTTTCATTCCATTACCTAGACATAAGAACTTATATGAAGTTTTGTGGCCAGTATCCACAAAGGTTCATTCAAGTAGAATTTGAAAGGTGCTGCTACTGAGCAGGGCTACTAAGAAATAAAATGAGATAAGTATTGTGTAGAGAAAAGACTGACCTGACAGCCCTGTCCACACAAAGTGCTGAAGATGAAATGACAGAGATAGGTACTTTCTAAAGATAAGAGACCATGACATAGACTACCAAAAACATATATATATAGATGTGTATATAGGGATGTGTGTGTGTGTGTGTACATAGCCCGAGTTTTTCTGTCCTTATGGAATCCAATAAAATCTACATCCCTCAGCACATAAATACCAAAATATGTCATATACTGAACATTTATTAAAAAAAAAAAAAAAGAAAAAAAATAAATTATCTTCCTGGGTCAGACCTGGGTCATTTAATTCTGACAGTGGCACTGTAGGATATTCTGAGAAACACAGTTAGCCTCCTTGATGGCTAGAGGTAAACCTAAAGCATTGTTACTTTTCCACAACACTACTGACCTACCATATTTAAGCTACATTCACAAATCTAACTGGTAGAATATTCCATCAAACAACTAAAATATGGGACTAGAGCTTTAAAAAGGAAAGTTAGGTTGAGGAAGGAAAGAGGAGCTAGGTGGCAAGGTTATTCTTCAACAGACATAGAAAAACCTCATTTTCATAGAGCACAAGGAATGAGAAAATGGATAAGGACAGAGGGGGACTCAGAGAGTTGGAAAAGGGGAAATAATACAAGTCACAGCAATGGGCTTAAACTCTTAAACAAAGTGGGAAGTTAAGTAATCTGCTAAAAGTAACCTAAGAAAAAAAAAGCTAAAAGGAGGCCTCCTAAAGAGAAATGTGAAAATCAATAAAGTTTATCACCAATGCAAAAGTTAGAGCCCTGTTGAGGATAAACTGCACAAATGTGTAGTAGGTTCAATCAAGACTTTTATTATTTCATATTTAGCTGTTGAAGAAGAGGAACCAAGTAGGTGAGTGGTGAGATTCATCATCCAAGGCAGGGAGTTTAGCAGAGATGGTGGAAATTCAAGGAACCAAAGGAACCAAGGACACCAAAGAGCCCTTTTTGAAATGACCAGACATCAATTTGAGTCCACTTAGGGAAATAAGAAAAGCCAGAAAAAGAGGTAATAAATTGCAGATTATTTAATTCTTGGTTTTGTATCCTCAGAGAGGTAGTGTAGATAGTAGGCCAGCTTAAGAGCCTGGAAAACTTGAGTTCAATTTCTGCCTTTGGCACATACTAGCTGTGTGACCTTAAACAAGTTATTTAACTAATCTGAAGACCTTTGGTCATATAATAAATTAAAATTTAATAAGTATAAATGTAAAGTCTCACCAAAAAAAAAAAAAAAAAGCTGAGGTTTTTAATTAGCTGTCAAGTTGTAGTTATAGCTTCAACTTAGCTGTAAGTTCAGGATGGTACTGAACAGGCCATCATGTTTTTTGTTGCTGTCTAGCATTTTCAATCATGTCCAACTTTTCATAATCCATTTGGGGTTTTCTTGGCAAAAATACTGGAATGGTTTGTCATTTCCTTCTCCAGTCTATTTTACAGATGAAGAAACTTAGGCAAACAGGATTAAGTTACTTGCCCAGGGTCACAAAGCTAGTATTTGAGGCCAGATTTGACTTAAGAAAGTGATTTGGTAGAATACATATTTAATATGAATCAATAATGTAATATGACAGTCAAAGCAATTATTAAGATTTTAAACTAAATTAACAAAAAATTTAGGAGCCAAAATGAAGGAAGTGATTGTCTAGCATTCTCAGCCCAGATCAGAACACAATGGAATATCTTTTCGTATTTTAGGCAGCAGATTTTAAAAAACACTGAGAAGTTATAATATATCCACAAGGGAGACTAGGCCAGTATGAGTATTACAAACATATTTAATTTAAAAGAATCAATATAAAAAATTGCTTAAGGTGGAGAAGGAAGGAGTGGGGACAGGAAAGTGATCATGATTGCTGTCTTCCATATATTTCAATATCATTTATGGGAGATGGTTCATATTTTTGTTCTGCAAAGACATGGAGAACAAACTTCAGCCAATAGAAAGTATAGGAAAGTGATTTCTCAATATGAAGACTTTCTATATAAACACTTCAGAGCACAAAAGCTGTAAAAAACAATGAATCAGCAAATTTATTAAACACCTAACAAGAAAGAACATTATGGTAAATCCTGGGATAGAAAGACAAAATTAAAACAGCTCCTAGCCTCAGGGTGCTAACATTCTGACACTAAAAATAGAACAGGCAACCTTGGAGTGGAAGGTAATAAATTTCTCCCGTAATGAAAGACTTACTTCAAGGAAAGGCTAGATGAGTGTCCAAGATATAGAAGAACTTCAAGTTAGAGTAAGATTAGATGACTGAAGTCCCTTCTCATGCTGAGATTCTATGAATCCATTTAATAACAATAATATATTCCGAAGTAGAAAAAAGGAATAAGCAGCCAAAGCACTAATAAAAACAAAGTTTGACCTTCAATTATGATGATAAGGTCTGTAGGGAACTGACAAAACCACAAATCTTTGGAGATTCCTTTTAGACTTACAGCTCAGTTTTTAAAATAGTACAAACTTTTAATAAATGTAACAATAGGTCCTAGTTATCACAAGAATAATTAAAGACTTTATTGGATCTCTCAGTTAAGGAATTAAGAAAAGATATATTACCTTCAAAGATATTTGAATAATGGCCTAATAAGAGGGCTGAATATCAATTATTCATAAATTGTTTATACAGGTAAACGACATAGACTTCCTCATACCCCCTTTCCTCTCTCTTATTGGTCTATTTATTTTTTTCTTCTCAAAATTTAAAAATTAACAGGATTGGGGTAACTATTGCACAGTAGCTTTCTTGAATGTAACAGAAATTCAAATCTAAAAGTACCTATCAAGTGCATATAATGTATAAGGTCTAGTGATAAATGATAAGGGGGGATATATAGAAGAATAAAGTTCCTGCCCCTGAGTTTAACTTGCAAACTAGAATTCTAAGGAAAATATCCTATTGGCATTACTCACATAGAACAAAGATATTGATCTTTTAGTTTACCATAGGTAGACAGTAAGGTTTTTGAAGACAATATTCACTCTAGAAATTCCTAGGAAAAGGTTGTTATGCCACAGTTCTCTTTAACTGTCCTGACTCAGTTTCCTTGTATGAGTTTCCCTTGTCTCAGTTTCCTTAACTGTTCTGTCTCAATCTCCTTAGTGTAAATACCACTCTGGCCCATTAAGACTAAGGACTATTTGCTCTAAGGTTATAAATTAGCAAGATAAACAAGAGAGTAGACCTCCTGACTCTTTTCTGTTCTCAAGAATTTACAATATCGCTCCTAAATATTCCAAGATACCTCAATGATATCTTTACTTCTTTGTATTCAGACATCCTGTCTCTGGGTTTTTAGGATTTATGGCCTCCCCCATCCTGCCAGAAATTTTCCCATGCTTCTTACCCCTTCCTTTGTTTAGAGAAAAGGCATTTAAGAAGTTGGGGTTCCTCCATTCATTGCTGGAGGCTGGCGGCTGGATGCTGGATTCTTTGGGATGACAGTCTCCTCCAGCCCTTGGACCAACATGGATTCCTTGGTCCCAGTATATCTTTATCTCTGTCTGACTGGATAATTTGAGACAAGAGTCCTGTTCAGTCAATTTTACTCTCTCATTAATAAAATATTAAAAACTCTCTAATCTCTCTCTTGCCTCAGTTTCTCCAGCATTACATTTTGGAGGTCCCACCGAGATGATAGAAACTGAGAAATGGATTACAGATTAGAGATCTCTTCATCTTCACCTAGGCTTGAGGAGGCTCAGGACCTGGGTCTATTCCTTGGGAAAAGACCTCCAGAGCCTCCGGGGAAAAGGAAGCAGTTCTTTAGCCTCAGTCGGGCCTACAGTGGACAACGAAATCAATTTGGCATTTGGGAGAGTAAGTCTTACTGTGTACCTTTTGGGGTACCATCTGGTTCTGGTCTGGTCTGTTGCTAGCAACCTGTGGTCTCAGAATAAATACCAATGGGTTTAAAAGTTCTGAGAAGGGTATTTTCTGGAACGCTGGAAAATATCCTCTGGGTATGTGTTATATGTTTGTTTAATGTTGTAACTGTGTAAGTCTGTGTGATGTGTGTTCTATGTTCTGTGTGATTTGTCTGTCTGTTATGTTGTTGGTTGGAAAAATTTTTAAGAACGTTGCAACTGTGCTTAGTAAAATGGAGCTCCGAGTGTGTCTGTGTGTCTGTGCTAAAAGTTAGCAAGCTTGTAAGATATAAGAATTCAGCCTCTGTGTTGCAGGCTTAGAAAATATCAAAAAGTTTGAAAAATCTTTCTCCTTCTGTCTCTGACTGACTGTAGTAGTCTTGTGGAGGAAAAGGGAAAAAAAGAGAGAGAAGGGAAGAAATAAAAAATAAAATAAAACAATAGATCGAAAGGGATTTTAAAGTTTGCAAAGTTAAAATATATATAGAAGAGCAGTGTGCTAACATTTAAAGGAAAGAAGTTTGAATGGAATATCTAGGCATTCTCTGTGAAGGCAGAAAAAAAAGCACTGAACGGGCTTGAAAGTTCACAGAAGCCCCTTTGGATTCTGGAAGGGAAAAAGGGAATTCAAGGTGAAACAAACTTCTCTCTGGGGGTGGAGGTCCTGGAAACAGCCCCTAGTCTGTTTGCTTATTTAAGAGCTTTGTTAAGTTTTAAGAACAATGATTAAGGAAAATTTGCTTGTGATTTTAAACTTTTTAAAGGAAAAGCCTACTAGAGTAAAGAGCAATAAAATTCGAGCTTAGCCTGGCCTGTGCAATAAAAAGCTTTGGAAATAAGATGCAAATAGCTGTTAGAAGAAATGTGACAGAAAAGAAAAAAAACAACTTTTAAAAAACAGCTGTATTTAGTTTGATTCAGTTTGTTACCTTCTGAAATATATTGAGTTATTTGTTAACATAAGTTATACTTTAAATCCAGCTCTGCTGGACACGTGTGGGTTTTGTGGAGGTTTGAGCTATTCAAATAGTGTGAATCTTACAGGTTTTTGAAGGGAAAAGGAAAGAGGAATGCAGGCGATTAGGAAGGACTGATTTGTAGGGGCAATTAGAGGTTTGCATGTTTTTTTATGAAAGTGAAAGAAAGACTTTTGGGAGTAGGTGAAGAGGTGGGGGAGGGAGCCACCCACTCCCACTGTCTTCTGCTACTTTACCAAAGGAGCATCTGGTAGGAAAGTTCTTTAAGGAGATTGTTCAAGTATGTAGCTAGGGAGAAAGACAAAGTTGGAAATGGGTGGATTTGGGAAGAAACCTGATGTTAGGAAACTGATGGGCTAAATCTTGAAAAGGATCCCCATCTAGGAAATTGAGTGGGGAACCTGAAAGGGAAGTTTTTTTCTAGGGGGCAGGAGTGGGGGAGGGTGGCCATGTGGAATCCTCTCCTCCCCTCACCTCCCTGAGTATGTTCCTGCAGTTTTTTTTTTTCTTATCTGATTACGGCCAATGCAGTAAACTGTGATTTTTAAGGGTATGCTTACTTTTAGGTTAATTAAGTGAATATTTGTTTCTTGATACATAAATGTTTTCTTGGTTGAGGAATATGGTCATAAATGTGATCCATACTTTGGTAGGAATATTTCTGTTATGGACAATATGCAATTTGGAATGTTTTTCTATGTATTGGGTATTTTAAAAGCAAAATGATTTATATGTATAATGTTCACTCATGTAACATCTACCTAAATATGATAATTGTTCTAAGTTGTGAACTTATTGAGGCAAAATTTCTTTCTGTTATTACTGTAAAGTTATGATAAATCTTTAAGAGTTATCAGAAATTTGATTAATGGCATCTGTTACTGGAGGTAAAAGTTCTTGGGCTTATAGTTAATTAGTTAATGCTATTTGGGAGTTTTAAAGCTCCACCCTCTGACAGTTACTGGGACAATTGATTGGAATAAAATTGGGTTAAAGCTATTTTATTCTGTATGTGCTGAAGATTGAGTTTTAACTGCTTATGTTATGTTATAGTTATGTTCTTGCATTTTTTCCTTCTGTAACTGATCTCTATGATCAGGGCAATGGTCAATAGAAACTGTTAATGCAATTCAATTATGTCATGCCTTGCTATTTTCAATCTGGTTATATGTAATCATTGTATCCTAAATGCTTGGGCAACTGAGTATTTTGCCTGGTCATCTGTTACTGGATATTTGTTTTGTTTCTTTAAGGTTTCTACATGATAAAAGAATAATTAACAGGGGTCTGCGAGACCTCACTGATGTTACAACTTGGGACTGCAGCCATTTGAATGGCCTGTAAAGCAAACTCATCTCTTCCCATAGAAACTGCTGGCCAATCCATTTTGGCCTTCTCATGTTTTGCAGAAGTCTGGTAAACTGAGTCTTTCTATTTGAGACTGATCTAAAGCTGTCTTTCCCACATAAAGTTAAATCAAAATATCAGTCTAGAAGCTTTTATTTTTTTTTTTCACTGAAAAATAAATAACTTTGAAAGTCTCTCTCAAACAAGCATGTGGATTCTCTAAGATCCCCAAAGCTCCATCCTTTTGATGGATATTGGGATGAGAAAGATGATTACTAAAATAATAAAAAGCAAAGAGCACCAGCCCAGGGAAGGGAAAGAGAGGGCTATGTCAGGTTTTATTTTAAAGGCAAAAAAAAAAAAAATTTTAAGATAAATCAATAAAAAAGACAGAAGCTAAGAAAGATCGTTATCTATTCAGATCCCAAAAAGTAACACAAGATTCCTAGTACTAAAAACTTTTAAGAAAACTAGTACTTTGTAACTTCCAAAATGTTTTATTATTTTGTTAACCTTGTTTCTTAATAGCTATCAATAGGACAGACCATTAGCAAAATTAAAAAAGGAGGGGAGAAGGGACAGAATCCTGTGTATTCCTTTGGAGATGATTAGATAAGACAAAAAAATTATGTTGTTGATAAGGTCAAAAAAGAGAACAGACAGAAGAGAACAAATTGGTGGTAGAATAAAGATAGCAAACAGACCAGGCCTGAAGTTACACTCTCTTATTTAATAAATATTGCAATGCTTGAACTGTAACAAAAACTAGGGCAGTAGTCCAGAACTCCATGGCCCAAGCTAAGGTTATGGTTTCAAGTCAAAGGTTTGGTGAGAAAAAACAATTTCTACAATCTCCCTTAGGAGCTCTAAGTGTGTCAGTAAGTACTACTGCAGATAGGATAGGGAAATTCTTACTTCACTATGTGTAAACTACATTGAAATTATTGTTCTGTAAGAAATCACCAGCAGGATAAATACAGAGAGGCTTGGAGAGATGTACATGAACTGATGCTAAGTGAAATGACCAGGATCGGGAGATCATTATACATCAACAACAATACTACATGATGATCAATTCTGATGGATGTGGCTCTCTTCAATAATGACAGGATCCACATCAGTTCCAATTGATCTGTAATGAACAGAATCAGCTACACCCAGAGAAAGAACACTGGGAAATGAGTATGGACCACAATATAACATTTCTACTCTTTCTGTTATTGTTTGCTTGCATTTTTGTTTTTTTCTTCTCAAGTTATTTTTATCTTCTTTCAAAATCCAATCTTTCTTGTGCAACAAGGTAACTGTATAAATATGTATACATATATTGTATTTAACATACACTTTGACATATCTAACATGTATGGGATTACCTGCCATCTAGGGGAGGGGGTGGAGGGAAGGAGGGGAAAAGTTGAAACATAAGTTTTTGCAAGGGTCAGTGTTGAAAAATTACCCACCCATATGATTTGTATATAAAAAGCTATAATAATAAAACAAAGAAAATCAAAAAAGAAAGGAAGGAAGAAATAGGAGGGAGGGAAGGAAGGAGGGAGGGAAGGAGGGAGGAAAGGAAAGAAGGGAGAAAGGGAGGGAGGAAAGAAAGGGAGAAAGGGAAGGAGGAAGGAAGGAAGGAAGGAAGGAAGGAAGGAAGGAAGGAAGGAAGGAAGGAAGGAAGAAGGAAGGAAGGAAGGAAGGAAGGAAGGAAGGAAAGGGAAGGGAAGGGAAGGAAGGAAGGAAGGGAAGGAAGGAAAGGAAAGGGAAGGAAGGAAAGGGAAGGAAAGGGAAGAAAAGGAAGAAGGAAGGAAAGAAAGAAGAAAAGGAAGGAAGGCAGAAGCTTCAGGCTAAAAATCCAAAATTTAAGAGAATTTCAATCTACCTCTAGGAAGAATCTGTACCTAAGCAATTGGAAATGATATGAGAAACTCATATTGTAATGTTAAGAGAAACTTTCCTATCTTTATACATTTTTTCCCCCAACATTAAAGTAATATTGTTGTACCAAAGTTACCTTTTGATGTCCTGACTTGGTTTCCCCATTGCCCTATTTAGTTACTCTGCCTCAGGTTATAACCTTTTCCTCTTAAAGTTTAATGAGATAAAGGTCAACCTCAGTTGCTCTGCCCCCAAAACCCCAAGTTATAACCATTCCCTAGTAAATGGTTGATGAGATAAAGGTTTTATATCTTTAGGTTATAGATATTACTTCTTAACGTTTGACAGGATAAAGGTTTATCCATTTTAGATGTCATTAGAATATCAGTAACCTCCCTCCATCGAGATAATTAGAAAATGAGCAGGATTAGAGAGAAGAGACTTTTCATCTCTACCTTGGTCAGGGTGGTTGTGGATCTGAATTCTTGGCCTATAGAGGTCTGGCGCTCCTGGATTTTTTTTTTACCAGAGCCATAGACAGAAAGGTTATAACCTGAGGCAGAAATACTAAATAGGACCAATGGGAAAACTAGGTCAGGACATCAAAAGGTAACTTTGGCACAACAATACACCCTCCCAGAACAACAGAAAACAGGCTTGAATCTGGAGAAATTGACAAAAGTTCAATTACTCCTAAAGAAAAATTCTGATCAAGGACTTTGAGCACTAAAACATTATTAGGATTCAATTTACTTGCAAATAATAATTAAAAAAAAAAACAGCAGAAGATGGAATGTAAAGTTTTTAAAAATTCTAGGAAAATAAGTAGATTTATATCACTAAGGAAATAAAAAAAAGTGAGTAACAAAGATACTAGAAAGACCAACAGATTGATAAGCAAGAATTAGCATGCATTAAGCAGTAAACATCAATTCCTACTTGGAAGGAAAAAAAGCCTCTGGAGAATTTTGGCAGAAAATGCGATTTACTTTGTTTACTACAATAACTCGGTTAGTCCACCAGCTATTTCAAATTAAGGTAGAGTGGTTACACACACACACACACACACACATATATATTTAAATACTTGGAAATTGAGAATACTGAGAAGAATCAAAATGTTTAGAAGGGTAATTTTGGTCACATTTCTAGCTGGTAAAGTCTGACAATTTTTAGCATTAGAAAGTGAACGATCTTAATTTTCAGAAACAACTGAACTGTGTTACTGAAATGGTTTACAAAAGCAAATAAGTCTGTCCCAAAACTTCAAACAGCTTTTTGGAATTAGGAGCAAGGAACCATAAAAATCACTTGTGGAAAGTGCATATTGGCTTGTTTTATAAAATAAGATTTCTTGCCTAGGGATTCAGCCAATGGAATTTTCCCCCATATATTAATAAACCATAGGCATCCTTAAAACGATGCCTAATGCTTTTTTCAAAAGGTCAAAGCTAATCGGCAATCTCTACCATTTTTTCTAAAACTCTCCAATAAAGAATATCATTTCCATAGGTTTCATTTTTAAACATAAAATCTAAATCTATAAAAAAAAAGCCCATTCAAAGAGATTGCAGCTTGCTGAGTTTTCACGAGTTCCGGTGAAACACTTCCAAGTACTGAATTCGAAACCCTGTTTCAATCTTTGTAAACACTTCAGTCGCACTTGGCTAGACAGATGCTTGTGTATAATCGTTTTCGGAACATACTTTCGAGCAGTTATTTCACTTGACTTTTTAAAATCCCCCAAACAATTGCAATCGGGGGCAGTCATACATCTGTCCACCACTCCTCAAATGCAAGTGTGTGACGTGCTACCACCTGTATTGGGGACAAATCAATGACACTGTAAAAGAGGGAAACAAGCACTGTACCAGTGGGAAGCAGGCATTCCAGCGGGGTAAGGATATACTCCATATCAGATTGTGATTTCTGCCTTAAAACAAAAGGAAATCTCGGAGTTAGAATTTATCGTTGCTAATTTAAACAGAAAAGCCCCGAGTACAATAAGCTGGGTGGGAATGTTAAAGCCTCAGGGGCATGTACTTTGGGTGGGATGGCTCGGGCCCATCTCCCGGGCCCATCTCCAGTACTCTGGCCCACGTGCGACCAGCGTGCCCTCGCTCCAGCCCCAGCAAGGAGGACAGCAAAGGGCTGAGAGAGGAGCCGGTAGCCATCACATGGCGATAGAAGGGGGCGGGGCGGAACGGAGGCATAACAGGGAACGTAAGTTTCCTGCCTTCATCCATCACCCCAAATAGGAAAGACTTGGGAGTGAGGGCGGGTGTGTGGAGAGATGAGGAGATGAATCGCAGCCCCTCCACCAACCCCCTCCCACGCCGGCTCTGATGCAGCCTCAGCCGCAACAGCGCCGCCCGCGCGCACGTAGGGGCCGGCGTTCCACTTACACAGCTGCGCGAAGAGCAAGCCGTCAGGCGAGGCAGAGAGCGAAAGCAATCGACTGCTCGGCGTTCGTCTGCCAAGCCTCCAGGGGCTCTCAGTTTAAGGCTGCTGGCTAGGAGGAAGGAGGAGGAAAAGCAAAAGCCCCGCCCCCAATCGGGAACGCGCTGCATCGCCTCTCCTCTTCCCCTCCCATCCCGCGGATGACGGCGCGCGCAGCGGGGTGGGACGGAGAAGAAGGATAGGCTAAGAGGAAAACGGGGGAGGAGCCGAGCTCTGAAAGTGACCTGAGAGGATCGTAGCCGACCCAGACCCTCTGCGTGCTTACTGCGGCTTGTAGTGCAGCATCGGAACGCGCCTCTTCTCTATTCCTCTCCCTACTTGTATAAGGAAACAGGCTCAGAAAAGAGCGTTGATTCTGGAAGCTGAGGCTTTGGGTTCAAGTGCTGCAGTCGCAATCTCCTAGTTTTAATTTCCTGCCAGGTCTAGATTGATGATGCTACAAAACTTTTGCTTCTACTAAAAATCTTAGTGCAGTTTTAAATTTTAATAACTTAAAAATGTTTACATAAACGTAAAAAAAACCCCACCGCATTTGAGAGTTTGGTCACTTAAACTTCTTTCACGCTTATTTGGTTCTGTGAATTTTTAACATGTTAGGAACCCACTCTTTGTATGTTGGACAGTTTCTCTTTAATCCTATTAAATTGGAAGTTGGCCTCTTGTTTGACCAACTTTTTTTTCTTAAGAGGTCATGGCAAAACTCCTTTAAAATGACTTAACATGGAAATGACTTTATATGTATAATTGAAATAGTGATTGCCTTCTCAATGGCTGAGAGAGGAATGGGAGGGAGAGAATTTGGAACTCAAAATTTTGTTAAATGAATCTTTAAAATAAAGATGGAAAAAAAAGAAAAAATCCATATGCATCAAAACCTCACCCCGATTATCATAAAGATAAAATTATAAATTTAATCCATTCAGTAACTGAGAAAAAAAATGTTGAAAAGTTAACACAAAATTGGAAACTCAACTAAAATGATGTATAGTATTAGATAGTGGAATGTTTAATTTTAATAAGAGACATCAATATTTTACATTTTAAATTACCTTTCAGTTTTTGGTAGGTTTATAGCATTCATACTTCTTAAGTTATTAAAGTTTAAATCTGCACTAAGATTTGTTGGATACACTAGATCTTTTTTTTTTAAATAACTTTTTATTGGCAGAACCCATGTCAGGGTAATTTTTTACAGCATCATCTCTTGCACTCATTTCTGTTCCGATTTTTCTCCTCCCTCCCTCTATCCCCTCCCCCAGATGGCAAGCAGTCCTTTACATGTTGAATAGGTTACAGTATATCCTAGATACAATATATGTGTGCAGAACCGAACAGTTGTCTTGTTGCACAGGGAGAATTGGATTCAGAACGTAGAAATAACCTGGGAAGAAAAACAAAAATGCAAATAGTTTATATTCATTTCCCAGTGTTCTTTCTTTGGGTGGGATACACTAGATCTTTAAAGATCTTTACACAGCTCTTGTTGTCTAATAATGAAACCCCATCTCCTTTGCTCTAGGTAGTTTCCCTGCTAGTTGTCTTATTTTGGAAAAGGACCAAAATGACATCACTGTTAGAATTGAGTTACAGCTTGTCCTGCTGTAGCTGATCAGACCAAGAGGAGCTCAGAAAGTTCTGCCACAGGCCAGATACTAATAGCTTCTTTGAGCATTTATTTAAGTGGCTTCTCTAACATTGCTCATCTCCAGTTTCTCTTGAGCTAATTCAATGCCCTTTTGCTAATAGAATGCAGATGAGGGCACACAAATTAGGCGGTCCTGTGCCAGTGTCTCTCATGTCATAAATCAATTCCAGAGTTCCTAAGAGAGATCTTGAAAGTATCCTTTTATCAGTTTTTCTGACTACCTTGTGAGTGCTTGTCCTCTATGAGCATTCAAACAACATGGCCAGCTCATTGGAGTTGCACTCTCTGCAGTACAGTTTGTGTGATGTTCTCTCTAAAATGTAATGTTCTCTGTTGAGGTTTTCTTGGGGTCTCTGGAGGCAGCTTCCGTTTCAGTTCAGTAATCACCACAAGTTCAGCCAGGGATTAAGGTCCAAATCCTTTATTGTCTCTTTCAAAGTCTTGTCTCCTTTCTTGGGGCCCAGTTAGCTTTCTTAGAGGTTTATCTCTCTCCTTGGTTTGAGCTCCTGCTGCTACTTTTGTCTTCTCTGCCTTCTGAAGGCTTCTAGCTCTCTCCTAATCTCTCCTAATGCAAAGGTTTGTGCTTCAGCCTCCAGCCACCACAAAGGTGGACAATGGAATGAATCCATCTCAGCCTCGGAGAGCTTCTAGTGCAGTTGTCTTTTCTGGCCCTGAGAGCTTCTCTCTTATATGCCCCAAACTGAGTATACACAAATGATTATATCACTAGGAAACATTATTTGTTGTAGAATTAAATCAATGCTAAACTAGATTTACCCATTGTCTCCTCAATTCCACTTACCTTGTTTCAAGTTCTGGCCCATAACATCTCCTTGTAGGATCAGATCAATCATGCTGAACCATGCTAAATTAGATAATTATTGTCTCTATCAATTCCATTGACTCAATACCTTGAAGAATCCTTTGTTTCAAGTTCAGAGTTCTGGCCCATAACAATTTTGAATGCTTAACAGTTTAGTTCAAGAAAGGATTTCAGTGTCTGGTATTCTGCTAGCTGATATTCAGAATCTTCCCAAGACAATTTAAATGGAAGCGACTGAGTTTCCTGGCATGGTGCTGGTATCCTGTCCAGGTTTCATGGGCATACAACAATGAGGTCTACACTATGGCTCTACAGATTAATACTGATTAATTACTATTAATAGTTTAATAGTCTGCCTAATACCTCTCCTCTCCCATACTTTAGAGCCTGCCAAACACTGAGTTAGCTCTGGCAAGGCTATGTGTACATCCCTGGAAAATATATTGCAAAAGTAAGAGAACTTATGGACAGCATTCAAAAATTTCCTCTCTTATTTTTATTTCATAACTTCCCTAGCTTCCTTGAGTGTTAGCTAAAAATTTCATTTTCTTCAGGAAGACTTCCTCAATCCCTCTTAATTTAATTAATCTCCTCTGTTGAATTTTTTCATCTATAGATAGCTTGTTTACATGAAGTTATTTGCATGTTATCTTCCCAATTAAATTTGCCCTGAGCTTTTTGAGGGCAAGGATTTTC
The DNA here is from genome assembly GCF_016432865.1 of Antechinus flavipes. Classification (NCBI taxonomy): domain Eukaryota; kingdom Metazoa; phylum Chordata; class Mammalia; order Dasyuromorphia; family Dasyuridae; genus Antechinus; species Antechinus flavipes. Next base: position 97,833,298 of record NC_067402.1, on the reverse strand, counting down.
TTTTGCCCCTGGCATTCAGTAGGTGCTTAATAATAATGATAAACCTGAAAGCACTATATAAATACTAGCTATTGTTGTTAAGCAACTCATTTAGGTCATACCCATAATTATAATCCCAGAAAGTAATTGGGTTCAGGATTGTTGGATGCCAAAAGTATAATGGAGTTGTGGATCAGTGTCACTAGTTGTCTCAGAAGAATTTGTAGGCATAGACTTCAAAATCAAGGTACAAAAAAATTATCATATTGCTAAAAAAAAGGCAAAATCCATTGAGAAGTTAGCAAGGTAAGAGGTTTTAGCAATTAACATTAGAAAAGACAAGGTTCCTAGTGGAACTACAATTAACCTGGAAGAAAATGCCATTAAACTGCCAAATTATGGGAATTATGGGGCTAAAAGTGTTGTGCTACTGTTTCCTTAATTGTTCTACCTCAATTTCACAGAATTGTTCTGCCTGGTTGCAACATCCCACTTCCTAATCATCATGATTCAGAAAGATCTTCTATCTTAGACATCATGTGCCCAGACCTTCCCTACTTATTCCCTACTTATCATTGTTCTTTTTGATCCCAACTTATCAGAATGCCTCTCCCAACCCTGTCAGAAGTGGCCCTGCCTCAGTACATCTTAGTGGCTGGATGTTTTGGACATCAGTCCTAGGGGCAACATACCCCCAGCACAATCTCTCCCTTTCAAATTAAATATTAAAACTCTGTAATCTCTATCTTGCCTCAATTTCTCTGGCATTACAAAAGGAGTTTAGGATCCTAATAGATGGTAGCCATTGTGAGCCTGAGCAAGTGAATTAACCCCAAAAAGGAATTAACTCTAACAAGGAGAAAACCCACAATGAAGTGGAGTATACCAAGTTGGGATAAGCCTAAAAAGGAGTTCTGCAAGTTGTGAGATGCAGTTAAATCCTTTTATAGAAGAAATAAAGCCTAGAGGTTTGACATCATAACTTGATTCTGATTAGATACTGTACTGGTGTGATTTCCAGAGGCCTCCACTTGAGATGGGGCTATAATCAAAAGTCCACTTGAATAAAAGGCCTACTTGAGAACAAAAGGCTTACTTAAGGCCCAGATGATCCTGTCTCTGGGAGTAGCTAGGATTCCAGATTGTATATAATAATTCAGGCTTTCTCTATCTATGCTCATCTAGCTACCCAGGATCTCATCAGAAGTATTATTTTCTCCTTAATATTAAATAGATGGTCTAGATCCTTTTTCTGAGGGAAGGGAAGAGAAGGCTGATGGTTCAGACAACAGACACTTATTCAGGGCCTACTAGTAGGTATCTGGAACTATGTTAAATCCTGGGGATATCAATACAAAAAAAAAAAAGACAGTTCCTCTCTGTCCTCACTGGGAGTACTAGGGTCTGACCTTGGTAAATATACTCTCTCTCTTCCCAAACCCCGTGTGTAAGACTTGTGGAGAGTAAGGAAATGGAATCTTTGAAAAATAAGGTTCTCAAAGTGTTCTTCTCAAGAGACTCAAGAGCCAACATTCGCCAGCATCATTAACTTTGGTTTTACCAGTAGCAGATTGTTGCTATTAAAATGATTTCTTCTTCAATAATTCAATCAACCTGTGCTCTCAACACTCCCTATGCCTTTTTATTATATGTGAATGTGATTTTTCCTGTTGTTATTTAATGAGAATTAATTTCATGTGCTACCACATTGTAATGCATTTTAGTTCTTTTGAAAAATGTTTGATTTTTTTACATTATTTTATATTTTTCTGTTATATGTAAAAAATTTTTTATTTTTTATTTTAAATTTTCTCCCTCCCAAACCTTCCCTATCCTTGAGAGGACAAGCAATTTGATATAGATTATATATGTGTAGTCATGTAAAACATTAGCCATGTTATACAAAGAAAAAGCAGACAAAACACAACAAAACAAAAAAAAAATAAAGTTTAAAAACTTCAAAAATGCTTCAAACTGCCTTCAGACTTCATCTATTCTTTTTCTAGAGTCATAATGCGTCCTGAGGAATAATTCTGGATAATTGTATTGTTGTGTGAGTTATTCACCATTAATCATCATACAATATTATATAGAATATTCTCATGGTCCTGCTCATTTAATTTCATATTACTTCATATAAATCTACTCAGGTTTTTGTGAAATCATCTTGTTCGTAATTTTTTATAGCACAATAATGTTTTATTTCCTTCTCCCCTGGATTAATGCATACAGAGGTTAAGTGGCTTGCCCAGGTTCACACAACTAGTAAGTATCTGAGGCTAGATTTCAATATCTTCCAGATTCCAGAGCCAATACTATATCCAATGAATTACTACCTCCCTTATTACATCACTGAAATGAAGCAGAATAAATCTCTTGTGGACAAAATAGAACAAAATAGAATTTTACACCAACTCTTTTTAGACTGAGCTTGATATGCTAGTTTTCTGTTCTATCACCAACTAAATACTTAAACTAGCCTCTATCATCCCAAACAACATAAAGAAATACTATTCCTGTCATACTTTGTTAAGTTAATTAAGTGCAAAGAAATTTTTCAACCTTTCTCATTTTTCTTTCCTTTTTCAGATGGGATTTTTTGCTCTTACAAATGGAATACTCAGAGATCCTTTTTTCAGCATGTTTATTTCTTTTTTTTTTAGATCCAATATTGTTAAGCCCAAGCTAGCTCCCTGGAGGCCTCAGGATCAGCCAGAGTCAGGATAAGTAAAAGTCATTGGTCTTTAGGGGGAGAAGTGAAAGAAGCAGGCAAACTGCCAGGAGTTTGCCAAAGATCTTTCCTTGTCCTGTCAATAAGTGAAGTCTTGGCTCTCTCACCCCACCCTCTAATCCTTGTCTACAATTATCTTAACATAAAATATTGAGCCAACACCAAACAGTGAGAAGAGCCATTTTTCCAAATATATGCTAATAGGCATTGTCAAATAGGTAATTACCTTAATTGCTCAGTTTTCTGATTCAAGCACAGCTTTACAGAGTTTCAGCCCTAGTAATGAACTGAACCAGCTATACCCAGCGAAAGAACTCCGGGAGCTGACTATGAACCACTACATAGAATTCCCAATCCCTCTATTTTTGGCCACCTGCATTTTTGATGTCCTTCACAGGCTAATTGTACACTATTTCAAAGTCCGACTCTTTTTGTACAGCAAAATAACTGTTTGGACATGTATACTTATATTGTATTTAACTTATACTTTAACATATTTAACATGTATTTAACATATGTAACAACCTGCCATCTAGGGGAGGGGGTGGAGAAAAGAAGGGGAAAAATTGGAACAAAAGGTTTGGTAATTGTCAATGCTGAAAAATTAACCATGCATATAACTTGTAAATAAAAAGCTATTAAAAAAAAAAAAAAAGTTTCAGCCCTTTACATCTCCTGCTTTCTTTTGTGATAGAACACAGGTGGTCACTCCCTCTCTGACATCTCAGGAAGGGATATGAAAAGCACCAAAGGGAAGTGGGGGTTGCTAGCGGGTTTCTGGCCTGAAGGGTCTTACTAGAAACAGGTATGCACAAACCCATCAGCATGGGAAGTATTGCACAAGCACATAGCAATAACACAGACGCTATTAGTGATGACTCTCCCCACAGCCAGTGCAGACTCAATGTGGTGTAACAAACATGAATTGCACATGCAAGTAGTGGTACAAGAAACAATATAAACCAACATGGTGTTGTAAAAGATTGCCAGAAGTCCTAGTAAATAACAGTCACACATACACCTTCTTCAGCAGCCAAGAGATAGTCCAAAACCAATCTATTGTCCATTACTTCACATATCAGGGAATGATCCCCACAAGTTTTTGAAGTCCTGCAACAGTCTTATCATTTCTCAGAGAATCCAATGATTCCTGACAATTTTGAAGTCTAACAATTTTTGATGTCCATGAGTCAAACGCCATAACTGCCACACTCTTTCAATGGTGATCACAGTCAGCAACAGAACCACCCGATGTTTCTTGGGTCTTCTCCTTCGTTTCAAGGGTCTGCTCTATCTCTCTGTGATGGACAAGGCGAATACGGCTCGTTGGCACCCATCTGATTCCTTCTCCGTCTGTGGAGATACAAGCAAACCCTCTCCCCCAAGCAGTTAGCCTATCTGGTCCCTTCCATTTACCACTTTCTGGGTCTCTCCACATCACCTGGCGATTATCTAAAGATAGTATTGCTGCTCTCACTGGACATTGCCCTTCCAGTGGGTTATAAAACCTGTCTGCCGGAGCCAGTGCATCGTTGTCAAAAATCAAGAAGTTAATGGTATAAAGGGCTAGATTTAGAAGTTCTTTAGGGTTACCTGTGGCTCCCCCTTTCTTTTGTTTTTGGAAGAGTGTCTTAATGTCTCTGTTTCTACTCTCTACTATTGCCTGTCCTTGAGGATTAAAGGGTATGCCAGTGGTGTGTAAAATCTTATACTGTGCACAAAAGTGTGCAAAATGTTTAGAAGTATATACAGGTCCATTGTCTGTTTTTATTGCTTGTGGCACACCCATAATTGCAAATGCTTGTATAAGGAATTCAGTGACCACTTGGGCTTTTGCTGCTGGTATTGCAAAAGTGAATCCTGAAAAGGTGTCTACTACAACGTGGATAAAAGACAGATGACCAAAAGATTTATAATGCATCACATCAATTTGCCAGATTTCATTGGGTCTCAAACCACGAGGGTTCTTCCCTGGAGACAGTGTAGGAGCATGGAAAGGAAGGCAAGCTGTGCAGGCTTTTACTATGCTCCTTGCTTCCTCTTTTGTTATCCCAAATTGTAAACATAAAGCTCGAGCAGCCTGATGATATTTAGAATGAGATTCTTGGGCTTCTTGAAATAAAGGAGTATTGGCCAACATAGTTAGAAGGCTATCTGCCTTTGAATTACCATCAAAAATAGAACCTGGAAGTCCACTATGAGAGTGGACATGCAAAATATAAATCTTACCTGGATGTTTTCTCACTTGCTCTTGAAGTTCCTTAAAGAGCTGATGTATATTAGAGGCTATAAATTTTATTTGGGCTGTGGCAATTCTTTGTACCACACTTACTGAATAGGCTGAATCAGATATTATATTTATGTCTCCTGGGTAATAAGTGAGAACTAGCATGATCGCATATAATTCGTTCTGCTGAGTGGAATGAAAAGGAGTTCTGACTACTCTCTTTATAGTTAAGTCATGAGAGTATACAGCACAAATATTGTGTTTGGATGCATCTGTAAAGATAGTTAGTCCTTTAAGAGGAACTTTAGTAGCCTTTTCTTTAAGAATGCATCGCCAATTATGTAATAGTCTGGTTATCTTTAATGGAGACCCATGTGTAAAATTTGGAGCTGTGACCAATAAAATTTGCCACTCTGGGATGGTCTCGCAACATACTTTAATTTGTGCATTAGTATAAAAAGTGTATATCTTGTCAGGTCTTATCCCAGATAATTGTACTGCTCGCTTAATGGCCTTTAATAAAATTCTATCCACAAGCACTGGGTAAGGAGTAAGGCTTTGGTCTGGTTGTGCCGGGAGTTTCACCCACTCTATCACAATGTCTCCTTGATGAAGAACTGCTATGAGTTCCTCTTTTGTAGCAAAAACTGATATTTCCAAGGATTTTTGAGGGGATTTTTTCAACTCAAAAGGAATAAAAACTCCTGTTTCACTTTCAAATGTCCATCTCAAAGGGTAGCACTAACTTCAGCTGCTATTGATCCTCCTATACCAGACATGTGTCTGCCTTAATCTTTGGCCAGTGACTGGGCTAGATGATACCTCTAATGATTGTACAATTTGCACCTGTATCTACCAATCCTTTTCATAGTATGCCATTTATATAGATAGTGAGCATAGGATGATCAGCTGTAACTGCTGCTATCTAGAATATTCCTGGATTTTGTTGCTTGGAGCCAGAATTTGGGCAAATATCACCAGATTGCCTATTAGGAGTCTGCATCAGTAAACCTGATGCTACTACTTCTCCTGGTTGATACGTCACACATTATCTACCTGTATTAGTGACTGGGATATTATCTACACATTCCCTAATTTCCCATATCAGTGTGAGGATGGACACTGTTTTGTAAGTGCTCTCAGGAGGTGAAATGGTCAAGCCTACTGTGCCTGGAGGCAGGGGATCTATAGGCTGGAGAGGAAGAGATTTCATCTCTCCAGGGGGTATCTCAGTTGTCCCAGCTGCATACAACTCTGTTCTCCCCAATTGTAATCCCTTTTTCCCATCAGGTTACTTCCTGGCTGATTGGTTATATATGGGTACTGAACTTCTAGGCACTCTCTGGGTGTAGTATTGGCTGCCATCATGCCCCAAATATTTTTTGCCTGGTGCCCTGGAGCTGGGCCCCTTATCCTCTTTCCCTGAATCAGCCTACATTCTGAGGCCCAAAGGAAGTCTCTGTTGCATTTTGGACATGGAGTTTTGGGTCTTGTTCTCCCACCTTGTTTTCTCACTCTGTCTCTATGCCAATATTGAGCTTTCAGATGCCCTACTTTGCCACATTGAAAGCATTGCCAAGTCTCTCTGGAAATCCCTTGTCAAAAGGGACCCTATCTTACCATGTTGGGATCTTGGGAAGTCAGCATCATAGCCTGGCTATAAAAGGCATTTGTGCCCACTGTGGCACAGCGTCTTATAATCTCCTCTACAGGAGCAGCATCCTTGTGTAGTTCTAGCATAATTTTTCTACAAACCTTATTCGCATTTTCTTTAGCAATTTTCCTTATCATAATTTCTGTTACTGCATTTTTACTATTAGTTCATATGATAGCTGTCTGCAAACCTCCCACAAAATCAGCAAAGGGTTCATTTGGCCCTTGTGCTATTTTTGTGAAGGCCTCTCCTTTGTCCTGTTTACCTGGGATAAAACCCCATGCTTTGATAGCAGCATAAGCAATTTGCTCATATGCTGCTATGGGGTAATTAATCTGTACTGAAATGTTTGTATAAGAACCTACACCTGTTAGTTGGTCACAGGTGATTGGAGTATTAACCCCATTTTGACTGTTTTGTTGGGCTTATATCCTATAGAGCTCACTATATTCAGAGAGCCACAAGTTTTTTCCAGGTTCCTTGCTATAGATTTCCAGTCACTAAGGGTTAAGACTTCATAAGCCAAATTCTGTAATAACATCTTAACATAAGATGATGTTGCCCCAAAAAGAGTGCAAGCCTTTTTCAGGTCTTTGAGAATTTCTAGATCAAAAGGAGTGTATCTTCTGCTTTCTTCACCTGAAGAGTTAAGCTGTTCAAACACAGGATACATTTCTATTCTCAAATCAGCTGTATTTTTCCCTTCTTCTTTGACTTTAAGTAGTGCCTTTTGTAATGGAGTCATAGGAGGGGGTGATTGGTGGGGGGAGGTGCTGATGATATTGCTGCCCCTCTCACTATTCTTCCTCCCTCCACCCCAAAAGGTGAAGTTGATGGGGATGGGGGCCATGTAAAGGATCTGCTCTGGTGTAGGCAAAATTGAAGTTGGGCTGTGAGAGTGGGACTCATCATGCCCTTCAAGTTCACTTAAATCTTCATGCCCTGTGGTGATATTGCCATTACTCTATCCTTTGTCATCCTCTTTTTCCTCACACTTCCTCATCTGGCTATTCTTAAAACTTTTCTTTTTTCTATAACTTGCAGGATTCTTTAAGGCCAATTGCATTATGTTGTATATATAGAATGTTTCCTTGGAAACTGAATCAGGAACTTTACATTATAATATTCACATAGTTGATCTCCTGCTAGTTTCCAATTATCTGTCTCTATTTCTTCTTTCTTGAAGAACCAAGAGGACATTCTTTTTTTTTTTTTCTAAATTTATTTATTTATTTATTTTTAAAATTTTAATAGCTTTTCATTTTAATATGCATGGGTAATTTTACAGCATTGACAATTGCCAAACCCTTTGTTCCAATTTTTCCTCTCCTTCCCCCCACACCCTTCCCTAGAAGGCAGGATGACCAATACATATTAACTATATTATAGTATAAGTTAAATACAAAATAAGTATACATGTCCAGAACATTATTTTGCTGTACAAAAAGAATCAGACTCTGAAATATTGTACAATTAGCCTGTGAAGGAAATCAAAAATGCAGGCAGGCAAAAATATAGGGATTGGGAATTCAATGTAATGGTTCTCAGTCAATTCCCAGAGTTCTTTCTCTGGGTGTAGCTGGTTCAGTTTATTGCTGCTCCATTGGAACTGATTTGGTTCATCTCATTGCTGAAAATGGCCAGGTATCAGAATTGATCATCATATAGTATTGTTGTTGAAGTGTATAATGATCTCCTGGTCCTGCTCATTTCACTCAGCATCAGTTCATGTAAGTCTCTCCAGGCCTTTCTGAAATCATCCTGTTGGTCATTTCTTACTGAACAATAATATTCCATAATATTCATATACCACAATTTATTCAGCCATTCTCCAATTGATGGGCATCTACTCAGGGGGACAGACATTCTAATGTATCCACAAGTCCATTGCTCCCAAGTTACAATTAAACACTGTTTCTTTATGAGTCTGAGTATGCTTCCTGTAGTTCTCCTTTGGGGTGGGGTTGGGGGAGGGATGGAGGTGTGGGAGAATTTTTTCCTAATATATGCCCCATTTCATCTAGAAAATGAGAGTTACTAGTTTAGCTCTTAACAATGTAAGTTCCCTGTTTTCTATTAAAATAGTCACCCTATTTCCTGGTCACCTGGGACTTCTTCAGTGAAATTAGGGTGCTTAGTCCACATTAGGCACCAAAATGTGAAGTCCAAAGTAGCTCCCTGGAGGCCTCAGGATCAGTCGAGTCAGGATAAATAAAAGTTCTTGGTCTTTAGGGGGAGAAGTGAAAGAAGCAGGCAAACTGCCAGAAGTTTTGCCAAGGATCTCTTCTCAGTTCTGGAGTCCAGAATCTCCACCTTTCTCCTTCTGGTCCTGTCGCCAAGTAAGTTCTGGTCTGTCTCACCCCACCCTCTAATCCTTGCCTACAATTATCTGTATACACCAAATATTGAACCAGCACCAAACAATGAGAAAAGTCATTTATCCAAACATATGCTGATAGAGTCATTATCTCACATAGAATAGGTAATTAGCCTTAAGTGATCAGTTTTCTGATTCAAGTACACCTTTTCATAGTTTCAGCCCTTTACACAATGTATGTATACATATTTATACAGTTATCTTGTAGCACAAGAAAAATCAGATCAAGAAGGAAGAAAAAGAAAAACTGAGAAAGAAAACAAAATGCAAGTAAATAACAACAGAGAATGAAAAAGAGAACACTCTGTTCTCATGGTTCTCTCTCTGGTTATAGAGGGTTCTTTTTATCACTGCACAAGTAGAACTGGTTTGAATCATCTCAATGTTGAAGAGAGCATGTCCATCAGCATTGATTGTCGTATACTCTTCTTATTGCCATGTATAATGATCTCCTGGTCCTGCTCATTTCACTCAGCATCAGTTCATGTAAGTCTCTCCAGGCCTTCATTTCCAAAATATATAGAGAACTGACTCTAATTTATAAGAAATCAAGCCATTCTCCAATTGATAAATGGTCAAAGGATATGAACAGACAATTTTCAGATGATGAAATTGAAACTATTACCACTCATATGAAAGTGTTCCAAATCACTATTGATCAGAGAAATGCAAATTAAGACAACTCTGAGATACCACTACACACCTGTCAGATTGGCTAAGATGACAGGAAAAAATAATGATGAATGTTGGAGGGGATGCGGGAAAACTGGGACACTGATGCATTGTTGTTGGAGTTGTGAACAAATCCAACCATTCTGGAGAGCAATCTGGAATTATACCCAAAAAGTTAGCAAACTGTGCATTCCCTTTAATCCAGCAGTTTACTTCTGGGTTTATATCCCAAAGAAAACTAAAGAAGGGAAAGGGACCTGTATGTGCCAAAATGTTTGTGGCAGCCTTGTTTATAGTGGCTAGAAACTGGAAATTGAATGGATGCCCATCAATTGGAGAATGGCTGGGTAAATTGTAGTATGTGAATGTTATGGAATATTATTGTTCTGTAAGAAATGACCAGCAGGATGAATACAGAGAGGCTTGGAGAGACCTACATGGACTGATGCTAAGTGAGATGAGCAGAACCAGGAGTCATTATACACTTCGACAACAATATTGTATGAGGATGTATTCTGATGGAAGTGGATTTCTTCGACAAAGAGATCTAACTCAGTTTCAATTGATCAATGATGGACCGAAGCAGTTACACTCAGAAAAGGAACACTGGGAAATGAATGTAAACTGTTTGCATTTTTGTTTTTCTTCCCAGGTTATTTTTACCTTCTGAATCCAATTCTCCCTGTGCAACAAGAGAACTGTTTGGTTCTGCAAACATATATTGTATCTAGGATATACTGTGACATATTTAACATGTATAGGACTGCTTGCCATCTAGGGGAGGGAATGGAGGGAGGGAGGGGAAAAATCGGAACAGAAGTGATTGCAAGGGATAATGTTGAAAAAAATTACCCTGGCATGGGTTCTGTCAATAAAAAGTTATTATAAAAAAATAAAAAGTCTCTCCAGACCTTTCTGAAATCATCCTGCTGGTCATTTCTTACGGAACAATAATATTCCATAACATTCATATACCACAGTTTACCCAACCATTCTCCAATTGATGGGCATCCATTCAGTTTCCAGTTTCTTGCCACTACAAACAGGGCTGCCACAAACATTTTTGCACATACAAGTCCCTTCCCTTTCTTTAAGATCTCTTTGGGATATAAGTCCAGTAGAAACAGCATGTTTATTTCTTAACTAGGTATTTTTGTACTCTGGTCCAGCAGTTCAAAAAGTACTTTCAATTGAGATTATGAACAAAAATCCCATCACACTTCTTAATTATGGAAGTTCCTCTGTAAAATCTTTAAGTTTAAAGATGCTTATCATGACAGTACAGAAATTCATGAAATTATCTGTTTTTAACATGGCCATTATTGTTGATAAAATTTTTATTTCTTTGTAATGTAAGTCAATTCTGATTTTTATTTATTTATTTTTGCATTTTGTATCCAAAGTTTATTGACATTGCCTTAGATCTCTGAATCACTGAGAAGAACCAAGTCTTTCACAGTTGGTCATTGTACAATCTTGTTATTGTATAGTGTATTTTTGATTTTGCTTGTTTCACTCAGCATCACTTCATGCACATCTTTCCAGGCATTTCTAAAATCAGCTTATTTATAATTTTTATAGAACAATAACATTCCATTACCTTCATATACCACAACTTATTCAGCCATTCTTCAATTGATGGGTATATCTACTCATTTTCCAATTTTTTGCTACTACCTAAAGAGCTGCTATAAATAGTTTTGTATATGTGGGCCTTTTTCCTTCCTCTGTGATTGCCTTGGAATACAGTGCCTAGCATTGGCACTTTGGGCATAGTACCATTCTTGCCAGAATGGATGGATAAGTTCAAAACTTCACCAACAATGCATTAATGTTCCAGTTTTCCCATATCTCCTCCAATATTTATCATAATTTTTTACTGTCATCTTAGCCAATCTGAGAGGTGTGAGGTGGTACTTCAGAAATGTTTTAATTTGCTTTTCTCTAATCATTAGTGATTTAGATTTTTTCATATGACTACAGATGGCTTTAATTTCATCATCTAAAAATTGTCTGTTCATATACTTTGACCACTTATCAATTGCTGAATGATTTGCATTCTTATAAATTTGATACAATTCTTTATATATTTTAGAAATGAGACCTTTATTAGAAATATTGCCTATAAAATTCCCCCCCCCCAGCTTTGTTCTTCCCTTTTAATCTTGTTTCTGTTGCTTTTGTTTGTGCAAAACCTTTTTAATTTAATGTAAATAAAGTTGTCCATTTTGCATTTCATAACGTTCTCTAGTTCTTCTTTGGTCGTAAATTCCTTCATTCTCCAAAGATCTGATAAGTAAATTATCCTTGCTTTCCTTATTTGTTTATGGTATCACCTGTTATGCCCAAATGTTATGTCCCATTTTGACTTTATTTTGATATGGAGTGTGAAATATAGATCTATGATGAGTTTCTTACATATTATTTTCCAGTTTCCCCAGCAATTTTTGTGAAATAGAGACTTCTTATCCCAGAAGCTGGCGTTTGGGGGCTTATCAAATTCTATATTACTAAAGCCATTGATCATTACGTCTTGTGTGTCTAAAATTAACATAAATTTCAAATCAAGAAATCCGGGTGGGAAAAAGAGCAAACCACAACAACAATAAAAATATAACCTAACATTAGATCAAGACACAAACTCAAAAGAAGATAATGAAGTCAAAACAACTGCATTAAGTCCTCAAAGGAAAAAAAAAGTGAAATAAATATAAGCATTTTAGGAAGAGATTAAAGAATGCTTTTCAGAAATAAGAGGAGATGGGAAAATTTTAGAAAAAGGACCAAAAAGAGAAAAATTATGAAAAGACAATTAATAGCTTGGTAAAAAACACCTAAAAAATACTGAAGAAAATAACAACTTAAAAAACAGAATTGGGTAAGTGGAAAAACAGGCATAAATATTTGCTAACAAAAACTACTCCTTGAATAGCACAATTGGCCTAATGGAAAAAGAGGTATAAAGGCTCACTGAATAAAATAATTCCTTATAAACAAGAACTAGGCAAGTAGAAGCTAATGACTTCACAAGGTATCAAGAAACAACAAAATAAAGTCAAAAGAATGGGGGGGAGGGAAGAATATATGAAATATCTCATGGGAAAAACAACTAACCTAGAATATATATTGAGGAGAAATAATCATTAGACTAAAGGAGAATAAGAATCATTAGACTAAAAGCCATGATGAAAGAAAGAGCTAATCATCATTTTTCAAGAAATTATCAACAAAAACTTTCCTGATATCCTAGAATAAGAGGATAAAATAGAAACTGAAAGAATCCACTGATCACATTCTGAAAGAAATCTCAAAATGAAAACTCCCAGGAATATTATAGCCAAATTCCAGAGCTCCTATTTCAAAGAGAAAATACTTTAAGCAATTGGAAAGAAACCATTTAAAAACCATGAAGCCACAGTCAAGATTACACAAGATTTATCAATTGTCATATTAAAGGATAAGGGTGCTTTAAATCTGATATTCTGGAAGGCAACAGAACTGGAGTTACAACAAAAAATAATACACCGAGCAAAACTGCATATAACTCAAGGAAAAAATGAATATTTAATGAAAATGGAGAACTTTTAAGTATTCCTGATGTCAAAAGACCAGAGCTGCATAGAAAATTTGACTTTCTAATATAAGATTCAAAACATATAAAAAGGTAAATGTGAAAGAGAAATAGTAAGAAACTCAAAAAGTTTACATTTTCTATAAAGTTTTTTTCTATCAAGAAAAATGATACATGTATCTTCTAAGAATTTTTATCATTTTTAGGGCACTTAGAAGGATTCTACATAGAAACAAAATGCTGAAGTGAGTTGATTCTGTTAAGATGATGTAACAAATATGGATGTGAGAAAGGGGGATGCCCTAGAAGTGTTGTACCAAAGTTCCCTTTTAATGTGTGACCCAGTTTCTCCAATTGTCCTATTTAGTTATTCTGCCTCAGGTTATAACCTTTCCCTCTTAATGTTTGATGAGATAAAGGTCTACTCAGTTGTTCTGCCCCAAAATCCCAGGCTATAATCATTCCCTCTTAAATGGTTGATGAGATGAAAGTTTTATTTCTTTAGGTTATAGACATTCCTTCTTAATGTTTGACAGAATAAAGGTTTATCCATTTTAGACATTATTAGAATATAAGTAACCTCCCTCCATTGTGTCATCCTAAGGGCCTCCCTCACCATTAGGTTCTCCCCACCTAGGTACCTCCCCCATTATGTCACTGTTCTTGTTATCCTATAAAAAAGCTTGCTGTCCCAGTACTCAGGGCTGGATTCTTTGAGATGATAGTCTCGTCCAGTCCTGGGACCAAGATCTATCTGGTCTCAGTATCTCTCTCCATTTAATTAACTACTGAATTGGTCTCTAACCTCTGTCTTGCTCAGTTTCTTTGGCATTACAGGAGAAAGTAGAAGGGAAAGGAAGAATTAGGGAAATTATTTTACATAAAGGAGGCATACTAAATATATAGTAATCTGAGTCAAATTTTAAAAATTGCACGTAATTGGAAAACATTTAATTAAATTAATAAAAAATGCTAAAAAGTAAATGAATAAAATAGGGAGCTATAGTTAGAGATAAAATGTTCAGGCATTTAAGATCTCAGAAAAGATAACCCTAGTCCAAGAAACTATGATTCTGAATGAAATCCAAACCGTGATTTTTTAACCTGTCATCAGTGGTGCTTTAAAGCAAAGGAATTTATTGGTATAGCAGAATATGAAGGGTAGAAATAGAACATTTCCTCTATGAAGCTGAAGCATATTCTTTTATTGTATAATTGATGATTGTTGATACAAACAGGCATTTTTCAGTTTTCAGAAGAAATCAAAGCTATTAATACTCATGATTTTAAAAAATGCACCAAATCACTACTGAGTAGAGAAATGCAAATTAAAACAACTCTGAAATCCCACCTCACCTATCATATTGGCTAATAAAGACATAAAAGAGAAACAACACATGTTGGACGGGGTGTGGAAAGATTGGGGCATTAATGCACTATTGGTAGAGTTGTGAACTAGTCTAACCGTTCTGGAGAAAAATTTGGAACTACACTCAAAGGGCTATTAGAGTTGTGCATACCCTTTGATCCAGCAATTTCACTATATCCCAAAGAGATCAAAGAGGAAAAGATTTATATATTCAAAAATATTTATAGCAACTTTTTGTGATGACAATCAATTGTAAATTAAGGGGATTTCCATCAATTGGAAAATTTACAGAAGAAAAATTCTATCCAATGTTGGATTAGAAAATCCTTTTAACTCATTTATTTCCCTTATTGTGAAATTGTAACCCATCAGTACCATTTCAGGCATTGCTCTGTATACAAACCAACAGGGTTGTCTTGATCTAACCCAAACCAGAATTTGTTCAACTTGTTCTTCCTACCCCTACCCCAAGATTAACAAATGAACAAAAAGCTAAATTTAGGAATTAAGGTTATTAGCTTTCATCCACTCCACTGAATCTCAGTTTCTAAGAGCCAAATACAACCAAAAGAATTATCATTTCATTACTGAGTTATTTTGATTAGCTCTTTCCCAAGTCTGCTAGGAAAGGAATAAAGGAAGCCAGAAGAATCTTGGAGTAGAGATAATAATTACCTGGGAAAAAAGCTACTAGAATTCAGTCAGTCCACAAACATTTATTGAGCATGAATTATGTGCCACTGTGCTAAGCACGGGTGAAACAAAGAAAGGGAAAAAAACAGTTCTTGTCCAAAAGAACTTCACATTTTAATAGGGGAGACAATATGCACACAAATGAGGAAACTGGGGAAAGGGAACAGAAAGCAGTTATGGAAGAATTCACAATTTTTTTCTATTTGGGGTCCTTTTTCACTTTCAAAAGCCTAGGGATACAAAAAGTTATCAAACTCTGCATACCCTTTGTTCCAGCAGTGCTACTACTGGGCTTATACCCAAAGAGATACTAAAGAAGGGAAAGGGACCTGATTGTTCCAAAATGTTTGTGGCAGCTCTGTTTGTAGTGGCTAGAAACTGGAAATTGAATGGATGCCCATCAGTTGGAGAATGGCTGGGTAAATTGTGGTATATGAATGTTATGGAATATTATCGTTCTGTAAGAAATGACCAGCAAGATGAATACAGAGAGGCTTGGAGAGACTTACATGAACTGATGCTAAGTGAAATGAGCAGAACCAGGAGATCATTATACACTTCAACAACGATATTGTATGAGGATGTATTCTGATGGAAGTGGATTTCTTTGACAAAGAGATCTAACTGAGTTTCAATTGATAAATGATGGACAGAAGCAGCTACACCCAAAGAAAGAACACTGGGAAACGAATGTGAACTATTTGCATTTTTGTTTTTCTTCCCGGGTTATTTTTACCTTCTGAATCCAATTCTCCTTGTGCAACAAGAGAACTGTTCAGTTCTGCAAACATATACTGTATCTAGTATATACTGCAACATATCTAACATATATAGGACTGCTTGCCATCTAGGGGAGGGGGTGGAGGGAGGGAGGGGAAAAATCGGAACAGAAACGAGTACAAGGGATAATGTTGTAAAAAAATTACCCTGGCATGGAGTCTGTCAATATAAAGTTATTATTAAATAAAATAAAATATTAAAAAAAGCCGAGGGATAAATAAAAACTGGGCACCAAGACGTTTATCAGAAAGATGCAAGAACACCCTACATTGCTGGATAATAATTTATGAATTTTTATTTTTTTATTTCCTTTGGCTTAAAGAACTTTTATTCCCAAGAGACATGCTAACTAAATTATCACTATATTATTTACTTTATAATACATATAGATCAACTCCCTTTATTTTATTTTATTTTTTTATATTTTATTTCAATGCTTCTTTCTGATAAGAGAACTCTCCCTTGGTTCCAGCCCTTTTTTGACCTCAGAAAAACTATATTAATCTGGCTGATTCAAAGGCTGTGGAAATTCCTGCAGTAGAGGGCAGCAGAGGAGCACAATTTAAGATTGAAAGACTGGGCTATGTTCCAAATTCTTTTTGTTAGGGCTTCCCTTGAACTGATCAACTGCTAGATCATTCAGAGAAAGGCTGAAGCAATTTACAGAGATGCAATGCTGAGTGGTTCAGGATGGTGGGAGTTCTAACAGCTATCTATAGACGTTGTGAAACAGGGTGGAAGAAGTAGGAGAAAAGCATAGAAGTAGAATCTCTTAAAATTTCAGAATATCTGAGAAAGGTAAAAACTGTGATTTTTTTATCATCATCATTATTATAAAAAAGAGAAAAGACCTAGTTATCCCAAAATGAGAAGGGGCAAAGAGTGATCTTACTTTTCATAGATATTTAATTCCAATGATTCAGTGTTATCATTTACTATATAAATGATATAGATAAAAAATATAAATTGAACATTTTGAGAGTAATATACTATTTTGACTTAAGAAATTTGGGTCCTAAGTATTTGGTTCATCGGGGGAAAGAAAAAATGAATGAACGAATATTAAAATGAATGAATGAATATTAAAAGATTCAAATATTCATCCTGAACATAAAACAGGATGACTTTTTTCTTTATTCAAATGTCTTCAAAAGATTCCTGAACCTACAGAAGCAGTTATGATTTGTCTTAAGTCTTACATTACAGATAAACATATAATAAATCATAAAGAAATATTTAAATGATTCAAAAGATGTTGTTTTCTCTTTATGGAGAAACAGTACAATATTCTTGTAGGAAAAGGTTTTTAGGTTACAAAAAGTAGATGACAGGCAGCATTTATATAGACCTCTAAAATCTATAAAGCTTGACATAATAGAATTATCATTTTTGAAGATTCCTAATCACAGAAAATAAGATATAAGTTGAATAGAGAAGCAAATGGGAATGACAGGACTTGTCTATCCAACTTACAGCCATATCACTGACATAATCTTGAAATTGAATTCTTCATTCTTATTTACACTGCTACCACACTAGTCTGTTCTCTCTTTATTACCTACCTCTAATGTTAATGTAGAATTCTAATCAATGTAATAATCTCCATACTGTTCTTCCAACCTATCTTTCATATTGCTGATTGGTCATTTGTCATGTATAAATCTGGTTATGTCACACCTTGGCTAATGAATCTTCAATTACTTCTTATCAATCGATCAAAGTCTAAAGTCCATTGCTTGACATTAAGTTGTTTTCTGATGCCAAGTCTAGTATTCTTTTTTCTCATTTTTAATTTTTATTTTCAGTTCCACATCCTCTCTCCTTCCATCCCTCCCCCACGCATTGAGGTGAGAAATAAAACATCCATTGTACGCATGAAGTTAGGCAAAATGCATTTCCATATTAGCTATGGCTTTACATTTATGGCTCTCCATAGTTTCTTACCTCCATGTCTTTAAAGTTTATTTCACACTATTTTCCTTCAGGTGCTATAATCAAATTATACTTCTTTCTGTCCTTCATGTACATCAGTTCCCTTGCTCTGGGCTTTTGCTCATGCTCTTTCCTATTGTTTGACTGAACTCTCCTTTTCCTCCCTCTTTTAAAATGGATATCCCCAAAGTCCAGAACAAGTACAAACTTGGCTACAAAGATTTCTCTTATCCTAGTGCCTAATACAGTGCTTGAATAGTAATGATAGTGCTTTATCTTATTATAGAAACGAATTAAACTGAAAGTTGATTTCCTCCAAATGGAAATTATTTTTCTGTGCTACAATCTAACATATCACTTTTTATTTGTCTTATGCTTTTATTCTATTCTATTCTGTATTATAACTATTGCATAATTATCATATAACATAATATCTCTGTGTGACATTAAAGTTTCCCTCCAGATTTAAACTTAATAATAACTACGGTCCATGACTTCCCCACTGTCTATTACAATACATTATATGTACAGTAGGCATTCCATAAATGGTTAATGAATGGATAGATATCAGGGGAATACATGTAAGTATTTCTTCTTCTTCTTCTTCTTCTTCTTCTTCTTCTTCTTCTTCTTCTTCTTCTTCTTCTTCTTCTTCTTCTTCTTCTTCTTCTTCTTCTTCTTCTTCTTCTTCTTCTTCTTCTTCTTCTTCTTCTTCTTCTTCTTCTTCTTCTTCTTCTTCTTCTTCTTCTTCTTCTTCTTCTTCTTTGGCTGAGGCAGTTGGGATTAAGTAACTTGCCCAGGGTCACACAGCTAGGGAGTGTTAAGTGTCTGAGATCATATTTGAACTCAGGTCCTCCTGACTTCAGGGCTGGTGCTCTATCTATTGCTCTACCTAGCTGCCCCAGTATTTCTTCTTTTAAAAAAAAGTTCCACCAAATATGAAAGCGCTTTGTCACTTATTTCCTGTGTAACCTAAAGTAATTCCTTTTATTTCCCTAGACTTAAGCTTCCTCATCTGTAAAATGAAGGATTTGGACTAGATGTCTTCTAAGGCCTGTCACAGAACAGAGATTCAGGTTCAAAATTTGAAGGTAACAAACACTAGTGGAACAAGAAAATCAATTCATTTATCAAGCACCTACCATGTTCCATGTACTATGCTAAGCATAAGTAAAAAATATTATTTGTTCTGAGAGTTCACAATCTAAATGGGAACACAATTTGCAAATGACTATGTGCAAACAAGCTATGGACAGGATAAAACAGAGGGAAGGCACTAAAATTATGTAAAGTTAAAGGGAGATAATTCACTGATTTGAATGGATATTATTCCCCTTGTTCTCCACATCTAACAGAGGAATAAAGCTGGGTCCAAAGACATCTTCCAAATTGACAGGAATTCTTCCAAACTCCACTATTCCAGTACCCCATAGGCTGGGATTTTTATGTCCCAGTGACAAAGAAGCAATGACAATGGATCAAACCCTAGACCCCAGCCAAATCCTTAGGATGCCATCTTCAAGAGAAAACATCCTAATCTACATAAAAGAGATACTGTTCTTTCATGACAGGTTGCTGTTTGGTCTCCCTGCAGCTGTTCACTACCCTTGCCAATTTATCCTCCATGCAAAATGATATCCCTAAAATACAAGTCTAACCATATCACACCCCCTTATTCAATAAAGTCCAATGACCCCCTATTGCTTCTAAGATAAAATATAAAATCCTTTTATAACATGTCCCACTCCTACCTCTGCAGTCTCCTTATACTTTCTCCCCTTCATGTACTCTACAATACAGTGATACTGGCCAATATTCCATTTTCCCACACCAAGCATTTTTACTGACTGTTCCCCATATCTGGAACTCTCTCCCTCTTCATCCTGCACCTTCTGGCTCCCTTTATATTTCAGATAAAGTCTTTTTCCCTTTAATATTACTTCCTTTCCTCTGAGAGACTATACCAATTTATCATATTTATACATACATGTCTGTATATACACACAAATATATATAACGTACATGTATATATGTGTATATGTTTAAATATGTGTATCTTGTTTATTCATAGTTGTTTTCATGTAGTCTCCTTATTAAACAAGCTCTTTGAGGGCAAGCCCTGCTTTTTACCTTCATATTTCTAATATAGTACCTGGCACATAGTAAGCACTTAATAAATACTGGTTGATTGACTGTTCCTACTACATATTCCTTCTATTTCCAGATATATGATTTTAGGATTCTATAATTAACAGTCTAGGAAAAGTTTTGATATTTGATTTCTTAGTGAGATATCCATTGACATTATAGAGGGGATTGCAGGAAATAAAAATATATTTATTTTACTTGGGATCTGGCCAAAGTAACAAAAAAATTCTATTCACAAATATTTGTTATGTTAAAAATGAGTTCCAAGGAAACAATGGCTACAAAAAAAAATTGTTGATTTCTGCCAAATTCAAAGATGCTGTCCAAATACACATAGTTCATGATGATTTTATTAAGATCCTTAAATTCCATCTTAGTAACCACCACAATTAAGTCCCACATGCTGCTATCTAGTCAGTGCTATTTTCTGAAAGTGACTGGCTTTTATTTCCTCACCCAAATCAGGTCCCCATTAACAAGTGTTCATAGGTTCCCACCCAATCCATTGAGGACAATTGTGACTTTTAAAGAAAATGCACTCACATATTATGAAATCTTGACATATACATTTATGTAAATATATTCACACATATGTAATAGAAAGCATATTATTTAAATAATGATTTAAAATCTTTACCTCTCCCTTAGTTTTTCATTACATGGAAAGAAGCCCAGTTAAAATGAAACTATATGGCAATAGTTTCACAGCACAAAATAACCTGAAATGCATAACAAAGTTGGAAATGTTGAGCCAGCTCATCAGCTTGATTATATGAATGACACCCTTAAGTAGTTCATGATTCAAAAACAAAATGCATAAATGTAAAAAAGGCAAGTGAAAGCACTTGCTTATAAATCTTAAATCCTTTCCCATCAACATCTCAGTTCTCTTAGTTTTCACAACCCAGTTTTAGAAGTCAGGATGACTTGAGAAATCAATACCTTTTGGTCCAGTTGGCCCAGTGAAACATAATTGGTATATATATAGATCATTGGACCCTTTATTAATGTCTAAATAACTGTCAGACTCTGGATCTAGCTCAAATTCCCACTTAGACTTTAATTGAAATAACTAGATGCCAGGTACATATTAGTGTTATCACATCTACACAAAGGAATAATGATCATGGATTTCAATAGTTCTAAACTATATAAGATCCAAATTTAGAGGTCACAAACATCATCAAAAGCTACAATGTTGGAATAAACATGTATTATACTTATATAAAGATATATATGTATATATAGAGATAAATATATATGTATATATAATATACACATACATGTGCATATATGAGTAATATTTAAATACCCATTTCTCATATATATGATAGAAAAACAAGTGAGGTAGCACTTAGTGTATTTCTAGCTCCAGGAGATAATCCCAATAACATTCCCACAGAATGGCCCAGCTATATGGAAATTTTTAGCATCATGGGTTTCATTGAGGTAGAAACCACATTGATCCTGCCCAGAGGAGAACTTTTTTAGATGAAATTGAATCTTTTATTTGGGAGCCAGCTGAAATTAGAGAATTGGTGTCCCATGGAATCCTACTCAATAGGTAACAACCAATTCATTAGCCTTTGGGTATTATATAATAACCAAAGGCAAAAAAGGGGATTCTGGTGGTTGGTTTCCAACTGAGATCTGTATGTATCTAAAACAGAAAGATTTCTTTTGTTCAATCTGCCTACATGAACAAAATCTTCAGAAGAACTTTTTGTCAGGTTTACTAATGTGCTATTGTTTAAACCAGGGGTCTTCAACTTGGGATTCATAGAAAAATTTGGGGAATCCATGAACTTCCATGGGAAAAATATTTATTTTCACTAAACTCTAACTAAAACTTAGTGTTTCATTTAATTTCAAATTTTAATTTTTTTTTCAATTTCAAAGCTTTATTCTGAAAAGTCTTAGACTTCATCAGATTTCCAAAAAGTTTCATGATACACTTTTAAAAAGTTAAGAATCATTGTTATAAGCTAAAATTCTGTTTGGGCCTATACAATATAGCCAGAGGTAGCATTCAGATTGCAAAGGAAAGAGAATGACTCCAATATGATTTCAGATAAAGCATAATGTTTTTTTATCTCAGCTTCCGTATTTGCAAAAGATGACTTTTACCCAAAGATTTAATCATCAGATTTTGGACTTAGAAGATATAATGTCCGGGCTAGTTTTCTGGAGGTTCTCTGGATGGCTTTGGTTTCAGCAGGATAGTCACCAAGAGGATAGTCAGGAATGGAATCTAAAGTCTTTATTCTCCTTCTGTCTCCTTCACAGTCTGTGTCTATACAGTCTGATCCAGTCTTGATCTTAGTGGAGGAGTGCAGGAGGCAGGAGAACTACCAGGAACATGTTCAAAGATGGAATGTCTCATTTCCAGTCCTTCTCAGCCCTTAAATACTCTATTACAATTACATCATTATATCCAATGATTATGTGTGAACTAGAAAACCATTATATCACCATGCTAAGTACTAAGTATATGTATACTAAAGAACCATTATCTCCCTCAATTCCATTGAAGTAACACCTTGTTGTATTGTATCAAGTATACTTCTCCAGAGTTCCAGCCTCTACAAGAAGGGACCTTGAAAATCATAGGTTCACATATTTAGAATTAGAGGGAGCCTTAGAGTTTATCTTGTTTTCCCCTTTCATTTTACAGATGAGAAAGTAAAGTGACATGCCTAGAGGCCCACAGTAAATGGCAGAACCTAGATTGAAATTCAGGTTATTTCATTTTACATCTATCCCTCCTTCCATTTCATTATTATTTCTCTAGATCAGAGATTTGTAAAATGGGATCAATGTTCTCGTTTTTAAGTATTTTGATAACTTTTTCAATAAAATTGGTTTCCTTTGTTCTCCTGTTGTTTCATGTAGGTATTTAAAATCATTATTATAAGAAATGGTCCCTAAGCTTCACCTAACTTCCAAAGGGGTCCATGACACAAAAAAATGATAAGAATCTTTGGTATAGGTGAATAATAAAACATTTAAAAAAATTATTTATCTTACTCTGAACTTTAGGAATAAAACTAACATTTTCATAACATCGTAGAATAGAAAAAATGATGATGTGCTATGTACAATTTGCTATTTCTTTTAAATATATAATAAAGTTATCATGTAACTTTCTTTTTTTCCCCCTATTCCACCCCTACCCTAAAAATGGCTATCATTAGACACAAAAATGTTTATATATGTAAAACCATTCTATACATACTTTTATTTGTCAGTTCTTTCCCTGAAAATAGAGAGCATCTTCCTTCATATGTATTTTGTAGTTAATTTGAGTATTTAAAATAATCAAAATGACAGTCACTAAAAGCTCTTCTTAAAACAGTAGTTACTATATACAATGTTCTCTTGGTTCTGTACAATTTATTTTGCTCTTTATTATTTTGTGCAAGTTTATCCACATTTTTCTAAGATAATCAAGCTCATCAATATCTAAAAGCAAGATAGTATTCCATTACAGTTGTATAATACAACTTGTTCAGCTATTCCTCAACTGATAGGCATCCCCACAATTTCCAGTTCTTTGTCACAACAAAAAGAACCACTATAAACATTCTAGAACATTTAGGTTCTTTTTCCTTTCCCCTAATCATTTTGTGGAACAGATCTTGTAGTGGTATTTCTGGGTCAAAGGGAATAGGCAGTTTAATAAGACTTTGGGCATAATTCAACATTGCTCTCCAAAATGATTGGATCAGTTTATAGTTTCACCAACAATGAACTACTATGCCAAATTTTTTATTTCCGCTCCAACATTTATTGCTTTCCTCTTCAATAACTTTAGCCAAACTGATAAGTATAAAATGAAATCTCAAGAATCTTTTGATTTGCATTTCTCTAATCAAAAATGAGTCAGATCATTTTTTCACATGACTCCAAATTTTTTTGATTATTGAAAAACTACCTCTTCATGTTCTTTGACCATTTATCAATTGAGGAATGACTCATATTCTTTTTGATTTAAAGATTTAAGTTCTTTATATATTTGAGATATGAGAACTTTACTTGAGAATCTGTCTATAAAATTTCCTCCTCCATTTTCTGCTTCTCTTCTGACCTTGGTGACATTTTTGTTTTACTGCTACAAAACCTTTTAAATTAATGAAATCAGAATTATCTATTTTACACTTCACTTTGGAAGAAAGCTCTTTTTTGGTGAACAGTGTGAAGTATAGCATAAGCAAAGACTTTGTGGTAGGGAAAATGATGGGATGTTTTGGGATGGGGAAAAGAATAGCCAATGTGGAACATAGAATTTGTACTAGAATCGTACTGGGGAGTTTCATTACTGAGAGCCTTAAAAACATGAAAGAAAATTTTAGAATTTCCTTGTCACAAGAAAGATAGAGTTCCTACTTAAAATATAAGCATTAGGTTTTTTTTAAAAATTAAAGTTTTTTGTTTTCAAAACATATGCATAGGGATGAATACAGAGAAGACTGGCAAGACTTACATGAACTGATGCTAAGTGAAATGAGCAGAACCAGGAGATCATTATATACCTCAACAACAATACTGTTTGAGGATGTATTCTGATGGAAGTGGATTTCTTCAACAAAGCGATCTAACGCAGTTTCAATTGATCAAGGATGGACAGAAGCAGCTACACCCAAAGAAAGGACACTGGGAAATGAATATAAACTGCTTGCATTTTTGTTTTTCTTCCCGGGTTATTTATACCTTCTGAATCCAATTCTCCCTGTGCAACAAGAGAACTGTTTGGTTCTGCACACATATATTGTACCTAGGATATACTGTAACCTATTTAACATGTATAGGACTGCTTGCCATCTGGGGGAGGGAGTAGAGGGAGGGGGGGAAAAATCGGAACAGAAGTGAGTGCAAGGGATAATGTAAAAAATTACCCTGGCATGGGTTCTGTCAATAAAAAGTTACTAAAAAAAAAAACAAAACAACCTAGGTCTTAGTGGGGAAAACATGTAGATATCATTAAAAAAAATGTGAAAGCTCTATAAACAGTCTGTGAATATGGGGGTTTCCCATGTACATGATGTATCTACAAAAGAGAGATTACTTGCTCTAGGGAAGTGGGGGAGGGATAAGGGAAGGAAAACTTTGGAACACAAGGTTTTACAAGGGTGAATGTTGAAAATTTTCTATGCATATGTTTTGTTTTGTTTTGTTTTAAATAACTTTTTATTGACAGAACCCATGCCAGGGTAATTTTTTACAGCATTATCCCTTGCACTCTCTTCTGTTCCTATTTTTTCCCTTCCCTCCCTCCACCCCCTCCCCCAGATGGCAAGCAGTCCTATACATGTTAAATAGGTTACAGTATATCCTAGATACAATATATGTGTGCAGAACTGAACAGTTCTCTTGTTGCACAGGGAGAATTGGATTCAGAAGGTATAAATAACCCGGGAAGAAAAACAAAAATGCAAGCAGTTTATATTCATTTCCCAGTGTCCTTTCTTTGGGTGTAGCTGCTTCTGTCCATCCTTGATCAATTGAAACTGAGTTAGATCTCTTTGTCGAAGAAATCCACTTCCATCAGAATACATCCTCATACAGTATCATTGCTGAGGTATATAATGATCTCCTGGTTGTGCTCATTTCACTTAGCATCAGTTCATGTAAATCTCACCAGTCCTCTCTGTATTCATTCTGCTGGTCATTTCTTACAGAACAATAATATTCCATAACATTCATATAACACAATTTACTCAACCATTAAGACCTAGTTTTAAATCTACTTTTTTACTGAGAGTCACTTGCTCACTTGCATAGGTGAGAGAGGATGTACAGTGAGTGACTGAATAATGCTGTTTTTAAGTACCATCTAATGGTTGGCCAGGAGGGAGGAAAATGGAAGGGATTGGATCATTTCTTAACACAGAAGTCTTTGTTTCTTAATATATATGTATGCATATATTATACACATATATATACACATGTATTTTTGAATATATACACATATTGTGTATGTATGTGTACATACACACACATACACGCCCCTAAGGCCACAATTTACCAGTTAGAGATTCATTTTGATTAAGGAACTTTTCAGTGCCTTGTCTTTTCCTAAGGATTAAAGCTGTTGATTACTTTTTTTTACTATCAGATAAATACTTGGTCAAGATCATCCTTAGGGAAAAGCAGTATTAGGCATAGTGAGAAAAAAGAGATTAGGGAAAAGATTCATTCACTTAGATCAAAACTAGCTTTCTCAACCATGACCAGTTGACCTGCTGTCTTTAATGCAAATATAATTCTTCTTGAATTAGACTTACTTTGTGCTTCCTTAGAAAGCAGAATTAAGGGAAATGAATGAAACTTAGAAGAAAGGAGGTTTTTCCTGAACTTCCTAAGTAAAACTGGCCAACAGTGGAATTAGGTGTTTTGTGAGGCAGGAAAATTCAATTCAATTGGCATTTAAGATCACTGGCAGTATTCATGTAAAAACTGAATGATTACTTGTCAGGAAAGCTAAGGAAGAGATCCTTGCATTGGGTAGGAGGTTAGATTGCTAAGTTTCTTTGTAATTTTAATATGCTAGCAATTCTCTCATAAAAAGAAATATATATATATATATATATATATATATATATATATACATATGCACACATCTCTGTGTGTAAATATATGTATCCATATATGCACACACACAACCACATATATACATATATCAGCTTCCTAGCAAAAAGTCAATATTTAATTTCATTCTGCCAAAACTTACTTTTTAAAAACTACTCAGCCATCCTACTCACATAAAGAATCAACAGCTCTTAATCTGGTAATTCTAAATCCCACATTATAATCTCTAATTTAGATTACAACCCATTATTTGAATTTGTACTTTAAATACTTTGTAGTTATTCTATTTAACAGGTTATCCATAGATGCCACATAATACACATATTGTTCAGAGCTAAGAATTCTATGGATCAGTTTTGGAAAGAGGAGGGATGTTGCAACAATATAAAGTAACAGAAGCAATCTTGATGCTCTGAAGAAAAAGAACCATAGTCCCTAGGCAGACTGAAGCTATTATGCTTTGATGGTCTATAGATACTGTCACCAAAATGAAAAGGGGTTTCATAGCTATGGACTGGTGGATACATAGCTTGATACATTGCATTTCCTTTATTAGTTATTTAAGCTCAGTTGAAGGCTGACATGACAGAGTTCACATTTAAATCTTCTGAGTGAAGTCCTTTGAAAGCAAGCCTATTAGGGTTAATAGAATGAACTTAACAATGACCATGGTTGAAGGAAGGAGGAGCCTTGAGAGATTCAGTAAATTGTTCACTAAATAGCCTGTCACTTATAGGTCTCCGAGTGAAGCCCTCTCAATAGATCACTCCATTGTTCTTAATGCCTTTAATTCTAAAGGGCTGCAGTCTTCAAATTCAGGTCATTGCTATTGGTTATCTTACCTGACATACTTAAAGTACTTTAAACAAACATATTAATAGAGTAGACAGGTAAATGAAGTAAGCAAAACATCCATTAGCATTGATATCAACTACTCAAAGTATGTCTATCAGTTGAGGGGTAGGGGAGACTAAGGAGTGTGTGTGTGTGTGTGTGTGTGTGTGTGTGTGTGTGTGTGTGTGTGTTTTGTTTTCCTTTGTGGAAAGTTAAAAGAAATGTCTAAGTCCTGATTTGGTCCCTACTGAGCTCTCAATAGAGTTAAATTATGGAATGTTACTGAAAAGAAACTTTAGCTTCACTATAGAATTAGCAATTTCCCATCTAAAAGCCAAAAAAAGCCTGTTTAACCATATGTCTCTTATTCAATCTGACAATAACTTCTCTTTCTCCTCTTCCCAAATGAGACAAGCTTGATAACATTTGTAACAGGATGGAGAAGCTGGTAAA
Source organism: Antechinus flavipes (assembly GCF_016432865.1). Classification (NCBI taxonomy): domain Eukaryota; kingdom Metazoa; phylum Chordata; class Mammalia; order Dasyuromorphia; family Dasyuridae; genus Antechinus; species Antechinus flavipes. The sequence continues at coordinate 97,805,290 of NC_067402.1, read as the reverse complement.
ATGTTTGTTCTAAGATGGACATTTCAGGATAGATGCAACCATGTTGGTGGAGTTACCACAGTCTAGGATTGAAAATTCCAAGTTTTTCAGGTCTCTACTATTGAGGAATACTACCACCATGGTGGATTAGTCTATACTAATCAAATCCATTAGAAAGCTATTTACAATTCAAAATACCAGTTTATTAATCTACAAGAGAACTGTAATTGCACCAGGATCTATAATGTTCACATCAGTTAGGTTTATTTTATTCTCATCAGGGATAATCGTTTTTTGAAACCAAAATGAAAGCAGAAAGGTACTTGTTGAAGGGTTGGCCTTATTCTCTGACTGAGCAAATTACTCATTGTGTGTTATCATTTGGAAAGCATCGAGAAAGGTTCCTGACAAATGAAATATCCCTGACTTGTTCAATGATGCCACAATTAGAGATTCTTTCAGTTTAATAGAACTAAGCAAGTATTTTCAGAGTGCTTACTAGGTGCCAAACAGTATTAGGCACTGGAGTCACAAAGATGAAAAGCAAAATGATTCTTGCAGTCAGTTTACTTTCTTATATGAAGAGGGTAAACATATAAAAAAGTAAATAAAAATATTTGTTAGGCTCCTACTATGTGCCAGGTACTTGAAAGACAAATACAACTGAAAGAATCCTTTCTCTCAAGGTGCTTACATAGGGATCTTACCAACTTTTATATGCAAACATGTACAGAATAAATAGAAAGATAATAAATAAAAACAAAACCAAAATCATTACAAGGTAGTTTGAGAAGGAGGGCATTGGCAATTAGGTGGGTTAGGAATCAGGAAAGACTTGATGGAGTAGGGTTTGTATTGTGTCTTGAAGGAAAAAAGGCAGTGAGTGGAGGTGAGGAGGGAATACGTTTCTATCTTGAGGGATAGCTAAGGCAAAAAGATAGAGGAAGAAGATGAAGGAGTTGTGCAGAATGCCAAAATTAGAAAGAAAAATTTATACAGAACTAAAACATTTGGTAAAGCATACACTAACATTTGGTTGAATGGGAGGGGAGAGTGATCAGGAAAGACCTAATGTAGAAAAAAGCTTTTAGCTGAGCCCTGAAGAGAATTTGGAATTCTAACAAGTAGAGGTGAGGAGAAAAAGCATTCTAGATATGTTCTAGGTATGGGGCAGTAATTTGGATTCAGCTAAGTTTATCAGTACCCTTACTGAGAAGTAGCTTTTAATGGGAAGAGAAAGAGAATATTTGAATACAAGGTATATCAGAAGATGAGGGATGATGGAATAGATGTTTCACTATATTTGAGCCAGCCCTAAGGCAGCCCTCTCTAGTTCTATGATTGCACTCTTACAATCCACTTTGAAGCTTTATTGAAGCAATATTACTTTCCTGTGACTCATGAAGATTCTATTCACCTTTTCTTCAGCTCAGAGGGAATTCCCAAGGAGAAAGGAAATTCTGCTAGCAACAACCACACTACCAGATTCTTATCATTTACCCTTATCCTGGCATGAGTGAGTATAAAATCTATCAGAAAAATGTTATGGACTGCTGTCTTAATGGACACCTTTTTTCAACATGTGCTAACCCTTCTCTGTTAAAAGAACAGTTCTCCTTTTTTTCTTGCAACCTTCTTCATAGCCTTCTCTCCCAAACCCTTTCCACTCCCATCAGATCCCGATCCCTGAAAGAAATTCCCCCCTGGGGCTCTTTTTCTTGATTTATGACTGACTCTCCAAAAACCCAATTTCAGGAAATCATGATTGAAATCATGTCTCATTTCATTCCTTTCTCTCCAGTCACCTTACCCACATCACCTTGCCACTGTACTCTTTTCTCTACCACCTTCTGGTTATAAACCATGAATTATAATCAAATCAGTTTTGCAATTTTTTCTTAATAAAGTATGTCAGTCTACTTCTCAATGGTCCCAATCTCCATCCTTCCCAGAGTAGAGTACCCATGCCTGGCCATCATACCTTTGTATGTGTTATTTTTCCAGTGGAATGTAAATTCTTTCAAGGCAGAAATCAGCCTTCACTTTTTTTTATTTGTATCCCCAGTTCTTAGCATAGTGCTTGGCACTTAATAAATGTTTAATGTGTAATTTTAAAATTTTCTCCCCAGCAGTTCAGGAGGTTCAGGTACAATTGTAGAACTGGTAGAAGCACATTGCGAAACTATAAACAAAATCACAGAATATTAGAGGTGGAAGAAATCTCAGATTTTGTCTAGGCAAAATTGTAACTGCATATTTATCCCCCCCTCATTCCTAAGAAGTGACTGTTGTTCACTTAAAGTCTCCAAGTAATTTATATCTTACTATATCTTTAGGCAAAACATCCATTTTTGGACAGCTGTAATTATAAAGAAGTTTTTTCTTATATGAATCCCAAATCTGCCTCTGCACATCCACCTGTTTCTAGTTTGCCCTCTGGAGCCAAGCAGAAAACAAATCTGGTTTCTCTTCCACATGACAAATCTTTGATTATTTAAAGGTAAATATCATTAGTTATTTTTTTTTTAATTCAGTGCTTACCATATTGTATCTAGGATATACTGTAACCTATTTAACATGTAAAGAACTGCTTGCCATCTGGGGGAGGGAGTGGAGGGAGGGAAGGGAAAAATAGGAACAGAAGTGAGTGCAAGGGATAATGTAAAAAATTACCCTGGCATGGATTCTGTCAATAAAAAGTTATTTAAGAAAATAAAAATAAACAAATAAATAAAATCAGTGCTTAGCACAATGCTTGTCCTGTAGAAGATTAGCTGACTGACTGACTAAAGACACAATCATGGAATCTTAGATTTAGAAGGGACCTTGGAAGTCAGTGAGTTAAATTCATGCCTGAACTGAGCCCCATTTTTGAACAAAAAACTTTTCTACAGATTCCTTATAATTGTTCATTCTCCTTCTGCTTAAAGACTTCAGAGATGAGGAACTCATTTTCTCAAGAATAAGACAAACCACTTGTTGGCAGATTTAGTTGTTTGGAAATCATTTCTTCTATCAAGCCCAGATTGGCTTCTCAGTAACTTCTATTCATTGCTCCTAGTGCTGCCTTCCTGGGCAATCAGAAAAGACAATCTTTGCTCCATATACTATCCTTTCAGATAGATATTTGAAGAATTCTCTTCTGAATATACCAGGTTGTTTTTTTTCCCCCTGAACTCTAAAGCAAAGTAACTTAGTACATCTTCTTTAGAACCCTAAAGCAAAATAACTGAGTACATCTTTTAGACTTCATAAGACCTACCTGCTTTCTTTTTCAGCAAATCCAAGATCTGGAAAGAATTGCAGAAATTATGTCATCCTGCTTGGATGTGACAAAGATAAATTTCTTCTATGTCATCTTCAATGTTCATCCAGCCTTTGCTGCAGATCTCAAATAAAAGGGAGTTCATAATCTCTTGAGGCAATCTATTCTACTTTTGTGTGGTTGTAATAATAATTCTTCTCCCTTACATCCAGATGAAATCTGCTTCTCTAAAATTCACCCATGAGTCTTAGTTATGCCCCTGCGGAGTACAACTTCAGATTCTCTCTTCACACCTGGGTCAGAAAACAGAAAATATCTAATCTAAATCCATGAAGTGTACACTCAGAGCTGGTTTATGATCATCAAGTTGGCCCATTATTTTTGGAATTTATGGTGAAGTGTGCTAGAATCTGTGGAATTGAACAGCCAAGTCAGGTTTCCATATCTGCCTCTTGATTGGGAGATTCTTTTCGGCTTCCATCAGTGTTTATTTTGTGAGGTTCTGGCTGCTGATTCTCCAGGAAAGGAAATCAATAATTCATGTTGCATTTAGTTTTCCAAGGTCTTGGTGTGTGGCTCTACAATATGTTTCTCTGAAGCCTGTATATACCGTAGCCGCCCCATCTTCCCCCTCCCCCCCAAAAGCCAATATGAGAAGAGTAATTATGACTTGGCTTATGGTTCAGAACCATGTGCTGAATCCTCTGAGACTGAGATCTGTCGACAGGGTGTACAGTGCTGGCCATCATAATATCATCCTCATTTTTAACCCATTTCATCTGACTCTCATAACAAGCTATAATTTACAACTTTATAAATTATTTAATATTGATTCAGTATAGGTTGACTGCTTTCTAATGATACTGTGGAGCAGTATCTTGATTTCATAAAAGAAATATATTCAATTAACATTGGATTATTTCTGAGAAGCTTTACTACTGAGACATAATTTTAATGGAGATATTTGAATCTGTGTAAATTACAAGGGGTATTTTTTCTGTGAATTGAGTGTCCTGTATTCTTCCTGACTTTTTGTCTCAATTGCCTATTATTCTAAGTTTTGGAAAATTGATTAAGCAAGAGATGTCTTGTCTTAAAGCTTTTCTTTTGAAGTCTATAGCTTTCTGTCCATTTGTTTATTTGAAATTAGTTTTATTTAAAATTTAATACAAAATAAGAAAAAACAAGATAGAAAAAAGAAAGAAATTGAAAATGAAAACAAAACATTATCATGTGTCCAGCAAAACATTGGGAAGGATACAAAATTTATAGCAATAGATTTCCATTTCAAGAAAGCATGTATAATAATAGGAGAGATTATATATTCATGACTATCTTTTCTTTGTTTCTTTGTAAATTATTCTTTTTCTCTCTTCTGTGCACTTTTTACTTTATTATTTTCTTCCATTTTCATCATCATATGTACTCCTATAAATATATATATCTACATGCATATATATATATATGCCCCCACATATATACCTACATGTATACATATATACATACATATGGATATATGAATTTACACATTTGTAGACAAGCATTTAAAAGAACATTAATACGAATAACATAATGTAGATTGCTCTCTTAATTGAATCTTTAAGTTTGACTTTGAGATCAATGATTACAACCCCTACTTAATTTTTTTTTATGAATTCTGTTTCTGATCCTTGTTATACTATTTGTATGTACCTCTTATTTCTTATTCCTCCTAACTCTTCTATTTTAATTCAATTCCTAGCTTCCCCTCACTCATGAATCCTTCCTTTATCTTATCCTCCCACCTTTTTCCTCCCTCTTTATTCCTTTCCCATTAATCTACAGACTTTACCCCCTCTCCCATTAATCTTAACACCCTTCTATTTCCCACCTTATCCTATGCCACTTTTTCCTTCTCTTTTTATCCCTTTCACATTAATTTACACACCTTGTCCCAATACCATAAATCTACACACCTTTCTGTACTCTACCTTATCCTATTCCCTCCCTCCTTATTTCTGTATAGATTTGAAAGGTGCTATACTCTGCATATGTGTATATACATGCACACACACATATATGTGTATGTATGTATGTATGTATGTATGTATTGTTCTCTATTTAACACATTCTTAATGTGAGTAGGAACCCTCCTCCTCCTTCTAATGCTTCTATGTTGTTTCTTCCTCTGCACCTCATTCATATAGCATATTTATTATTTTTACCTTTTCCTACACAGTTTTATTTTGTAGAGTCAGATCATATTCAACTCTGCCCTAATTTCTCTTTTGAGCTACTCATTTACTGATGTCAATCTTAAAACATATGGTACAGATTTCCATGTAAAAAACATAAAAAACTTATCCTTGTTGAGTTCCTCGAAGTTAATCTTTGATATTGTCTCTTATATGTTAAATTTCTACTGAGTTTAGGTTTGGTTGAAAAAACATCCTGAAAATCTGCAAGTTGTTGCAAGTTCATTCAACATTATGACTAGTTTTGCAGGATATGATATTTTTGGCTGCAGGTCTAATTATTTTGATTGTCAATATATATTATTCTGAGACCTATGGTCTTTTATTATAGCTACAGATAAATCCTGTCTAATTCTAATTGTAGCTCCAGCATATTTGAACTGGGTTTGTTTATTTGTTGAAGAATTTTCTCTTTGATCTAGGGGTTTTGAAATTTAGTAATAATATTCCTATGTGTTTTCTACAAAGTATCTCTTTGTGCGGGTGATTTTTTTCTATTTATACTTTCCCCTCATGTTCTATCACTCCAGGACAGTTTTTTTTTTTTTTGATTTTTTTTTCTTGCATTCTTGGTTCAATATTCCTTTTTTTGATTGCAGCTTTCAGGTAGTTCAATTATTCTTATATTTTTCTCTTCTTAATCTGTTCCCCAAATTTTTTTTATTGTTTCACATTCTGTTCTATTTTTTTTTTCATTCTTTATATTTTGTTTTATTATTTCTTGTTTTCTTACAGCTTCACTAGCTTCCACTGATGAGGTAATGATCACCATAGGGGTAAATTACTGGATTCTAGCTAGCATGCCAGAGTTCTTTGGAGAACTATATAGATCCTGGGCAGAGATAGGGCTCAATGGAGAAGAAAAGAAAGTTGTTTTGATGGTTTGGAACTTAGATATGGATGTCTGTCTGTCTGTCTATTTTCCCTCCCCTCTATTTTGTTTAAAAGATCAAATAAAATCCCTCCTTAGATTTCTTGTTAACCTGAGAGCTTTCATCATGACTTATGGTCCATTTCCTTTTTTGTTGTAGATCATTGACAATATGAAATAATGGATGCTGCTGAATCCTGGAAGACCTGAATTTAAGTCTTAAATTTGATACGCAGTATATTTGTTACCAAGAATGTATAATAATGAGAGCAATTCCCCATTTGACAAATGGTCAAAGAATGTGAATAAGTAGTTTATAGAGGAAGAAATCAAAGTTATCAATAACCACATAAAAATGCTTTAAATCACTAATAATTAGAAAAATGCAAACTAAAACAATGCTTAGGTAACATCTGACGCCTATTATATTGGTTAAGATGATTAAAAAAGGAGAATGCTGAAGTGGATATGAGAAAATAGGTATACTAAAGCATTGTTGGTGGAGCTATGAACTAAGGCAACTATTCTTAGTAATTTGGAACTACATTCAGAAATCTATAAAATAGTGCCTATTCTTTGTTCCAGCAATACTGTAGTTTCATACTCCCCAGAAAATCAAAGAGTTGCTATAAATATTTCTATACTTATAGGTTCTTTTCCTCTTTCTTTGATATCCTTCACCCACTCTTTCCAGCTCAGATCTCACATCAAAAGTTGATCATTGAAATTTTGTTCTTGAAAGTAAATAAATATCTTGAATACATCTAAAATAGAATTCATTATCTAATTCTCCAAATTTCTCTATTTTTCTATTGGCAATATTTTATATTTCTCCTCACACAGGTTTTCAAGCAGGGGTCCTCAAACTACTGCCCACGGGCCAGATGCAGCAGCGGAGGATATTTATTCCCCTCACTCTGAGCTATGAAATTTCTTTATTTAAAGGCCCAGAAAACAAAGTTTTTGTTTTTACTATAGTCCGACTCTCCAACAGTCTGAGGGACAGTGAACTGGCCCCTATTTAAAAAGTTTGAGGACTCCTGAGTCTAGTCTCCCTTTCCCTCTCTCCCTCCTTCTTTCCCTCTTCTCCTCTCCTCCCCTCCCCTCCCCTTCCCCCCTTGTCCTTCTCTCCCTCCTCTCCCCTCCTCTCCCCTCCCCTCCCCTCTCCTCCCCTCTCCTCCTCTCTCCTCTCCTTCTCTTTCCTCTCCTCTCCTCTCTTCTCTTCTCCTCTCCTCTCTTCTCCTCTCCTTTCTTTCTATTCTCCATAAAAGTCATGTTCATTTTTACCACTATAATACCTTTTTCACTGTTTCTCCAAGGCAATCACTTATTACATGCCTCCTATATGCCAGACATTGTACTAAGTGCTAGGAATACAAAGAAAGATTAAAGAAAATAAGAGGATCTCTTATTTGAAAGAGCTCGCAGTCTGATGAGAGAACAGTATGCAAAGAAGTATATACAAACCACAGGTACAGATTAGACAAATTGGAGATAATTTTAGAGGAAAGATACTAGCATGAAGTACCTTCTTGTAGAAGGTGGGATTTTAACTGGGACCCGTAGGAAGTAAGGCAGTAGAGATTAAAAAGGGAAATGATTTCAGGCAAGAAGAGAAGTTAGTGAAGATGCCATGTCAGGAGATGAAATGCCTTGTTCAAGAAACAGCAATGAGAGTAGTGTCACTGTATCATGGATTAAGTGGAAGGGAGAAAAATGTAAAAATTTAACAAGTAGTAGCTCAGAGTCTTTACTTTACTTCAGGCTTCATTACTTCTCAGTAGACTATTGTGATAACCTCCTATTTAGTCTGCCTGCTTTCAGGCTTACTCTTTCCAATCCACACTTTTCAAAACTGTCAAATAACTAATATTAAGACACAGGTCTTACTGTCTTCCTTTTGGGGATAGGAATCCTTGGTGGTTCTCACCACGGTAAAATACAAAATTTTCAGATTTTCATTTAAAGTTCTCTACAATCTGCTTTATTTTCAGATGCGTACTAGCTGTGTGACCCTGGGCAAGTCACTTAACCCTGTTTATATCAGTTTTTCCTCTATAAAATCAACTGGAAAGGGAAATTATAAACCACCGCATTTTTTTTTTTTTTTGCTAAAAAAAACCCAAAATGGGGTCAGGAAGAATCGAATATGATAAAAAACAACCCAACAACAGCAACTGTTCCCTCAGTCCACCTACCATTGCTCTTTGTTCCACCCCCTTTCTTTACATGCACTATTTGTCTGTTATGTCTAGATATGTTCTACCTTCATATCATATCTCTTAGAGTCCTAGATTCCTTTATGACAGTTCAGGTCCCATTTCCTATACAAAGATCTTCCTATTATTGTGCACTCTCCTGAAATATGTTTACATGCTATAGCTTTCTTCTTCCCAATAGAATATGAAATTCTTGAAAGCAGAAGATATTTCATTTTTGTTTTTCCATCCCAAGTGCCTTCTATAAGCAGACATGTGACAAATGTTTATGTTAAATGGGATTGAGTTAAATCTAAGAATGGCAACTTTTGTCTCTGTGGAGATGAGAAAGCATGTTCATCTATCTAGAAACTTTTACTATTCAGTTTAGAAGATTGGGAACTATTTTCTGTCTTTACTCAAGGCTTTTTAAGGTTCCCCTATCCTCAGAGAGGTCAGTGGAATTGGACCTCAGGGATCTGTACACAAGAGTCAATGGGTAGTATTAGCTTCATCCTTATTAGGAGTTTTCTGTCTCTGGGGCTATATCAAGGGAGGGGATAGAGACTGGGCTAAGGCTGGAATGCTTGACATTTTCTGCATGGAGAAATAACCCTTGACTAAACTTTGAGGGGATAAATATGCTAATATCAATGGATATTATCTCTTTAATCTCTTAAAAAAGACTTTGACAGGGTTTCATACTAAAGGCTATTAAAAACTGAGCTAATACTATTTTAAGAAAAGTGACATAAATAGCATATTTGCAAAAGGTAAGGATAAATCATAACTTTCAGGATAGAAAAATATGAACAGTGAAATTCCCTAGCGAATAGAACTTGTCATTTAACATATTTATTTATAAATGATATAGAAAGAAAATACATTGTGAAATGATAATACTTAGCATTTCTATAGTAGAGTTTATATCTCTTATTTGATCCTTATTATAGCTGGGAGAAAGGAACTTTATTATTAAACCTATTTTACAGTCAAGTCTAGGATATTTTAAGGTCACACAGCTCGCAAGCCATCTAAGACTGAATTTGAATTCAGATTTTCTGATTTTAGATCCAGCTTGTTGTTCAAATGTTTTCAGTCTTCTCCATCTCTTTATGATCCTATTTGAAGTTTTCTTGGCAAATATACTTGAAAGATTTGTCATTTCCTTTCCAGCTCAGTTTACAGATGAGAAAACTGAGGCAAAGAAGGTTAAGTGATTTGCTTAGGGTCACACAGGTAATAAGTATCTAATGCATTTGAACTTAGGAAGAAGAACGTGATTCCAAGCCCAGCATTCTATCTACTGAATGACCAACTGCCCTCCAGGCCCAGTATAATATCCATTTTGCTACCTCATTGCCTACGTGATCAAATTTCCCCAGAACACTAAGCTGGCGATTTTGATGAAAAACATGTTAATTTTTATATATAAAAGTTCTTCTGGAATAAAACATTGACTTTTGGAAGACAGTTTCTATTACAGAATTTTTCACTTGAAGTTCTATGCTACAACTATATGGTTCTGTAATAAATTTTTATTCATTTTCCTTCAGCTACTCTTCTTGATTTTAATTCTATGAACATTATACCCTCTGTGCCAGATACCCTCTAGTTTTTCCCATTCCCCTCACCATTTATGCATTATCTTCTTCATTCGATTGTAAGCTCATTGAGGGCAGGGACTGTTTTTCTTTTTCTTTATTTAGATCCCCAGCACTTAGTACAGTACCTAGCACTAATATGCACTTAATAAATTCTAGCTAATTATTTATTTGACTTTTTCCTATATAAGTTTAAAAGTTGTCAATAATTTCAAAGGTTGAAGTGGGGTGGTAGGATGAATTTAGGGAGTCATTGCTAATAGTGACAATGTATGGCATTTAGCCTCAAATGAAATTCTACCTCTCAAGGTGGGCATGGCTTGCAGTATACATAGTATAACTGGAGAAGATTTATAATGGTAACTAGTCACCATGAATTCTGCCTGGACATGAACAGTCCCTTGGAGGATAACAAAGAGCTAGAGATGGGGACCTTCCTTGACACATCCAGAAGCAGACCTAGTTTCTGGGACCCTGGCTCTCAAAGTATGGTCTCTGGACCTCTGAGGATCCTTGAGACCTTTTTATGATGTCCAGAAGATTAAAACAATTCATAATAATTCTGAGATAGTATTGTTTATAAAAATACTTTTCCCTTTTCCAAGTGACTATATGTGAGACTTCATTTTCTCTATATACTCCAGTAAAAACTACATGTCACAACAGATTAAGTACAAAAGCAGATATGAGAGTCTAGATTCTTCTCTTAAGTCAGACATTAAAGAACCTTTAAAAACATGTAAAATAATGCCACTTTTCTCACTAATTTTTATTTTGGAAAATATGGTTATTTTTCACAACAATGTTATTTCTGTTAACATATAATAGGGTTGTTGTTTTAAAAATGAATTTATTTTCTTAAATCAGTTTTATTTCTAATATAGTAAATACTTATATAACATGTAAAGTCTCTTTGATGTTCTTGATAATTTTAAAGAGAGTAATGGGATACTTAGGTCAAAAAATTTGGGAACTCCTGGCTCTGATATATGTGTACTTCTTTCAACTCCTGAGTGTCCTCAAATTTTCTTCAAGAATCTGTTCTCCAATAACACTGTCAGTGCAACGTGTTCTTCAGGGAGAGGAATGGTTAGGGTTTGTCAAGAATCTTTACTCTGTGAATGATAGAAATAGTCAGTAAAGGGAATCAGAATGTTAATATTCACCTGAAAACTTGCCTCTGACAGTAAGTCTGATGTGTGAATTTTTGGGGACGATGGGGAAATTTGCTTATAGCTATATTTTTCCTTCCTAGGTTAAGAGTCGAGTATAAAGACCTACGCTCTTGATATTGCAAAAGAATATCACTCCTTTCTTGCTCTCTTTACATCTTTACTTTCTACCTTTTATCATATTTAATTAATTATGTACATATTGTGTCTTCTTCCCTTCATTCCCAAATAGAATTTAAGCTCTTTGAGAGCAGAGACTACTTAGTTGGTATGTCCTTCCTAAATGCTGATGACAGTGTCTTGCACAAATAAATACTTAGTTGGTTGACTGATAACATAAAACTCTAGCATTATCATGCCAAAATTGCCTTTTCTGTGTTTTGTGATACAGGATTTTGGTGTCCAGGTAAGTACTTGTCCACATTTGTAACAAAATGCAAAGCTCATTTTTTAAAAAGAAAATTTTTGGTCTTACCATAAGTAATCCTTGTATCCCAAATTGATGTGGGAGAGGGGTTGGCAATCGTATTTGAGAATACAAGACAGAACCCTAAATGTTCATCCTACACTGTCAACTCTGCCTCCTGCATGTCTGATAATCAAAATATATGGATTCCTCTTTAATCAACTGCACAGACTATTGGCATTTCAGGTATTTGTTAGGAAATTCAACCATAGTTTGACGATGATCTAGCACTTGCTAAAGGCTTATTTGAACATCTAATATTTGAGATGTCTAAAAGACATATTAACTGTTCATTTTTTTCACATAGGTTACATAAGGTCTGCTCCTAGATACATTAAGTTAAATCACTAAGAAACCTATGCATCTAGACCATATTATCTTAGTTTCTACAACACTTCCTACACAAAGATAATATTTGATATCATGGAACTTCTGGTGCCAAAATGTCAGAATAAGAAAGGAACTTCTAAAGCCATCCCAAATACCGGCTCCAAATAGTTAGAAAACTGCCTCAGAATTGATCTGGGAGCAGAGAAGGAGCTTACCAGCACAGCAGGAAAGGTCTGTCTCATTTGGGTGAGAGAGGAACAAGGATCAGGAGCTGCAGAGGCAACTGGCCCCACAGCAGGATTCCAAGCCTGGGGCAATTTACCATCAAGGCCTCATCCTCCTCGAAACCTGAAAGCCTGCTGAGCAGGAGAGTTGTGCTAAACAGCAAGACCCCACCACAGCAACTCTATTCCCAGCACAAGCCATAAGTGAAGCCTTGACTCCCCTGCTGACTAGTAGTAAAGCTCTGCTTTATGTTGGCCGATAGCAAGACCATTTCCCCAGGGCCAACCAGAAGAGAGACCCTGTTTCCATAGGAATTCAGCAACAGAGTCCCATTTTGGGGGCAGACCAATAGCAAGATCCTTCCTATAGGACTAGCCATCAAAAAGAATGATGCCATAGAAACCCAGCAATAAAGCCCCATCCCTGGAGCAGGTCAGTAGCCAAACCCCACAGGAGATTTTACCCTTCAATACAAATCAGAAAGGAAGCCTACCCCCCAAGAGAAATCAAACAAGTAAGCCCTAGAACTTGGTGAAAGTCAGCAGTAAAAAAAAAAAAAATCCCCAGGAAAAAAAAAAAAAAAAAAGGTTGGTATAATGCAGGATCAGAGCCCAATTCTCACTTAAAAACATCAAGTCACAAAAAAGGCAGGGAAATGTAGAGGGCCATTGACAGTGGAGGACTCTGGGTGAGGTATAAGATTCTTCAGCCCAGAGGGAACTTGCTAACAATGTCTGGTTCAGCTCCCCATCTTCCCTAAGGGCTCTCAGCCTTCCTGAGAAGTCAGGGGGTGGTGATAACCTATGTTGTAATTGAAGCAGAGTGATCCCAGGTGGAAGAATGATACCAAGTGGCAAACTACATACAATAACAAGTTGTTTATGTGGTCCCACCTGCGCAGTATATACTTGGCATATGCCCAGTGTTATTTTTGCTACATAAGGGTATGAGGGTATAAAAAGGGGAAAGTCTTTGGAATAAACAGACTCCATATTTCCACTATCCTCAGGAGTCCCACTTCATCATTTCTCCACTAGGAGGGTGTATTTTAATCACTCTGATGTGGGAGCTCTGGAAAGCAGGACTCAATATTTTAATCACCCCAGTGTGGGGGCTCTAGAAAGCAATAGTATGTTTTGTCACTCCAACTTGAGGACTCTAGAAAACAAGACACAACAGGGGAAAAAATGCAAAAAGAAAAAAAAAAGAAAAAAGTTTTTAGGAATCTACTATGGTGATAGGGAGGATCAAGGTATAAACTTAGAAATAACAATATTGTTAAAATGGTTTCATGTGAAGCCTCAAAGAAAAATGTAATTTGATCTCAGACCACAAAAGAATCCTGGGAAAAGCTTTAAAAGGATTTTTAAAAACAAGTTAGAGAAGTAGATGAAAATTCAGGAAAAGAAATTAGAATAATGAAGGAAAAAACTTACTAAGTAAAATAACTCCCTAAAAAACAAATTTGTTAAATGGAAAAGGAAGAATAAGAGCTCACTGAAGCAATTTGTTTTTGCTGAAGCAATTAAGGAGTTAATTAACTTGCTGAGGGGTTAAGTGACTTGACCAGAGTCACACAGCTGGGAAATGTGAAGTGTCTGTAGGCCACATTTGAATTCAAGTCCTCCTCACTTGAGGGCTGGTGCTCTATCCACTATGCCATCTAGCTGCCCCTGAAGTAAATAATTAAAAAAAATTATAATTAAGGAAGTAAAAACTTCTAACTCTGTGAAACATGAAGATAAAATAAAGTAAAATGAAAAAAGAAAAAATAGAAGAAAATGTTAAAGTTTTCATTGAAAAACAACTGATCTAGAAAATAGATCCAGAATGAGAAACAAATGTGAATTATCTGCATTTTAGTTTTTCTTCCCGGGTTATTTATACCTTCTGAATCCAATTCTCCTTATGCAACAAGAGAACTGTTCGGTTCTGCAAACATATATTGTATCTAGGATATATTGCAACATATCCAACATATAAAGGACTGCTTGCCATCTAGGGGAGGGGGTGGAGGGAGGGAGGGGAAAAAAAAATCGGAAAAGAAACGAGTGCAAGGAATAATGTTGTCATTATAAAGTAATCATTAAATAAAAAATTAAAAAAAATGAAAAAAAAATATAAAAAAAATTAAAAAAAGAACAATGCTTGACGCACAGTAAGCACTTAATAAAAGCTTATTGTTTCACTTAAAAAAAAAAAAATAGATCCAGAAGACACAATATAAAATTATCGGGCTACATGAAAGACATGATCAAAAAAAAAAAAAAAAGCCTGGAAACATCTTTCAAGAAATTATCAAAGAGAAATGCCCTCTTATATTTGAACTAGAGGGCAAAACAGAAATTGAAAGAATCCATTGATTATATCTTGAAAGAGATCCTCAAATGAAAACTTTCAGGAACATCATAACCAAATTACAGAGTTCACAGATGAAGAAGAAAGTATTATAAACAGTCCAAGAAAAACAATTCATAAATCTTGGATTATAAAGGATTTGGCAGCTTCTACACTAAAGAGCTGATATTCTGGAAGGCAAAGGATTACAATGAAGAATCACCTTGTCAGAAAAATTGAATATAATCTTTTGGGGAAGAGGAGAAGGAATGGAAATTTAATGAAATAGAGGGTTTTCAAGCATTTCTAACTAAAAGACCAAAGCTAGAAAAAATTGACCTCTAAAGACAAGGGAAATATAAAAAAGGTTAAAAAAATAACAAGAAAGAGAAAAGAAAAGAAATTCAACAAGGTTAAACTATTTATATTTCTGTAATGTCTGTAACTTTTAATAACTTTATTATTATAAGAGCAATTAGAAGGAGTTTTTGTAGACAAAGGATATGAATATAACATGCCTTTGATGTAATGATACCCAAAAAACAAAATAAAGAGTTGAGAAAGAAAGTTGCACTAGAAGAATGGGTGGGGCATCACATGGGATAAATTATCCCATTAAAAAAGAATGAAACATTTATTATGATGTTGGGGGACATAGTGCCTTATTCTCAACAAAATTGGTTTGAAGAGGAAACAACATGCTCAGTGGGATATAGAAATTTATCATACCATACAAGAAAGTAAAGGGGAACAGGTGATAAGAGAAGGGAAATGGGAGAATGTAAAAAGAAGAGTATATTGAAGAAAGCAGTGATCAGAAGTAAAATACTTGTGAAAAGGAAAAGGGTGGGGAATAATTAAAAAGGGGAGAGAGGATAAACAAGTAAAAATAGCATAGAGGGAAATACAGAATTAGTTATCATAACTATAAATATTAATGGGATTAACTCACCCATAAAATGAAAGCAGATAACAGAATGGATTAAAGGTCATTTTCCTATAGAGATAAGGGGTAGCAATAGAATTTATTATGCCTTGGCTGAAGCAAAAAAAAAAAAAAAAAAGAAGCAAAGGTAGCAATCATGACCTCAGACAAAACAAAAGCAAAAACAGATCTAATTAAAAGAAATAAAAAAGGAAACTATATTACAGGAAAGTATCATAGACAATGAAGTCATATCAATATTAAATATATATGCATCAAATTATATATGTATATATACTATATGCATGTATAATTTAAATTTTTGAAGCAGTTGAATGAATCATAGGAAGAAATAGATAATAAAATTATCTTAGTGGAGAAACTCAACTTTTTCTTTTTACAGCTAGATAAATATAACCAAAAAATAAACAGGAAAGTTAAGAAGATTAATAAAATTCTGGAAAAGTTAGATATGATAGATCTCTGAAGAAAGTTGAATTGGGATAAAAAGGAAAATACCTTTTGCTCAGCAAAATATGGCACCTACACAAAGACTGTCCTTTATTAGGACATAAAAATCTTAGTCAATTGAAGAAAAGTAGAAGTAATAAACACATTCTTTTCACGTCATAATATAATGAAAAATATATTAGATAAAGATAATGTTGAAATTAAATATTAATCTAAACTTAAAAACAAGTAGGTCAAAAAACAAATCATAGAAACAATTGATAATTTCATTAAAGAAAATGACAACAATAAGACACCATATTAGAATTTATAGAATGCATCCAAAGTGGTATTTAGGGGGAAATGTATATCTCTAATTGCTTACATCAGTAAAATAGAGAAAAAGCAGGATCAATAAATTAGGCATGTAACTTAAAAAAAAAAAACTAGAAAAAAGGACAAATTAAAAACTCCCAATTAAACACCAAATTGGAAATTCTGAAAATCAAAGGAGAGATCAATAAAATTAAAACAAGAAAACCATTGAACTAATAAATAAAATTAGAAGTTAGTTTTATGTGAGGAAATAATCAAATAAGCCATTCATTAATTTCATTTAAAAGGAAAGAAGAAAAACAAATTACTAATATCAAAAATGAAAAAAGTGAATTCACTATCAATGAAGAGGAAATTAGGACAGTTGTTAGATTTTGCCTCAATTATATGCCAATAAGTTTGACAATCTAAATGAAATTTATTAAAATAAGTGGGTGCGAAGGGAAAAGATATATTTGTACAAAAATATTTATAGCAATTCTTTTTGTGATGGCTAAGTACTGGAAGTAAAAGGGATACTTATCAATTGGGGAATGACTAAACAGGCTGTGGTATATGATTGTAATGGAATATTACTGTGCTTTAAGAAATGAGAAGCAGGCTGATTTTAGAAAAACTTGGAAAGAGTTACATGAGCTAATTCACGATGAAATGATCAGAACCAGGATAATTTTGTACATGGTAAAAGAAATATTGTTTGATAAAGAATTGTGAATGACTTTTTCTCAGCAATACCGTGATCCAAGACAATTCCAAAGGAGTAAATATGAAGCATATGATATGTTTCTAGAGAAAGAATTGATATTGATTGAATATTGGCTGATGTGCTATTTTTAACTTTCTTTTGCATTTTTTCTTTTAATCATCTTCTTGTACAAAATTACTAATGTGGAAATATCTTACATAATTGCACATGTATAACCTATATTTGATTGTTTACCATCTCAGAGCAGGTGAGAGAAGGAAAAGGAGGGAGGGATAGAATTTGGAATTCAAAACTTTAAATGTTAAAAAAAAATTGGAAAAATATATTTAATGTCATGCACTCTACTATTAAAGAGAATAGATTTTAAAAATCCTTATTTGAAGAAAATTTCTATCTTTTTTGCTTCTTGTGTGTAGATTATTTCATTCATTGTATTTATATTCCCCAGTGCATAGCACAGTGCCTGTCACAAAACACTTAAAGATAGATCTTTTGCAAAAGTATGGTCTAATATGCTGTTCATTATTTTGTCCATTATTCTTCAGTGTCCACATACTGCACCCCCTCTTTACATTAGTGAAACATTTGAATAGAATAGAACCCCATCTTTTAATAGAATCCCATCCCTATAAAGAACAACTTATTAAAAAAATTGAAGCATCTACCCTATTTAACAGACTATTCCTTATTCCATTTCTATAGTCTATAATGCTTACTTAAAAATATTATTTATGTTAAATACACTTTTCTTTTTAAATTTTGAGTACCAGATTCCCATCTCTTCCCCATCCATTGAGAATGCAGACTATATGATGTCAATTGTACAAGTGAAATTATGCTCATAAACTGCTTGCATTTTTGTTTTTCTTCCCGGGTTATTTATACCTTCTGAATCCAATTCTCCCTGTGCAACAAGAGAACTGTTTGGTTCTGCACACATATATTGTATCTAGGATATACCGTAACATGTTTAACATGTAAAGGACTGCTTGCCATCTGGGGGACAGGGTGGAGGGAGGGAGGGGAAAAATTGGAACAGAAATGAGTGCAAGGGATAATGTTGTAAAAAATTACCCTGGCATGGGTTCTGTCAATAAAAAGTTATTTAAAAAAAAAAAAAAACATGTGAAAAAATAAAGTGAAAAATAAACTTAAAAAAAAAAGAAATGATGCTCCATATTAACTATATCACCAAAGAAAAAAGAAAAGAAAAGAAAATGAAGAAGTTGAGAAAATTATGCTTTAATTTGTACTCAAAGTTCATCAGTTTTTTCTCTGGAGGTAGATAGCATTATCTTATATTAAGTACAATCACTGTATTGATCAAAGTAGCTAAATTTTTCTCAGTTGACCATCATTACAACATTGTTGTTCCTGTGCACATTGATTTCCCAGTCTTCTCAATTCATGTTACATCAGTTCATATAGTCTTTCTGTTTGTTTTTTTTTCCTGAAAAATTCTCCTCATTATTTGTTATAGTACAATAGCACTCCAAGACAATCATATGCCACACCTTGTTCATGAGCATCCCCTCAATTTCCAATTCTTTGCCACCACAAAAAATATTTTTGTTCATATACATACTGTTCCTTTTTCTCTGATCACTTTGGAATTAGTATTGATAGTGATGTTGTTGGATCAAAGAGTATCCACAATTTTATAGCCCTCTGGCCTAATTCCAGATTTTTCCCCAGAATGGTTAGACCACTTCAGTACTCCATTAATAGCTGATTAATGTACTTACTTTTCCTCGTCCTCTCCAGCATTTTTCATTTCTTATAGTTATGAGGTGGTACCTCAGCATTATTTTAATTTTCATTTCTCTAATCAATAGTGATTTATAGCATTGTTCTTATATGACTGTAAACAACTTTTTACCCCTTCTGACAATTGCTTATTCATTTTCTTTTATTATCAATTAGGAAATGACTGTAATTTTTATAAATTTAATTCACTTCCCTAAATATTTGAGAAATGAGGCCTTTATTAGAGATATTTGCTATAAATTAAAAAAAAATACTCCCTTGTTTTTGAAAGCTTTTAGCAAAATATAGCCTCTTTTATTGTATTTAAATTAGGTCTATTTTTTGCATTTTCTTTGTCTGAGACTCATGCTCTTTTCACTTTAGCTGAGCCCAATAGACTCTTCTCTAATCCTTTATTTCAACTCTGTCTGGGTTTTCTTGTCCCAAATGTATCTCTTGTATACAACTTACTGGTGTTTAATCTTTTCTGCTATCTGATTCTCTTCCATGTCATCACATTCACATGCACAGTTCTGATCACTGACTTGCATTTCCCTCCATCCCATTCTCTCTCTTTCTTTTTCTCTCTCTGTCTCTGTCTCTTTCTCCTCCTCCTTCTCTTCTAAAATCTGTCTTGTTTCTGATCACTGCCTCCCCTTATTTTTCCTCCCCTTACCAGTCTATCCTCCCCCAATCAATTATTATATTCCCCTCTTACCACTCTATTTCACAAGATAGACTTCTGTCTATTGAGACACACAATTGAGTCTGTGTGTGTGTGTGTGTGTGTGTGTGTGTGTGAGAAATACATACATATTTCTCCCCCTCTACTACAGAAACTCTTCCTTTTATACCTCCTTCAGCTTCACAAAAGCCATAAAGCTTGGGACAATGGCCCTTCCACCATGGAAACAGAATATAACTTTAGCAAAGAGTTAAAAGTAAAGTTATAGTCTAGGAAAATGAGCAAACAACAGAAAAAAATTCTGAATATAGAAAGTTACTATTGTGATAAGGAAAATAAAAACACACTCAGAAGAAAGAAACAAAATCAAAGCTCTAAAGCATGCAAGAAAAATCTGAATTGATCTTAAGCCATGGAAGACCTCAACAAGGATTTTGAAAATCAAATAAGAGAGGAAGAGGGAAAAAAATAAAAGAACTGAGAGTGAAGCAAGAAAATCATGAAAAGTGAGTCAAGCACTTGAAAAAGGAGAAACACAAAAAACATAGTTCCAAATTGCTCTCCAGAATGATTGGATTCATTCACAGTTCCACCAACAATATTTCAGTGAACCAGTTTTCCCACATCCCCTCCAACATTGGTCATTATCTTTTCCTGTCATCTTAGCGAAACTGAGAGGTGTGTAGTGGTATCTCAGAGTTGTCTTAATTTGCATTTCTCTGATCAATAGTGACTTGGAGCACCTTTTCATATGACTAGAAATAGTTTCAATTTCTTCTTCTGAAAATTGTCTGTTCATATCCTTTGACCATGTATCAATTGGAGAATGGCTTGATTTGTTATAAATTTGAGTCAATTCTCTATATATTTTGGAAATGAGAAAAGGCCTCATTTCTTAAATATATAGAGAACAGAGTCAAATTTATAAAAATGAGTCATTCCCCAATTTGTAAATGATCAAAAGATATGAAGTTTTCAGATAAAATAACCAGAGCTATAGAAATGTAAATTAAAGCAATTTATTTAGGTAATATAGATTGATTAGTAGTACAGAAAAGGAAAATGACAAATGTTGGAAGGAATATGGAGTAAATGAGACATTAATGCCTTGTTGGTGGAGTTGTGGACTGATCCAACCATTCTGTAGAAAAATTTGGAACTATTTCCAAAGCCTTGTGTATCCTTAGACCTAGCAATATCACTACTAGGTCTGTATCCCAAAAGACATAAAAAATAAAAAAAAAAAAAGATAAAGACCTTTATGTACAAAAACATTCATTTTCATAGCTTTTTATTTTTTCAAAATACATGTAAAGATAGTTTTCAACATTCACCCTTGCAAAACCTTGTTTTCCAAATTTTTCTCCTTCCCCCCTCCACTAGACAGCAAGTAATCTAAGTTATATATGTGCAATTCTTCTAAATGTATTTCCACATATAGTATACTGCACAATATATGTTCTAGTTTTTATCCATGAAGGGCTCCTACTCTGCAACTGCAAGTGCTAGAGTTGCTCTTGTCCCTGGACTGTGAGTAGAGTCCCTGATTCCCTTGTGACTCTGCTCCTCTCTGCTTGAAACTGTGACCTAGAATTGCTTATGGATAATATTTGCCAATCAGTTCTAGTTCCATCCATTGCCAACAAAGGGAGTTCCTCTCTTTCTTTACCTGTTGTCTGACTTCCTTATCATCTCTGGGCTGAGAGTTCCTGAAGTTGCTGCCACTATTGTAGCTGCTGCTGATGCTTTTGCAGTCACCTGTAAGGTTCCCCACATGCTGGCCCTGCACTCACCTTGGTGTGTAACAGACCTCTCCACTAACCTCTTAAGTTGGATGTGAGATATTAAAATTGTTTGGAGGAGAATATTGAGAAAGTTCAGCTAGCTTCCAGCTTGTACTTCACTTATCATGACATATATATTTCATCATCTGTCACATGGAATCTTTACTGTTCATTGCACAGTCTAGATTCTGCTGTCTGTCTATTAATGTGTGTGTGTGTTTTTGGTTTCCTATTTACTAAAGTAATTATATATGCATTGTTCTCTTTGTCCTACTTTCTTTACCACTCTGCACAGGTTCATCCAATTTTTCTTAGAACTCAGGAAGGAAAAAGATTGTTTTACCACGCAAACTTTATATTTACCTTTATCAGACAATAAAAAATAGAAGTTTCTCTTTTTGTTTTAGCTACTAAGACATTATTAGCAAAATTCAGCACTCAGCTGTAGTAGCTAATTCCCTAGTTCCCCTTACATCTATTTCTCAACTCACTTGAACTTTTACAGGGTTCTGTTTTTATTCTTAATTGTCTTGTTTTATGTCTCATAGCTTTGTATATCACCTCCGATCTCTCTTGGAATTAGGCTGGGGATAAATCACAAGTACTTCCAAAATCAGTTTCTTCATCTATAAAATGAGGGAATTGATTTAGAGAATCTCTGAGGCCTCTTTTAGCTTCAAATCTATGATTTTAGGATCCTGTAATCTGTGATTTTGTTGTTGACTTAGGTGGGTACTAAATATCAAGGAAGAGAAATAAAGTTATGTACTATTTAAGTATAGCTACAGAATTCATTGGCAGTATACAAACTACCAAAGGTATATACATCAAAGAAAAAATATGTTACAAGACTTCATGTGCTAATCAACTTTGCTAGCTACCAGCTCTCTTAGCTGTACATTCCTGTCTTAGAGAGGCAAATCAGAACAGGGGACAGTTTTGAAAAATCCTCATCTATACTGTAAAATCTTAGTTTTAACCATATTTAGGAGTAGCTGTGTTTAATATTTAGAAGAAAAAAGGGCACAAATTTATTGTTGTTATATTTCAGTCATGTCCATCTATTTGTTTATTTGCCAGAGATACTGGAGTGGTTTGCCATTTCCTTCTCCAGTCATTTTGCAAGCAAATAGGGTTAACTGACTTGCCCAGAGTTACCCAACTAATATTTGAGACCAGATTTGAAGTCAGGAAGATGAGCCAAAAAAAAAAAAATGCACTGTGTTAATTAGATGTGCTAATCTAGATTAAGTACTAATCACTTTTCACTATATTAATAATCAGTTGACTGGATAAAGAAACTGTGAAAAATGATTGTTTCTCTCTCATATTAATAATCCGTTATTCAATTATATTGAACTGAAGAACATTGTTGATAGATGCGATTGCCCAAATCCTCAGGATACATGCCTTTTGATCCTGAATAAGAAACCCCACCCAACTAGAGAATTTAGGAATTTCTTTTTTTTAATAGTATTTTATTTTTCCAAATACATGTAAAGATAGTTTTTAACATCCATTTTTGTAAGATTTTATGTTCCAAATTTTCTCTTCCCTCCCTTATCTCTCTCCTCTCCAAGAAAGCAAGAAATTGATATAAGTTAAATATGTGCATATATTGTATCTAGGATATACTGTAACATATTTAACATGTATAAGACTGCCTGAGATCTAGAGGAGAAGGTGGAGGGAGGGAAGGGAAAAGTCAAAACAGAAGTGAGTGCAAGGGATAATGTAAAAAATTACCCAGGCATATGTACTGTCAATAAAAAGTTATAATAAAAAAAAGTTAAATATGTGCAGTCCTTTGAAACACATTTCCATATTTGTCATAAAAGTTTTGAAATAATACAAGTAAATGACATTATAAAATTTAAAAGAGCTCTGTAAACTTTAGCTGTTGGTATAATCCTAATGCTTGTACAAACAACAACGGATGACGTTATGCAGTGTTTTAAATATTTTAGTCACATTTGTTAGTAATATCTATGGTAGTAGAAAGGTTCAGCTGGGCTTAAACATTAGAGATGCACATCAGGGATTTCCATCCAGATTCAGCTGACCCTTAAATTAACTGTACCCTACTTTTGGGGCTGGATAGATCAATGACAGGGCAGTATCTTTGTGAATAGGAGGTCTCCGAGAAGCATGTAATGACGCAGTTGTGATGTCATCCTGTTTTCCTTGGTAGAAGCATGTCTAGTCCTGCATACAGTGCCTCATAGTAATAGTCAGTCTAGAGCTCCTGTGCCACGAGAATCTTTTCAGAGGTATCTTGCATGGTCCAGCTCTAGAGCTTTTACTGCTTGGGAGTCAGAAATCAGCAAAGATTCAGAAAATATCTTAAAGAATTGACCTCAGAGCTGTATATTCAATCCTTAGGGCTTAGCATCGTGCCTGGCACATAGCTGGAACTTAATAAATGATTGCTGGCTTTGGATTGAGATCAATCTACCATCTCTAGGGAAGACTGTCAAGGAACGGACATCACTATAACGGATCTGCTCTCATTCTCACCCCTGCCCAATTGTCAATACTTAGATGTCTAGCTTCAGCTGTGTGTCTCCCTCTCCTTGTATGTTGCTAACAATACTATCTTTTTAAAATTCTCACAACAACACACCTGAAACTTGGAGGACAAGTGTTATCTCCGATTGTTATGACTGAGAGGCAGCAGGCATTTAGTGGTCCCTTCTGGCTCCAAATCCTACAACTTTGAATAGCACTTGGTCTGTGCCTCTCACATGTTTTTGTCATGTATCGTAGTTAGTGTAAATACATATCTCTCTGCTGAGTTATAATGTCCCTTAAGGCAGATATCGCATCCTAATCTGTGAATATCCCTTAGCGTTGGACAATGATATGCACAAAGAGATGTTTAATAGATGCTGATTGAAGTTCAAACCAGCTTTCTTCCCCATTTCTCTCCCCTTTCTTCCTTGCCTGCCATCTACCCTTTCCTCATGGATCTCCTCTCTCTTTCCTGACTATATGTGTCCTCAGCCCACAGTATTTAAAAGCCTTGAACTCAAGATGGAAAACTTCCTTCCTTGTTATTGATGGCTCACATCTATTCTCTTTGCTTTGTTCTGCTCCAAGTCCTTTAGGTCTCCTAATGGTTCTTGACTATTTGTCTGGTCATTAGACCTCTAGCCTTTCTCTGACCCTGTCATTTGTGCATGCTTGTGTCTTGTCTGCTTACCTAGCTTCCTGACACTATACTTTCAGTGATGTTCATCTGCCATATTCCCTGATGTTACCACGGAGGTATCTGACAGGAGCCAAGGGGGCCCCGACTGCTTGAGGGAGGCCCTGCCCTTTATATAGTGATGCATAACAGAGCCAGCTGTCAGAACAAAGCCAGAGGAATGCAGGAAAAGTTCCAATTCTCATACAAGGTACACAATAAAACTGACTTCAAATATTGATCCAGAATGAAAGAACAAAAGCACAGGCAAAGGGTTAGAGGAAAGCATCATCAGTCATGTAGCTAAAAAGTGCATGAAGTATCTCTTTTTCTTCCTTTCTAGAGCTTTTAAAGGGCAGCTGTGTTGGAGGTTTAGAGCCTGGTGATCTGATTTAAACACTTACCTTCATTTTCATGAGATGAGCTATTATTAGACAATGCAGTAGTATCTTCATGAGGAATGCTTGCATAACCATAAAAATAGGTTCTTTAAATCTACAATAATATTGGGAATTCATTCAGAGGAGTCAGAATTCTCTGCAGAAAACCTTTTCATCTTGGTTTAAGTCCTAGGAGGAGTGTGTCATTTCTGTATTTATCAGGTGATGAAGGATCTGGGTCAGGACCTTATTTATCTACTGATAGAAATAGGGAATTAGGAAGCAAGTGTCAATCAACTAAGGGCAGGAATTTGATACTAGGGGAAATAGGCTATAGTTCATTCTGGTTTGCCTCTTATCTGAGAACATGGTTTTCAGACCACTATTTTTCTAATATCTATATGGCACCCATTCTTAATTACACTGGCTTCAATTTCTTTTCCTGGTTCAAATATTGTTGCTAATGCATAAAGTCTTTAAAGGATTCTATGAGTCTGTCACCATGTTCTACCATATTCTATAATTATAAGTTCCAGAGCAGTCTAGGACCCACTTGGACCACTAGCTCCCAGGCCCTGCCCTATATCTACCTTTCAATCTACATTGTTAAACTCTCCTATCCTGGATTCTTGCCTTATATTCAAGATCTAGGTTTGACACATATTCCTGGTGTTGATGGAACCATCAGACTAAAACAAGACGCCACTTGGGCAAACTCCCACTAGGGACCCTGTTCAAGGTCATGTGCAGAGAGAAAATGTCTCATTCAATAGAAAAGATATCTATTCTTGAAGTTCAGTCCAGGACCCTCCTTCTGCTAACCATCCCATATGTGGATTGGTTAAGGGATTTCATAACCATGGAGATCTATGAACTCTGCCACAGACTCTCATTGTTTAGAAATTTTGAGTTACTGTATTCCTTACTTTAGATTGTGACACACTTTATTTTCATAGTGCAACATTCCTTAATGTAGCCACAGCATTATTTACAGAAGTTGAAGGAAATAGAGGAAAACTAGATGGTGCACTAGATAGAGTGCCAGCCTGGGCTCAGAAAGACTGCTCCCAAGTTGAAATCTGGCCACAAATTTTCACTGGCTGTGTGACTCTGGGCAAGTCATTTCACCCTATTTGCCTCACTTTTCTCATCAGTAAAATGAGCTGGAGGAGGAAATGGTAAACCATTCCAGTATCTCTACCAAGATAATCCTGAAGAGGGGTCATGGAGATTTTGAAAAAATTGAAAGTAACAGCACAACACAAAACAAAGGGAACCATAACTGCTTGAGAGCAACCTGCCCATAACTGATTGTCCTGAATAGTTATTGTACTGATGCTTCTACTGTGATTGATCAAGAATCAAGGTCTTCTTGAATTACCATCTTTATTGTTGTTATTCAGTCATTTAGTGTCTAACTCTTCCTGACTCCAGGCCTGATGCTTTATCTACCACACTACCATTTTTATACTTGGTTCTTATGGAGTTATTACTTGGTACAATTATGAACTGATATGTTTGTGTTGAGTTGTGTTGAGTTCACCTGCATCTGTGTAGATCAAATCATTTCTTCCCCTTGGCTCTCCTTCTTGGACCTGACTTTTGTTATGTTATCTATTAACTCCTCCCTTGTAGAGAAGTTGTTTTTCTTTCAAATTAGTCCCAGGAAAAATAATAGGAAAGGAAAGTGACCTTGCCCTACATCTTGTTCAGAATTTCTTTATCACAACTCCCCAAGCTAAGACAGCTGGCTCATTTGCTTCTAAAAAAAATCCTTCTCTCTCTCTTTTCTCTCTCTCTCTCCTCTCTCTCTCTTCTCTCTCTCACTTTCTTTCTCTCTCTCTTCTCTCTCTCTCTCTTTCTCTCTCTCTCTCTCTCTCCCCATCTCTCTGTCCTCTGGGAACTTATAAAAATATGAATCAATAATTCTTTCTCTTTCTCTCTAGCTCAAACACTCCTCTCTCCCCATGAGAATTTCTCTGATGAAATATATTGGAGTTATAAAATGTATTTCCCTCCTTGCCCCCTTAGTGTGCTTTCCTTTTGTCTCTCTGGTATTTGACTAATGAAACATATAGATCAAAAATACAGTGGTTAATTATGTTTACCATACTTAAAAACAGAGTAAACAGAAAAGGCAAACAAACTCCTAAGAAATAGAAGGGAGAGAGAGAAGAAAAGGGAGAAAAGGAGTGAGGAATCACCAGCATGGCTCAAAGAAAATTCTCGTCCAAAATAGGATCTATCCAAATCCTGCTTGTAGCTCTGGAATTCACCATTTGCAATCTCATCATTACAATGATTCCATGGCAATTGATCTCTGTCACTTCTGCTCTCCCAGGCTCCTATTTCATCATTTCTTGGGCTATCCTCTCGTCTGTGTAGCTTTCTGCTTCCTGGCATGTAGGGTCCTTTTTAGGGTTTCTGCCTGCCAATATATCATATCTCTAGGGCCTTGTTACTTAGGGAACATTTTCATAGAGCCTGTACAAAGCACTTCATAAATATCATTACAACTGATTCTCAGAAAAATCTTGACTCTAAGTGCTATTATCGTTTTTATTTTACATATGAGAAAACTGAGGCAAACGACTTACCTAAGATCACATAGCTATTAAGTGAAGCCACATTTGAATGCAGGTCTTCTTGACTGTTGATTCAAGGCCCATCACTTTATCAGCTTCACCTAGTACAAAAGATTCATGAACAAATTCATATCCCTTTCTCTCCAATCTTGCCCAAAATTTACCCATCTAAGAACTAGGATCATGAGCATCACCCAGGCATTTCTGAATTGGTGGAAAGTCCTGTTAACTTCCAATATTTTGAGTCCCCCATTTTGGCAGAACCAAGATATTGGGCTGACTGCTTAATCAGACATCACACATATATATCTATCCTTAATCCAACAAAATAGCCAGTTTGTAACATTAGTAAGGGAGCATTTCTTCCTTGGCTCAATCTTGAAGCCTGAGAAAGAATATCTATCAATTGATATCAGCTGGTGTAGTCAGCATGTAGTTGAAACAGTCAGACTACTATATCATACTTGTCGTGTTAGTCTACCACTTTTCTGCTTGCCCAATTAAATCACCCACAGAACAGAAAATCAAGATAAGCTTTATCTCAGATGAGGGAGAACTGGTAGAGATTGAGTACAGGTTACTTGCTTCTGCTAACATTTCCTCTCTTGAAGAAAAGGGATGCAGTTATTAGTCATGACAAATATTCTCCAGTTTCAAAATTTTTAAATCAGCCTAGACTCTGCATATCCTGAAACCATCCTAGGGAACAGGGGAGTTAATGGCTTCCTTCTTGTTGTAATGTTCTCCTTGGTTTTCTGGAGGTCTTGGGAGCAACCTTCCTTTCAGCAGAGTAATCACCACAAGAATAGCCAGGTGTTAAAGTCCAAATTCTTTATTGCTTCCTTGCCTGGGGCCTGGCTAGTTTTCTTGAGGTCTTTCAGACCAGGCCTTGGTCTCAGTGGGGGGAGCAGGAGTACAGGCCAGCCACCAAGAGGCTGATGAAGATGGAATGATATTGAAAGAGCATGACTGATAATGAGACTGTTACAGAACTTAAAAACCAGCAAAGATCATTGGATTCCCTGAGACATGATGAGACTGATCCAAGGACTTCAAAATCTGCAGGAATCATTGGATTCCCTGACACATGAAGTAATGGACAATAGATTGGTTTTGGACTATTTCTAGGACTTCTGGACATGTATAATTCCTCATGTTGATTCATGTTCGTTAAATCACCACTAGCCTGTGTTATATTGCTGTACCTCCCATGCTGATGGATTTATGTATACCTGTTTCAAGTGAGAACCTTCAGAAACTAATTAATCTGGTTTGATTCCCCATTTCCTTTGGTGTTTTCATCTTCCTTCCTGAGATGTCAGGAAGGGTGTGATCACCTCCTCTTTTTTTTGTATTTTCACCCCTTTTCTGAGAAGTCAGGAAAGGTGTGATCACTTCATTTTTGGGATTCTCACCTGAGAAGTCAGGGAGGAGGTGACCACCTTATGTTCTAAAACAAAAGAAAGTGGGAGATGTTATGGGCCAGAACTCTGTACTTAAAACAAGGATTTTTACAAGGTGTTAACTCAGTAGAATTGATAAAGACAATGGTTATCTAGTTTAGTATGATGATTAATACTTCTTTACTTCAGTACATGTACTTAATACTTAATATAGTTCCACAAGATTCATACCAATGATAATGTAATTAGAACAGAGCATATAAAGCTGGGACAAACTCAGCCAGAGTCAGAGCTAGAGAAGACAAGAGGTGGGAGCTCAAGCTCTCTGAGTCAAGGAGAGACATTCATTCTATCTTCATCAGCCTCTTGGTGGCCTGTCCTCCTGTTCCCCCCACTGAGACCAAGGCTGGTCTGAAAAACCTCAAGAAAGCTAAGTGGGCCCCAGGCAAGGAGGCAATACAGAATTTGGATTTTAACACCTGACTATAAGTACTGGGCCTGGAATCAGGGAAAACTGAACTAAAAATTGATCTCAAACATTTATTAGTTGTGTGATTCTGGACAAGTAACTTAATCTCTTTTTGGCTGAGTTTCCTGTCCAATTGGGATAATAATACCTACCTCATAGGGTTTTAGTGATAGCCAAATGAGATAAAATTTGAATTAATCACTTATTACAGTGCCTGGAACATAGAAGACACTATAAAAATGTTTATTTACTTTCCTTCCTCCTTATTCATAAATGATGATTTCTTTAGGTCTCAGTTTTCTCATCTGTAAAATGAGAAAATTGGGTAAAATGACTTTAAAAACTTCAATTAATTGGAAACCATACATGGTCTTACAGTAGTAATTCAAGTAGTATTCAAGATTCTTGCAATAATACTCTTAATTCACTTATACTTTTAGGTTATAGAATATCAATTATAAAATATCATGCTTTTTCCCAACACAGTTTTACACTTAAATAAGAGTGAAAAATAAGGTGAAGAGAAGTAGGTAGAAGTCACATTGATAGAAATAGCATTCAGTGAATGATAATACTTTAGAAGTTTTTTTTTTTAAAGGAAGTTTTGAAAAAAAAGAAATAATAAGAAACAATTTTAAGTTTTGTCTTTTTTTTCTTTTTTAAATTGAAAAAGGATTTTCTTGAGATGGAGGGAAGAGGGAACACTGGTAAACTTTGAACTCCTTAAAGGCAGGGACTGACTTTTGTCCTTTGTTATATCCTAAGCACTTCACACAGCGTAGGTGCTTAATAAATGCCACTTGATTACTGATATAGACTTTGATTTGCATTGTAATATTCTAGTAAATTATTTAATTATATATCTTGTATAAATGAGCAAGATTTTAGACAATTTTCAAACCATGCAATGACAATGTATAATAGATGATTCAATATACTAAATGTCCCAAATTAAATACTTTCCTAAAATTAAAATCCTTCACATTCACTTGAATTATGATGAAACATATTACATCAATGACTCTATGATTTATGATAAATTTATGACAAATACTATACTGAATAAGAATTTGGATAGTTTGAGAATTATAGAGGGAATACATACTTTGGCTCCCTGAGATATTGAAAAAGCAAGGCTTTTAAATGTAAGAATTAGCTCAAATTTTGACTTACTTGGGTATTCCTTTTATGATAACTCAGCTATAATGTGAGGAATAAGCCACAAACTTTCTTTCTCTGCCAGTATTTTTATGGAGAGGCTTAAAGAAGTAAAATGAGTAAAGAGAAAACAGTGAAAAAAGTTAAAGAAGTTAAGTAAATTGAAGAGGTGATTAAGACAAGAAAGCATCACTAGTTATTAGGAGTCTTAAGAATCTTAAGAGGAGCAATATTTTTGAGATTCTGTTCCATGCATTTTTTTTTGAGCTGCCAGAAAATAAATAAGGGACTGAAAATAGGAGTTTTGACAACCAAGCAGTTTTATGAGAAGATGGCAAAAAAGTCATTTAAGTCAAAGTCTATGGGAAAGGTGGGTGGAAGAAAAGCAATCCCTAAGCAGTCCTCCACCAAACTCAAGGTTCTGGGAAAATGAACAAAGTTTCACCTTCCAAAAAAATTTGTAGTCCCTGACAGAGGTTATTTTATATAAACTCCATACATTTATAAAAAGAAAAAAAATCTTCACTGTTATATGTAACATCAGAAAACTGCAATCTGTATATATGAGGCTGGGATACCTTGCTCTGGACCCAGAAACATGAGAACTGGAGAAATACACTAACTTTTGGAGGAGTCTTGCCCCTAAAATAAAGCAGCTTCCCTTTCTCCAACTATTTGTTCTTTATACTCTACTCAGCCCATTGCTTTCTATTCAAAGGAATGATTTTAAAAATTCAAATTTTGATTGTATCTAAGGTCTCTCTAACTTTAACAATAGAAAGGTAAATGTAAGTAGAGAAAGTAAATAGAAATATAAAATGAAGTGTGGTATTTCTTCTACATCAAAGGAAAACTTAACATACATAATATCCATATGCTCCATATGATAGATAAACACAAGTAAGAAGCAATAAGTTAGAACTACTGTCATACTTTCCTGGGAGAATATTGTAATATGAAGAGGTTTGAATGACTATTGAATTGATTATATTACACTTTGATTTGTAGTATCCAACTTCAATCAACTTCAATCAGGCAAAGACAAATACAAGGGTCATTCAGAGGTGCAGGACCAATCTTGCCTATCTGACATCCTAATCTAGATGTCCCTTGATAGTACTTGCTCTCATGGTAAAGAAAAGTATGGCTTTTTATTCCAACCTTTCAAGGAAATCCTGTGAATTAAATGATGACATTTAGAATCATATACTGTTTTTTTTTTTTTTAAATCAGTAGGACCAGGTAGAAACTTTCTTCTTTTTATTTGAGGAAATGGTGTTTTCCACCCTGCTCCTGTCAAATTGCCAGAGGAATTTAGACAATGCTCTTGGTAGAAGTTTTTAAAATTGTTCCTTTTAGGACTTCATTTTACTCTTTAAAATAATTGAGGACTAGAAACAAGAGATATAAAAAGAAATTCCATTCAAAAGTGCTCATGGGTAGGCCCAGCAAATATAATAAAAATGATAATACTACCTAGAAAAAATAATAAGGAAGTTCATCTGGAAGAACAAAAGGTCAAGAATTTCAAGGGAATTATTGAAAAAAATACCAATGAAGGCAGCCTAGCTGTGCTAGATTTAAAACTATATTATAAAGCAGCGGACATCAAAACCATTTGGCACTGACTAAGAAATAGACTAGTTGATCAGTGGAATAGATTAGGATCACAGGACAAAAATAATCAATAACTATAGCAATCTAGTTTTTGACAAACCCAAGGACCCCAGCTTTTTGGATAAGAACTCACTATTTGACAGAAACTTCTGGGAAAATTGGAAACTAGTATGGTAGAAACTAGGCATTGATCCACATCTAACAGTACATATGAAGGGCTCATGATCTAAACATAAAGAATGATATTATAAACAAATTAGAAGAACATAGAATAGTTTACCTCTCAGATTTGTGGAGGAGGAATTTGTGACCAAAGAAGAACTGGAACTCATAATTGAACACCAAATAGAGTTAAAAAGTTTTTGTACAAAAAAACTAATGCAGACAAGATCAGAAGGGAAGCAATAAATTGGGAAATCATTTTTACATTTAAGAGTTCTGTTAAAGGCCCCATTTAAAAAATATATAGAGAATTGACTCAAATTTATAAGAATTCAAGCCATTCTCCAACTGACAAATAGTCAAAGCATATGAAAAATTTTCAAATGAAGAAATTAAAACCATTTCTAATTGTATGAGAAGGTGCTCTAAATCACTATTGATCAGAGAAATGCAAATTAAGACAACTCTCAGATACTATTATACACTTCTCAGATTGGTTAAGATGACAGGAAAAAGTAATGATGAATGTTGGAGAGGATATGGGAAAACTGGGATACTAATACATTATTGGTGGAACTGTGAATGGATCCAGCCATTCTAGAGAGCAATTTGGAACTATGTTTAAAAAGTTATCAAACTGTGCATATCCTTTGATCCAGCAGTGTTTTTATTGGGCCTATATTCCAAAGAGATCTTAAAGGAGAGAAAGGGATCTGCATGTGCAAAAATGTTTGTGGCAGCCCTTTTTGTAGTGGCAAGAAACTGGAAACTGAGTGAATGCCCATCAGTTGGAGATGGCTGAAAAAGTTCTGCTATGTTATGGAATATTATTGTTCTATAAGAAATGATCAGCAGGATGATTTCAGAAAGGCATGGAGAGACCTACATGAACTGATGCTGAATGAAATGGGCGGATCACTTACTGTACACAGCAACATCAATATTATACGATGATCAATTCTGATGAACATGACTCTTTCCAACAATGAGATGATTGATGCAAGTTCCAATGATCTTGTGATGAAGAGAGCCATTGACACCCAGAAAAAGGATTGTGGGAACTGAATGTGGATCACAACATAACATTCTTACTTCTTTTGTTGTTAACTTGCATTCTGCTTTCTTACTCATTTACTTTCCTTTTTGATCTGATTTTTCTTGTGCAGCAAGAGATTGTATAAATATGTTTACACATAGTGGATTTAACATATATTTTAACATGTTTAATATATATTGGACTGCTTGCCATATGGGGAGAGGGTGTGGTGAAGGAGGGGAAAATCTGAAACACCTTAATAATAATTGAGGACTGCCAAAAAAGCTTTTGTTTATAGTTATTGGTATTTACTGTCTTAGAAATTAAAAAGTCTTAGTACTGTTTTGAAAACAGTTTTGACTTTACAGAGATCCTGAGGTTGCTAGACTATACTTTGAGAATGCTTTATGGAATGATCCCTATAAACCTATTTCCATGAAAGCTCAATGTGGTGCAATGCAAGCTAAATATAGAACATATGGTTGAAGAAAGTGAGATTTTACTCATTCATGTAAACAGAAAAAAGAAAAGCTAATTATGGATAATAAATTATCAGAAAAAGGAAGTGTTATTTATTTTATATGTGAAGAAATAAAGGCAAGTGCACCCCACACCAGCAGGAGCTCAGAGCCTGGATTAAAGGAGAAGTTTCTACTATTTTAGTAGAGGAAAAAGGCAGAACTTTCATCAAAGCAATTATAAAAGGGAGGGAGAGTCAAACAGACAAACTAAAACAGAGAGATAGAGAAACACATAGAGACAGAGACAAGGACAGAGAAAGAGACACACAGAGAGAATCCTCATTGGCTTTTTAGCACTACTGACTGGGGAGCTGGAAAAACCACACAGTACATAAAGCTTTTTTAGGAAACAGGGAAATCCTAAAGAGTGGTCTTTTTCAAGTTTAGGGGAAAACTGTTTTTAAGGAATGGCTAAGTTTTTTTATGTATGTAATGTAGGGCTGGAAGAAAACAAAACTGTTTCTTCTGACTCCAGATAATTAATATCATCACAAAGGGAGCAGATAACAGAGGTCATAGATATTAATATGTTATGAAGTACAAAGACTTGTTCATTCCTTGCTATCTTTTTATAAACTACAAGGCAAAATTCTCTTTCTGATTTGGAAAGACAGCTAGCCATATGAAGACTGGTTGTGATCCCTCAAACCTTTAAAAAGTTAAACCTGTCACATTTGCCTTAGGGGATTGTTGACTACTTTAAGAAGTTCTGAAAACTAAGGAATTCTAGACATGGGCATTACTGTGATGATGCATGAATTCTTTGCCTCTGCAAGAGGGCAGTAGGGAGAAAAAAGGATTTTTTTTCCCTTATAAAATTTTATTTTTTCCCTTTTGTTTTTACACAGTACAAATTCAGCTTTTTCCTTCATTATTTTTCCTTTTCACTCTCAGAGAACCATTCTTTTTAATTGAGATTATTTTTAGAAAAAGAAAAACAAAACAAAACAAAACAAAAAGAAGCGTAACCAATGAATAATGATAGTAATAATAATAAACATTTATGTATAAAATATTCCACACCTGTGGACTGCTCCTCTGCCACTTCTACAAAGAAATAGGAAGAGAGGGGCAGCTAGGTGACACAATGCATAGAGCACCAGCCCTGAAATCAGGAAGACTTGAGTTCAAATGTGACTTCAGACACTTAGTTGTATGATCCTGGGCAAGTCACTTAACCCCAATTGCCTCAGCAAAACAAAAGTAGGAAGAGGTGTTTTATGTCTTTGGGGGGAAGGGGTCAAGCTAATTCCTTGTTATTTAGCACATCACTTTTTATGGTTTTATGATTGTTCTATCCATTTACACTGTTATAATTTTCTTGAATATTGTTTTCTTGGCTCTGCTTACTTAATTTTGTATTATATATAATTAAGTAGCAATTCATTTTTTCCCACAGTTACATGTCAAGAAATTTTTAGAATTCATTTTAACAAGATTTTGAATTCCAATTTTTCCCCTTTCCTTCCCTCCTCTCTTCCAAAGATGGTAGGTAGTTTGATATAATTTATATATGTATTACCATGTAAAACATATTTCCATATCAGTCATAATTGTGAAAGAAAAAATGGAAGATGCCTATCCATACCAGATCTAAAATTATATTGTAAAGCAGCAGATATCAAAACCATTTGGTACTGGCTAAGAAATAAAGTATTGGATCAGTAGAATAAGTCAGGTGCATAAGATACAATAGTCAATGACTATAGTAATCCATTCTTTGATAGCTCAAAGACTCCAGCTTCTGGGATAAGAGTTTACTATATGACAAAAATTGCTGGAAAAATTGGAAAATAATGTGGCAGAAACAAGACAATGACCAACAATTAAGATATGGTCAAAATGGATTGATGATTTAGACATAAAGGTGATACTATAAGCAAATTAGGAAACAAAAGGATAGCCAACTTCTCAGATCTGTGGAAAAGGGAGGAATATGTGGCCAAAGAAAATTTAGAGAACATTATGAAATGCAAGATGAACAACTTTGATTATATTGAATTAAAAGTTTTTTTCACAAACAAATGCAGCCAAGATTAGAAGGGAAGCAGAATGCTATGGGAAAAATTTTTTTACAACCAATGTTTTTGATAAAGGCCTCATTTGGAAAATATATATAGAATTAAGGTAAATTTATTAGAATGCAAGTTATTCCTCAATTGATAGTCAAAGGTTATGAATTAAAATATGAAAATTTATGAAATATGAATTTCATATAAAGAAATTAAAGCCATTTCTAGTCATATGAAAAAATGCACTATATCACTATTGACTAGAGAAATACAAACTAAGACAACTTTGAGGTACTCTTTGATTAACTAAGATGAAAGGAAAAGATAATGATAAATGTTGGAGGGGATGTGGGAAAACTGAGACATTAATGCATTATTGGTAGAGTTATGAAATGATCTAATCATTCTGGAGAGCAAAAACCTTGCAAAACCTTGTGTTCCAAATTTTTTCTCCCTCCCTTCTCCCCATCCCATCCCCTAGATAGCAAGTAATTAATATATGTTAAACATGTGCAATTCTTCTATACATTTTTCACAATTATCAAGCAGCAACAAGAAAAATCAGATCAAAAAGGGAAAAAAAATGAGAAAGAAAACTAAAAGCAAACAAACAACAACAAAAAGGTGAAAATACTATGTTGTGATCCACATTCAGTCTCCACAGTCCTCCTTCTGGGAAGCAGATGGCTCTCTATCACTAATATATTGGAATCCTGAATCACCTCATTGTTGAAAAGAGCCATGTCTATCAGAATTGATTATTGCATAATTTTATTGTTGTTGTATGTGATGTTTTCTTGGTTTCACTCACTTCACTTAGAATCAGTTCATGTAAGTCTCTCCAGACCTTTCTGAAATCATTCTGTTGGTTGTTTCTTATAGAACAATAATAAAATAAAATATTATTGAAATTTTAAAAAGAAAGAAATAGATCAAAGCCATGAAAAAGAAAAAAGTAAGGGAAAAATTACTACACGTGCATCCAGAGTCTATCAGTTCTTTATCTAGATATGAATAACATTTTCCTTTGTGATCCCTTTGTACTTGTCTTGGATCATTGTATTGCTAAGAAAAGCTGAGTCTTTTATACTCAGTCATCATAATTTTGCTGATCCTATGTACAGTGTTTTCCTAGGTCTGCTTATTCCATTTTGTATTATTTTGTACATGCCTTTCCAGGTGTTTTTGAAATCTGCCTGTTCATCATATCTTATCACATAGTACTATTCTATTACATTCACATACCACAGTTTGTTCAGCCATATCCCACTTGATGGGTATTCCCTCAATTTCCATTTCTTTACCACCATGAAAAGAGATTCTGTGAATATTTAATAGATCCTTTTCTATTTGTTTTTTTTTTTCATGATCTCTTTGAGATACAGACCTTGTATTGATATTATTGGATCAAAGGGTATGCACAGATTGGTTGCCCTTTGGGCATAGTTCCAAATTGCTCTCTAGAATGCTTGAATCAGTTCACAACTCTAGCAATTGTGCTCTACTATTCCAATGTTCCTATACCTTCTCCAATATTTATTACTTTTCTTTTTTTGTCATATTGAACAATCTATCATGCATGAGGTATTTTCTTGTTTTAGTTTGCATTTCTCTAATCAAAAATGATTCAGAGCACTTCTTCATATGCCTATAAATAACTTTGGTTTTATCAGAAAAAAAGCTTGTTCTTATACTTTGACTATCAATTGAAGAATGGCTCATATTCATATAAAATTTGACTCAGTTCTCTTCTTTATATCTTTGAAAAGTGAGACTTTTATCATAGATGCTTGTAAAAATTATTTCCCAGTTTTCTGCTTTCCTTCTAATTTTGGTTGCATAGGTTTTGTTTGTGCAAAAGTTTTTTTAATTTAACATAATCAAAATTATTTGTTTTGTATTTTGTAATGCTCTCTATCTCTTATTTGGTTTTGAATTCTTCCCCTTTCCATAGATCTGATACATAGACTATTTCTTGCTCTTCTAATTTGATTATCATGTTATCCTTTATATCTAAATCATTCACCCATTTTGACATTATCTTGGTACATGGTGTGGTGTTGTTCTACATCTAGCTTCTTATTATTTTCCAATTTTTCTAGCAGTTTTTGTCAAATAGTGAGTTCTTATCCTAGAAGTTGTGTTCTTTGGGTTTATCAAACACTAGGTTACTATGATAATTGGCTACTGTGTCTTATGTTCTGAGTCTATTGCACTGATTCCACCACTCTATTTCTTACCAAGTACCAGAGAGTTATGATGATTACTGCTTTATAATATACTGTGAGATGTGAGCCATCTTCCTTTGCATTTTTGCCTATTAATTCCTTTGATATTCTTGACCTTTTCTTCTTCCAGATGAATTTTGTTGCTGTTTTCTAGCCCCATCAAATAATTTTTTGGCCCTGAATAATTAATTAGCTTAGGTAGAATGTTGTTTTTATTATATAGGCCCTGCCTACTCCTGATCAATTGATTTTTTCCAATTGTTTTGATCTGTCTTTATTATATGAAAAGTGTTTTGTAATTGTGTTCAAATAGTTTCTGGGTTTGTCTTGGTAAGTAAGTAGACCCTTCAGTATTTTATATTGATTAAAGTTATTTTAAATGGAATTGTTCTTTCTATCTCTTGCAGCTGGATATTGTTGATCATATAAAGAAATGCTGATGATTTATGTAGTTTATCTTACAACTTCGCTAAAATTGTTAATTGTTTCAAATAATTTTTTATTATCTGAATAATGTATTTCTCTAAGTATATCTTCATTTCATCTGCCAACAGTGATAGTTTTGTTTCCTCAGTGACTATTCTAATTCCTTTTATTTCTTTTTATTTCTCTTGGTGCTTTAGTTAATATTTCTAGCACTATATCAAATAGAGGTGGTAATAATAGCCAGCCCTTCCTCCACTCCTGATTTTATTGCAATTTTTTTTAGCTTATAACTTTTACAGATAATGCTTGGTTATGGTTTTAGATAGATATTGCTTATCATTTTAAGGAATGCTCTCTAGTGATTTTAATAGGAATTAATTTTGCATTTTGTCAAAACTTTTTTCAAAATCTATTGTGATAATCTTATTATTTATATTTTTATATATGGTCCTTTAAGTTGATACTTTTCATAATATTTAACCAAGCCTGCATTCCTGGTATAAACTTGGTTATGGTGTAGAGTCCTTGTAATAGATTACTGTAATCACTCTGCTGCTGTTTTATTCAAAATTTTTGCATCAATATTCATTAGAGAAATTGGTCTATAATTTTATTTCTCTGTTTTACCTCTTTCTGATTTAGGTGTCAGTATCAGGAGAGTTGATTATCAATCCTCTCTTGAATTGAATTCAAGAGAGGAATAACTTTGATAATCAGAAGTTGAATTGTGGAAAGGAAATGAACTGGGGAATTCAATTAACTGCAGAACTGGGATAGAACATATTGAGGATTCCATAAGAAGAGAAAAGGCTTCAAAATACCAACAATAGGAATTGCCTTGGCCACATCAGTCAATAAGAATTTATTAAAGATCTATTATGTGCCCTTTCTGTACTAAGGACCTAGAATACAGATAATTGTCCTTGCCCTCAAGAAATTACAATATAATGGAGGAAGACAACATACAAAGGAAAGTTGAAAGAAGGAGGGAAATGATAGAGTCTAGGTTAAAAGAATGCAGCTTGATGGGAAATGAAGAGATTCCTGATCTGAAAGCCCTCTTTAAGTGGAGGGTTTGGGAAGAATTCTTCGCTCTGCTCTCCAGTCCTCTAATCAGAGGGGCAGAGGATCTTGAAAGTTCTGATTGTACATTCTCTCCATTTGTACTGATTATTTTTTAATGCTAAACTGGAAGCTATTTTCCTATTAATATTGTAGCTATTTTGAGGAGAGTATTCCTCAGGTTTATGGGGGAAGGCAATGCCATGTAGATAAAATAATGTTCTTACTAGTTGTTGTGAAGCCATTTCAGTCATTTCTGACTTTTGTGACCTCATTTGGGGTTTTCTTGGCAAAAGTAGCTTGTAATTTCCTTCTCCAGCTTATTCTATACACAAGAAACTAAAGCAAATATGATTAAGTGTTTTGCCCCTATTCTTACCATGCTGTCTTATTGAACTCCTTTGAGCCTCATTTTGTGGATAGTTTGTCTATTATAGGTAAACTTACTTGTGAAGCCCTATAATTTTAGGAGTAAGGGATCCATAGCATAGTCCTTTTAACCTGGGATAAATCACACCCTTTGGGTCTGAGTCTTCAAGCTTGTGAGTGGAAAATTGACACAAGGTGCTCCACATATATAATCTGAGACTCACAATTCAGAAAAGTTGCTCATCAGAGCTGACTACCAGGTGGCATTCTCCCTCTCCTCCCACCTTCCCAAATCTACATTCTCTTATAGTGGTAGTTAGGTGATTCAGTGGATGGAGTGCCAGGTCTATATTCAGAAGTCTCATCTTCCCTGAGTTTAAATCTGGCCTCACCAGCTGTGTGAACATGGGCAAATCACTTAATCCTGTTTACCTCAATTTCTTCATCTGTAAAATAAATTAGAGAAGGAAATGTTAAACCACTCCAATATCTTTGCTAAGAAAACCCTAAATGGGGTCATGAAGAGCCAGACATAAGCAAAATGTCTGAACAACACACTAGCTCATGAAGAATTACTAGGTTATACAGATCATAGGGTCATAGATTTAGAACTGGAAGGAATCTAAGAAATCATCTAATATAATTAACTTCCCCACTCCATTTTACAGAAAGGAAAACTAAATGTGGTGAAGGATGAACTGACTAATAGCTAATAGCAGAGGCAGGATGAAAACACTGATCATCCTGTATCAATTCCAGTGCATTTTGAGAAAACAAGTATCTATATAAACAAAACAAAACAAAACATGGATCTTTGATGTATTGAAGTATGCTTGTATGTATAAATATAATCTGGAAATGGATAGCTAAAGATTAATTTCCAAAGAATTCTTAAAAATACCAACACTGATGTTACAGACTCTTGGTAACTTTTTTTTTGGGGGGGAGGGGTTGCTTTACTAGTTTTTCATGTAGTTACTGTTTTGAAGCTA
Organism: Antechinus flavipes; assembly: GCF_016432865.1. NCBI lineage: Eukaryota > Metazoa > Chordata > Mammalia > Dasyuromorphia > Dasyuridae > Antechinus > Antechinus flavipes. Next base: position 97,764,370 of record NC_067402.1, on the reverse strand, counting down.
CTGTTTCTCAAATAAAAATCCTACAATCCAAAAGGAAAATGGGATCATGGGACTGAGCAGGGATCTCAGTGATCTATCTAGGACAACTTTCTCAGTTTACAGGTGAAAAAACTAAGATACATAAATCTGAAGTGATTTGACAAGGACATATATCAGATAGTTTTAGTAACTGCTGCTTTATAATATAATTTTAGATCTGGTACTCAGCTGGGTTTTTAAATGCAGTTTAGGTGAATCCACAAATCATTAAACTTTGTTATGTTTTAAAAGCAATTGGGGTAGAGTAGAGTAAAATAGAATAGAAATCTGTTTCCTGGGGAGAAAAATCCTTTCTCAATTTTTTGGCAGTGATTAATGATTTAGTTACATGACATATTACTATAATCCTGCTTTGATGCACAATAAAGTCCAATGCAATATTATGATGGTTAGGTTGGTTGTTTAGTAGTCTAATGCCTCTCCTCTCCCACACTTGTCTTTGGAACCTCTAAAATACTGAACTAGCTCTAACAATGTGTGTGTCAATTTCATTATCAATGTGGACATCCCTGGAAATATATTGCCAAGGCAAGTGAATTTATGTACAGTATTCAAAACTTCCATCATTTGCTGTAACTGATGGTTTCACATATAGATGATATGGTACTGGCTAATGAAGGATCTATGTTTTTTTGGTGTTAATTATTAGGCCAAAATTAGCACGAATAACAGAAAATTGATCCATAGTTTGTTATATCTCAGTTTCAGAGGCTGCATTGAATGCACAATTACCTGTAAACAAAAAATCATGCACCAGCACTTCCTCCACTTTAGTTTGGCTTGTAGCCTTTTCAAGTTGAAGAATTTACCATTAGTGCAGTAACAACATGGCTGAAAACATGCACGGGAGCAACTATACAGCCTTGTTTCACTCCATTGATGACTGGGAAAGCTCGAGATCATTGCCTGTTGTCCAGAACCTGGACAAGCATGACATCATGAAACTGACATACTATATTCATAAACTTCTTTGGGCCACCAAATTTTGACATAATTTTCCATAGTTAGGACTGATAGTCATACTTATTCATAACTGATAGTATCAAAGACCTTGGTGAGATGTATAAAACACAGAGTAAAGTCCAATCTTATATATATTCCATACACTGTGAAAAATGCTGAGGATACAATTAATAAAAAGAAAGATAGTCATTTTTCTCTTGGAGCTCACAATCTAATGGAAAGATTCAATACACAGAAGGAGACAGAAAACTAGGGGGAGATGGGGAAGGGAAGAGACCAGGGAGGCTATTGAGCTCAGTGAAATTGGAAATAAGCAGAGAAGCAAATGCAGAGAGAACAGTCCGGTTTCCTCTATAAAAGAAGACATTAGGAGGAGTTTAGTATGATACCCTCCAGTCCTTCAACTAGAGGGAAGAGGAGGCTGAGGGGATGGTGTCAGTCAAGTTTGAATTAGTACTATGGGGATGAACTTAACCAAAGCAAGACATCTTGTTCCATATGGCACTGAAATCAGTCAGGGTAGCATATTCAGAGGGAGTGACTTGGATTTCTCAAAGATCCACCAGTGGGAGATCAAGTTGGAAGCCTTGGCCTCTGACAAATAAGGACCATCATAATCTGGGAAAAGTTTATTGCCAGATTTCAGGTGGTGAATGTTAATAAAATACTTCATGAAAGTAGTTAATAAAGGGCTGGATTGCTGTTATTTGTGTTTGTCATGACTCACAGAATGAAACCACAAACTTCCTGAGGTACTAAAGAAGTGATAGGCTGCTATCTCAGAAAGTAAGCAATAAGGAGATAAAGTGTTAGACAGGATCTTCGATATTATCTGTTTCAATGACCTCATTTTATAGATGAGGAAACTGAAGTAAAGAGTAATTACCCAAGGAACTTGCCCAAGGATGCATAGGTAATAAGGGACAGAACTGGAATTTAAACTCAGGTCATCTCACTTTCACATTACTATTCTTTTGGCTACAATGTACTGTCTCTTAGATAACTCTTGATCAAGCAATCAGTAAATATTAAGTCCATATTATTTGCCAGGCACTGAACTAGGTGAAGCTTTAGGACTTATGCTAAATGTATGGATGATGACCTCAAGACTAATTTTACTGTTATTTTTAAAGGTCTGGGACTTCCAGATACCAGGTCAGAGTTTTGCTTTAATCTTTAAATTGCTCCCAGTAAGAAAGAATAGAGCAAGAATGGTAGGTTTGACAATCTCTAGTCAGTTTTAGCAAGGTTTTAGCAAAGTTCACTCTTCAGTTAGCTTGATCTCTTGATTGGACATCTGGACATCTTAGAAGGTACCAAATTCCCCTTTGAAAGCACTCTGACCATACAATCATAGGATCAGAGATTTAGAGATGGAAAGGACTTTTGAAATCATTTAGTTCCAAGTCCACATTTTATCAAGTAATTAATCAAAAATCCACAAGTTTTTACAATTTACAAAGTATTGTTCTGGGCTTCCGGGATACAAAGACAAAAATATGAATCAATTCTTGTCCTCAAGAATCTTACATTCTATCAAGCAATGTGTATACATAAAAGTAAATATGGTATAAATACAAAGTAATTAGAAAGGAAGGGCAAAAGTAGATGAGGAAACAGGCTTAGAGATGTTACTTGTTCAAAGTTACATAAATAGTAAGTGGCATCCAAAGCAATCCCAATAGACTTTGGACAGAAAATCCATCTGCATCCAGAAAAAGAAGTAAGGAGACTAAATGTAAATCAACACATGCTATGTTCACTTCTTCTTTTTTTTTTTTTCTGTTGTTTTTTTTTTTTTTTTAAATCTCTCCCATGGTTTTTCCCTTTTGCTCTGATTTTTTTCTCCCAAAATAATTCATAAAGTAATGTATATTAAAAATAAAAAAAAAATAGCAAGTGACAGAACTGGGTTTCACACTCAGGCCTTCTCATTTCGAATCCTGCTTTCTTTCTAATATAGCACTCTGGACCAAATCACCTCAAGAATTTCTTTCAGCTCTAAAATGCTATGAATATTAATAATCCAGAATATTAATCATTTTACAATATTTTATAAAAAAGAGCATAGCACAGTTTTTGTTCTATAACTTGGCATTATTAAATTTAAAATGGTTTATTTTGAACAATTCTGTGCTGATTAAATTGAACATTACACATTATTACTATTACTATTATTTGTTAGTAACATAATTTATATGATAAATTATAATAATCATATATAATTATTATAATCAATATAAAATATTAAATGAAATGTGCAATTATTAATACTAATAACATTATTAATGCTATCAGTACTATTTGCCTGATATGAAAAGTGTAGGAAACTATACTTGAAGGAAACTATAGTTAGTACAAGTTTTCATACTCATGACCTTGGAGCAAAGAGAAATTTGCCTGGCAAGGAGATTAAGCTTCCAATAACATCAGCCACCATCTCAGTTAACAAGACTAGTGTGGTTCAACCTTCACCTATAAAAAAGATTGAGTCTGACACATTAACTGCCAGCAACCATACAAAAGGGTAGTAAAACAGATAAAGCAGCCCCTCTTCCTGGTAAAAAGATTGAACAGGATATAGCAGATGTACTTCTACTAGCAAAGTCCTCTGAGGAAAAATCTCCTCTGTCCTTTTGAATCAACAACAGCATCTAATATTAGGTCCAAATTTGTCCTGAATTTCTTTGTCACCTAAAACCCTTGTGAAATTGTATTAGAGTTGGGTATCTTTTAGTCTGATGTTAGAAAAATTATTTAATGAAAAGAATAAAGAATAAATAGGCAGAGATGGAATCTATATGATATAGATGGGGCAGGGAAAGCAAATGTAATAGAATAAGTATACATTGTGGAAGGAGTTCGTGCAGATGGCAACATATTGTGAGGGACTTAAGGAATTGATTTTTCATCTGGTCTGAACAGCAGGAAGCTACCAAATAAGTGAAAAAAAATCACAGTTGTGACTACTATCTATAAAAATGACCATTGAAAAATTATTGATAACTGCTAGCCTATATAATTCCTTTGTCATTTTTGTGAAAACTGTCATGAGAATAATTATACTCCTAACAAAAGCATCCTTAATGAAAACGTGAGCAAGTAACAGGAAGATTTTTGTAAAAGAGGTTCTATAAAAATCATTTCTAAATTGTTTATATCCTTCGATCCAGTAAATGCACCATTGGGTCTACATTCCAATGATGTCAAAGGCAGAGAATGAAGTCCCATAAGTTAAACTATATTTCTAGCAGCAGTTAGTCAAAAATTGTTTATTAAATGTTTGCTATATGTCAGGCACCATGCAAAATTGTAGGGCTACATAGATAGGCAGAAGCCAATCTTGCAATTCAGGAAACTCCAGTAAAAGAGACAACATGCAGACAACTCTACAATGATAGCTTTTTATTTTCAAAATTACATGCAAAGATAGTTTTCAACATTCACCCTTGCAAAACTTTGTGTTCCATATTTTCCTTCCTTTTTCCCTACTATCTTTTCCCTTAGATGGCAAGTAATTTAATACAGATTAAACATGTGTATATTCTAAACATATTTTCATATTTATCATGCTGCACAAGAAAAATCAGATCAAAAAGGAAAAAATGAGAGGAAAAAACAAGCAAGCAAACAACAAAAATAACAATAAAGGTGAAATGGTGTGCTATGCACTCAGAATTCTTCATATACTGTCAAACATGGTCATTTTATTGATTTGTTTTCATTAACTGTTTTGTTTGTTTTGTTATGAAAATATTCTATAGGAGTAAAGGTGGGAAGAATTTTGGAAAGTTACAGTTATTTTATTTATTTATTTTTAAATAATAGCTTTTTTATTTTGAAAAATATATGCAAAGATAGTTTTCAACATTCACCCATGAAAAATCTTATGTTCCAAATTTTTCCCTCTCTTCCTCTCACTCCCTCCTCTAAATAGCAACTAATCCAATATATGTTAAGCATGTTTAATTCTTCTATAAATATTTTTGCAATTATATTTTTTTAAATAACTTTTTATTGACAGAACCCATGCCAGGGTAATTTTTTACAGCATTATCCCTTGCACTTACTTCTGTTCCGATTTTCCCCCCCCTCCCTTTACCTCCTCCCCCAGATGGCAAGCAGTCCTTTACATGTTGAATAGGTTACAGTATATCCTAGATACAATATATGTGTGCATAGTTATTTTAAAAAACTATCAATAAAACTTTTTTTGTATAAAAATAATCTTTATTTGATTTCTAGAAGTCTCATGTTTTTTGGCCCTTGGAACAACTGCTTTCTGGACTGGAGAAGTTTCCTGAGCTTGTGCTGTCTAAGCAGGTCCCTTTTGGGTAGGTCCCTTCTGAGCTGGGATCTTCTAACCTGGGGCTGCCATCTGGCTCTCAGTCTTCTTAGAGGGGATCTTCTTGGTGGAGATCTTTGATGCAAATAACCCAATAGGCAGCTGCCTTTTTAGGTGACCCTTTCTGGGTAATTGTCTTCTAAAGCTTCTTCACTTTGTGCCTGATAATTGTTTCTCATTTTCTTGCCTTTATGGCTTAATAACAGTTAAAATCTGTCATCTTGATTTTCCTTTCTCTGGCTTCAATCTCCTTGGCCTATCTTGTAGTTTTCCATTTTGCACTGATCTTTTTTCCCTCACAAATAGCCTAGACATACCTGTGAGGAGCACTTGTGGGGGAACCTGACAGCAAAGTCATTAAGTTGTATACATTTAAAAAGTCTTCACTTCATTTCCTGGCCCACTGACCAATAATATCCAAAATAGTTACCAGTTTGGCATGTGGCCCAAAGGAAATATATGTCACCTAGTTTCCACATAGCATTTGAATATCATGTTGGCAGTGCTGAGTGAGAAAGAAGGGCATGAATAGCTCAAGATATTTTTAAAATTTTATTTATTTATTTGTGTTCTGAGGCAATTGGGATTAAGTGACTTGCCTAGGGTTGTACAACTAGGAAGTGTTAAGTGTCTGGGGTCAGATTTGAATCCAAATCCTCCTGACTTCAGGACTGGTGCTCTATCCCCTGCATCAACTAGCTGCCGCTCAAAACATTTGTTTTAAAAAGAAAATATATTCTATAGCAGATTATACCTTTACAATCATATAAATTAATGCAAGTTGCAGAGAATATGAAGTTCCATTGCACTTGTTATTTTTTGACTACTTAAAAAGCATGTGTTTCAGTAAAGCAAAATGTATTCACAATTGTTTTCTTTCAACAAAGTATGTTTCTTGCATATATTATGACCAGAAAGATTTCTTGATAGATTCAATAATGTATAATTTTGTTCAATGACCTGACAACTAATATTAACTGAGGCATAAAACAGAGAAATTGATTATTAATGTCATGCAAGACACAGTACAGTCATTCTCAAAGAACATATCTAGATAGTGAAATCTTCCAGATGCTCCTGTTTGGAGATTAAATTGTATTCCTCCTAAACACTACAGAGCCACCTGAAGGTGATATTCACACAAGAAAAACCAAGCGGTTCAAGAATATTGGCTGTCTTTGATATGATATATAATTACATATATGGACAACCCTTACATCTAGTTTGTGTACACACACACACACACACACACACACACACACACACACACATGTTTACAATGAACTGATCCTACAATGAAAGCAAGTTGATTTACATTTTGGAAAATGTGTAATACTTTCACTGACTCCAAGACAATCTTAAAACAAAAATTCATATTTTTTGCAACCACCAAGCAATTAATCAATAAACATTTATTAAACACATACTATGTGTTGGAAACCATGAATTTACTCTGTGTGGATTGGATTTAGTTTTTTTAAAGGGAGTATAGAGACATGTAGAATGGAGAGAACCACAGCTAAGAGACATATAGCAAAGAAGTTATACAATTTAAAATTCAGATTTGAACCCCTGGTGGGTAAGCCCTTCATATGCAAAAAAAGGAAGTAGTTCCAAGGAATAGAAAGGGATAAGAGCCATAATAAACCTTGTCTTTTGGGGTTAGTATGAGATAAATGGATCATAAAGGTCCATAGGAAAGGGATAATCCCAAATTCTTTTACTTGGGATGAGGGTTGGGGTGTTAATATGTGCAGCACAGGATAGAACTATAAATTAGAAGGATTGTATGGATCCTAGTGTTGGTTTTTTTTTTTTTTCCTTTTTGTAGTGTGGAGTGGGAGCAGATGGTCCACTCAAGAAAAGCAGCCTAATAGGGAGGAAAAGATAATTGTTTGGTGCTCTCATGGATATTTCTGTAAATCTTTTGTGTGTTGTGTTTTCAGTCAATTGAAATATAGCTTGTCCTATAGTCAATGTGTTATTATCTTGAATGTTTGCAAGGGCATTGCAAGAAAGAAGCTTCTCCCTATTACAACATATATCTTTACTTGTTCCTAGGCTAAGGATTGCTTGCAATTTAAATACAATGGCAATTTTCTTAGCAGTTAAGTTGCCTGTAAGAGCTTAAACTTTTACAAGCTGTCTTCTGGTATAGACTGCCTTCTTTTATAGAGTTTATAGTTATAAATCTAAGCTTACAGCATTTTCTGGCATAGGTTTTTGAAAAAAAAAATTTTAAATGGTTTCATCATCATCTCTGTGGGAAAGGAAGAAGACATGTTTTTTGATCTGTGTTCAGTTTCAGATAGTTCTGAAAGAATTGGGTCCTTTAAGAAACCAGTTGGTAAGAGCTGTAATAAGTCAATTAGAAATATCTGGGAATAAGGTAGCATGTAGTTAACATAAAAACAAAATAAAATGAATTAAGATCTGTTTAAAAAAAAGAAATAACTAGTGGAATGCATACTTATATTATGGATATACCATGTAAATAAATCCAGAACTACTTGGAAAGAAAAAGAAGACCGAGAAGCTAAAGAACTTCAGTTCTTTGGAGGACTATGGAAAGTGATTAAGTTAGTGGAGTTTAATAAAACTACCTATTTTTAAAAAAACACATTTAGAAAATGCAGTAAGATTTTCAAAGGGCTTTCATGAAAACAATCCTATGAAATTTAAGTAGAACAGCAATCACCTTGGTTGTAGAAATATTATTGTCTCTTTTTCACATGGGGAACTTGTGGTGCTGAATTTCAGTGACTTGCCTATGGTCACACAGCTAATTAATGCCTGAGATGGGATTTAAATGCAGGTGTCCTAACCCCATGTCCAACATGTCTATTGTACAGTCACATTGCCTTTAAATTTATGAGCTATTTGAAACTTTCATGCTAGGAATGGATAGCTGAAAAGGAGGTCGTTATTACCTATAGTCTAAATACTATCTTAGAGTCTGAAAAAAATAGGGACACAAGCTATGCAAATTACCTTTAATAGTATGGTGGTGGGAGAAAAATAACTAACCAGTAGTTAAAGAAACAAAAGCTGGTAAGTTAGAGATAAAAAGGCAGAATGTCATTAGCAGGTTATTTCATTTCTTTTGTGCTACTAAACTTCTTTCAATAATTTAAGATTTAATTGCTGTATTTTGAACATTGAGAAGCCAAAACCAACTGACTCTCAGTAGCTAGCATTTTGGTGGTGAAACTGTCCAAGCTTAGGTAGGCTGCTCCTTAAAGAACATATTCACTCTTTCATCAAAACCCCATTCTAAGTCTTTCCATCTTGAGAGGACCTAGCAAGCACTGTATTCTGGCAGCATATCCTACAAGCCTTGAAGGGTATTTCCATGCTATGATAACATACTAGAAGAGGATGTTAGTGGAACTCCATTCCTTTATCAGAATATTTCACAGCTTTTTTAATAAATTAAGAATAATAACTAATGCTCATATTTTAAAGTTTGGAAAATTTTATGCCTGTACTATCTTATTTCATCTTCACAACCCTAGAAGAAATAATACTATTCTTATCCCTATTTTACAGATAGAGGCAGATAGAAGTTAACAGAAATGTTTGAAGCAAGATTTGTGTTTATCCTGAATCCTACTATGACACTTAGTATATTAAAAACAATGTGTTTTGTGGCAAATGAATATATGTTTGTGCATGTCCAATTTTAGAGCATATAAGTACTGAATGATCTATTCCTGCTGTACTAGTTTTCTGTGTCTAGAATAAGTCTAACTTGCTGTGTCTATACTATCCTAATTAGACATCACTAATCATCTGGTAGCAGTTACAGGGGAGAGACATAACACCATAGAGGAATTAAAAAACCTCTTTTGGACTTGCCTTGAAATCCCAGCCCCTTTTAAAATGACAGAAATGTCACAGTTCCCATTAAGCAAGATGCACTTAACATTTGCTCAAGGGTATTATCTATCAACTGTGAACATCTCCTTATCTTCAACTTTGCCAAGTGCCAGCATAAATCAGTAGTTGCTGTATATGTTCATGCCATCTCTGGGACTCTGTATTAAGTTCATAGTTTTCTTCTCTCACACATCTTCTATTACTATAGCCACTTAATTAAATTAACCCTATTGATTCCTAATGTAATCAAACATTCTCATTCTTCCATCCTCTAAGCCTATTTTGCTTATTCAAAATTGTCTCCCATTCTTTCCAAAAGTGGATCTTGACCACTAAAATTAAACTGAATGTTGAATAATTACAATGATGAATTCTACCCCAGAGGAAAGATAAGTAAGGGCTTCACTCTTTTAAACGGATAGGTTTATTTAAGAGTCAAGGGAAAAATAACAGTATGTCCAAAAATAACTAGATGAAAAGACAAAAGATGTTAAAAATTACTTTAAAAAATAAAATGAGCTATTGTTCATTTATAACTTTTATATTTATATATAATATGTCATATTATATATCATATATGTAATATTATATAATATATTTTATATTTAATTCATAAAATGATAGCAAATATTCAGGACCGAGACAGTGGGTTGTCTTAGGAATCTCTCAGCATGTTATTCTGAATCAAATTGAATGAGAACAGCAAAAGACTTGCTCCATGCCATGAGCTGTAATGTAACATGTAATACTACCCTTAGACATGATCTTGATATTCTAAATCAATAGTTTCCCATATCTCCATCCAAAGCCTAAGATGCTGGCACTATATCAAAAGGGATATATTCATTCAGGAAATAATGGAATAAATAGCATATGAATATATCAAAACCACTAGGAATGGGGAGATGGGCCCTGTCAGGTCAATGACTATAACAGATTTTGTGAATTTATGTATTTTTTAAAAATCAATTTTTATTGATAGATTGGATTTTATATTAACTGTACTTCCCAATTTCTTCTTCTGTTCTCCTCTCCCAGAAAACAGCCCTTAGAAAAAAGAATTAAGAATGAGAAAAAAAGAAAAACAAATGGTCAACACAATGAACCAACATATGGGGGGAGGAATCTAACATTCTATACAGTATTCATCACCCATATTCCCCTACATCTACAAAGAAGTTAGAGAGATTTCTTCTCATATCTCTTAGTTGGAGCCACCATTGGTTATTACATTTCACAGAATTGCATTTGAATTGTTATTTTATTCTTTTCATTTCTATTACTATAGCCACTTAATTAAATTAACCCTATTGATTCCTAATGTAATCAAACATTCTCATTCTTCCATCCTCTAAGCCTATTTTGCTTATTCAAAATTGTCTCCCATTCTTTCCAAAAGTGGATCTTGACCACTAAAATTAAACTGAATGTTGAATAATTACAATGATGAATTCTACCCCAGAGGAAAGATAAGTAAGGGCTTCACTCTTTTAAACGGATAGGTTTATTTAAGAGTCAAGGGAAAAATAACAGTATGTCCAAAAATAACTAGATGAAAAGACAAAAGATGTTAAAAATTACTTTAAAAAATAAAATGAGCTATTGTTCATTTATAACTTTTATATTTATATATAATATGTTATATTATATATCATATATGTAATATTATATAATATATTTTATATTTAATTCATAAAATGATAGCAAATATTCAGGACCGAGACAGTGGGTTGTCTTAGGAATCTCTCAGCATGTTATTCTGAATCAAATTGAATGAGAACAGCAAAAGACTTGCTCCATGCCATGAGCTGTAATGTAACATGTAATACTACCCTTAGACATGATCTTGATATTCTAAATCAATAGTTTCCCATATCTCCATCCAAAGCCTAAGATGCTGGCACTATATCAAAAGGGATATATTCATTCAGGAAATAATGGAATAAATAGCATATGAATATATCAAAACCACTAGGAATGGGGAGATGGCCCTGTCAGGTCAATGACTATAACAGATTTTGTGAATTTATGTATTTTTTAAAAATCAATTTTTATTGATAGATTGGATTTTATATTAACTGTACTTCCCAATTTCTTCTTCTGTTCTCCTCTCCCAGAAAACAGCCCTTAGAAAAAAGAATTAAGAATGAGAAAAAAAGAAAAACAAATGGTCAACACAATGAACCAACATATGGGGGGAGGAATCTAACATTCTATACAGTATTCATCACCCATATTCCCCTACATCTACAAAGAAGTTAGAGAGATTTCTTCTCATATCTCTTAGTTGGAGCCACCATTGGTTATTACATTTCACAGAATTGCATTTGAATTGTTATTTTATTCTTTTCATTTATATTTCTATAGTCATTGCATATTTATAATTAAGTGCGGATCAGAAGAAAAATAAAACTAAATCTTGTTTTGAGCTACAATTGGATTTTGTCACTATATACTTAGTCTTACTCATTTCCATCTATGACTTCTCTTAAATAGTCCTCAACCTTTACCATTGTTATAACTTTCCATTAAATTTTTTTGCAAGTATTTTTTTTCCTTGTATGTACATCTATTAGACTGAGTATTTTTTTTTTTCCATAATGGAGTTATACAGCCATTAGGATCCCTTGAAACAAGTGAAACAAAGATTAGTACATAAGTTTCTCTCCAAAATAGTATAACATCCTTTAAATGTCAATAAAATATTAAAAATTGATTTTCTGTAGGATGTGTTTTTAGTAAAACACATAAATTAAAGAATTTGTAACAATACATGTTAAACTAGGCCCTTATACCATCTATAGAGAACATAAACAAATTAATGGTATAAACATGACTGTATAGGACATAATTAAGTTGTAAAAATATTGTAGTGTATAAATTACCTTATGCAAATATATACTATTATTTATAAATGAGATGTTGTCTCTTTAAAACTGATCCAGCACGCCTACTTTTTTGTATTGTAACTATTTTGTTAGAAGTTAGATTTTCTGTATATACTTGAGAATAGTACTCCATTTCTTTTCTTTTTAAGTCACAAAAAACATACTTTTTATGAATTCAGACTGTTTCTCTTTTAACCCCCCTCCCCAATTAGCTCAAATCAGTGAGGTTTGACTAGTCTTGGATTCTGTATTCCCAATTAAGACTAATAAAAAGGGAGAATACATGCAGAATAATGCAAAGACTGCAAGGCCAAGCTAAGTTGTATAAGGATTGCTGATAAGGTAAGAACAAAATAGATTCCTGTGCTCTGGTTTAAAGAAACACACTTTGAAGTATAGATGAACTACATCCCTTGTAGTGAAAAAATGAGTTGAGATTTATCAAAATTCATTATAAAAAGTTCTGAATATCCTTCCTTAGAAAAGATGTGAGCTATATAACAGAGAATGTAGAGTAAATTGAAGTAGGGTAACTGTCAATGGCCAAATCAAGAAAAGTGTTGGTTGAGATTGAAGGGAGCCTGAGAAACAATTAGTAGGAATTGGTGACTAGATGATGGGAAGGAATAGGAGGAGGGAGAAGAAGGTAAGATTATATTACAGCATGGTAAAAACATTCTTTAGTTTATTCAGAAGCAGCAGGAAAAATAACTGATTTGGGGGTTAGACATGATAAGATTATAAGATTAAAAAAAGGTTTGTTATAATCAACAAACATTTACTTTCTCACAACTTTGGAGAAAGAAAATCAAAATGTCTGTAGTCAAACAAAACAAATTCCCATATAGGCTCTATTCAAAAATGTATCTCATTCTGATATATTTAGTTCCTTATTTCTCTATCAGGAGGGTAGTATTCTTCATCATCAGTCCTTTGGAATCATGGTTAAGAATCATAGCAATTTTGAGTAGAAAGGTCTTTAAAGATCATCCAATTGAATTTCTCCATTTTGTAGATGAGGATTCTGAGGCTCAAAGAGTTTAAATGTCTTGCCCAAGGTCATATAGAGAGTAAGAAAACTGGAGTTTTTATTGTAGTATGGATAGGGAAGGAAAACTATTACACTTTTGGATTTGTTGAATCTGAGGCAACCAAGACATAAATGTGAAATGTTCACCAGACAAATGGAAACATGGAAAGGAGTCAGTATTAGAAATAAATATTTATAGATTATCTAAAATGGAAATCTTAGCTGATGTTGTAGTGATGGGATGGAATGAAATGTCAGGGAGAAAGGATGTAGAAAACAGAAAGCAGAGGACCTAGACAAAATTGTGAAGATCACAATTAGGTAACAACATGAAAAACTAGTGAAAGAGGAGGAAAAGTAGCCATCAGAGATAAAACAGGAAAACCCAGAAAGAGCAATATTAGGAAAATTGGGAGAGGAAATAATATCAGCGACCAACAGTGTCAGATAACAGTGCCAGAAGATGAAAACCAAGGAGAAAAATAATCACTGATTTATAGATACTGATAACTTTTAAGAATTCTGTATCAGTAGGTTGCCTAGATCAGGATTCAGATTTCAGGGGATTAAGAGATTCGTTTTCAGGTGGTGAAGCAGAGTTACCACAGGCATAATTCTTTGCTGGGCTCTGGAAGGCATTGCTTTTCTCAAGTCCATAACCCATGGTTTTCCCTGTCTCTATTCAACTCAAAAATGTTATGATTCTTAACTATGATTCCAAAGGAAGAAGAATGCTACCCTCCTGATAAAGAAATAATGGATTAAATAAGCAGAATAAGACAAATTTTTGAACATGGTCAATGTGTGAATTTGTTTTGTTTGAGTACACATATTTGTTCCTAAGTTTTTATTTTCTTTCTCCAGTATTATGAGAGAAAGTAAATGTTTGTTGATATAACAAAGCATTTTTTAATCCTATAATCTTATCACATCTAACCCCCAAATAACGCCCCCAAAATTCTCCCATTTCTTCTGAATAAACTAAAGAATGTTTTTTACCATAATTTATGCATGATATATGCCTCAGTCTTTCATAGGGTGACTTGCATTCTCAGTGTGTCTCTTTTTACTGGGTGAAGATACTTTCATTGCCACTATCTCTCCAGGATTACTTGCTCTAGTGGGCACTATTACTGATGGCCCACTTGCAGGCTTCTTAGATCATTTGAATCTGACAAGGTCAATGTCTGGACAATTCCATCTTAGGACATTTCTTCACTTAAAAGTTAGAAAGAAACACACAAAGACACTGAAATTTCACAGATATATGGTAGCTAGGTAAAAGGTAAATCTAAATGCTTTACAAATACCTCATATGATCCTCACAATAAACCTGGAAGGTAGATGTTATCATTTTTATCCCTGTTTTTCCATTGAGGAAATCGAAATATTCAGGGTTTAGAGTGACTTGTCCAGTTACTAAGTGTCTGTGGCCAATTTTGAACTCAGGTCTTTATAATTTCAAGTCCAGTATTCTCTTTATTATTTTACTTGGTAAAAGCTTCCTCAGGGAATCACTTGGGGAATGAAGGATGTACAGTGGGAAACATAAAGGGTCATTTGTGTTTTTAAATTCTAAGTATCTCAAATTAAATAATTTTATTTCCCCTTCTTTTTTTCTGCTTAAACTTAGGGGGAAAAACCATTTTAATTTCATGCAATTCTCTTGCAAGTTTCCTAAATTAGCTGCTCATTAATAATTATGATTGTGATATTCTAAAAATGAGTTCTAATTCACAATTCACTCTTTTCCTTGGAGAAATACTTAAAAACTTTCACAATGAGCAATTTAGGAAGAAAAGAATCAATTTTGAGAATCATAAGATGAGAAACTTGAGGCTCTCATTCTAGGGAATTCCCATAAAGTTCTGCATTTCACACTTTAGACCCCAAACAATTCCCATCCCAGTTTTTCCTAAAGTGCATCTTCAGGAATTAGCCTGACTGAAATATTTAGGGGAATCATTCAATGGTAACCTGGAGAGTTATTCAGCAGTAACCAAGAGAACCATTAATAATGTTTGTTTCAGGGCAGGGCCTTGGCAACATGTGGCAGAGGTAAAATTATTCAACTTTTTTTGTGCTATTTACTCCTCCTCTAGTTTACCCAGAAGCCTGTCTGCTAAGGGACTGAGGTTGCTATGCTTACTCCTTTCCTCATTAAAACTTATCTACCCTTTATTCATGAATTCATTCAATAAATCTTTATTGCACACCTAGTATGTGCAAAGGTGTGCTAGGCACTATAAGGGACAATAAAAAACACAGTCTCTGTTTTATGGAACTCAAAGTAAAATTAGAAACAATATGAAATTTCCAAAACAATGAGCTAATAATTTGAGAAACTAGCTGCTATGAATGGGAGAAAGTTAAAAGTTCCTTTTCAGGAATGATATAGTTACTTATAGGAGTAAAGGCTGGAGGCTGTCATCTAATCCAAAGAAATGTAAGGGAATATGCTGTTTAAACCTAAATATGCACTCAGAGTGCCCAGGTTCAGGTCCCCATTCCGACACAAATTATTGTGACTTTGAATATGTCACTTCAAGAGTATTTTGTGCTCAGCTTATTTCCCCACCTGTAAAATTGGAATGATGGTGCCTTCCTTACTCAAGACTTTAACTGGCTTATTCCATTTTTTTTTTTTTCCTTAATGCTACAAGTCACCAATGAAGCTAATAGGGAAAGGGAGTAAAATGTCTTTCCCTCCACTTTAACCCTATTCTCACCTCATTACTCTCCCTCCCCTTTCCTGAATCTCTTTATTTTTTCAGCTGGAAGTCTGAAGGAGAGAAAATGTTGGGGGAGGGGGAAGTCCCAAAAAATAAGGGTCTAAAAAGAACATCAAAGTTTTTGTCTCCAATTTCTCTTACAAATCAGAGAGAGAAAGTTTCTTTGACTAGAGTCTATCTCTAACCTCTTCCCCATTCCATAACATGCACATACACTTCATCAGCAACATCTTGGGGATAGCTCCCAGTCATAAGGACCAAAACAATTAACAGCTGGATGAGTCATTCCAGCAGGCAGTGGAGTGTACGATTTATCAGTCAGGGCTACTACAGAAGTTCATGTGCATTGGAAGTGTCCACCTATGTGTGGACTTACTTTCTAATCTCATTCAGTGGATAGGGGAGGGACTCAGCAATTCCACATTCTGCTCACCCCTGCTATATCATCCCCTCCCCCCAAATAATCAATAATCCATGTCCTAGAAAACTGACCCAAAAAACAAACAAACAAACAAACAAACAAAAAAACCCAACAGACCATCTTTGTCTCTTAGGTGTGGAGAGCTATGAGTAGGGAAGATTACATACTTGTCAGATACAATGACTGGGCCTTTGATTAAATGTTTTTCCTTTGTTCAAAGCAGGTCATATCATGCTGTGGAGCAAAAAATCTCTCAGCTATCTCCTTCAGACTCTGTAGGTAGGGGTGTGGGAAAGGGAGGGAAAAGAAATTTGGGCACTTAGCAACACAAGAGACAGGGATGGGAGCCAAAGAACATGGGAATTGAGGTAGGGAGAGTAGAGGTAATGGAAGGAGTCAAGTTTAAACTTTTCTAAATCTTTAACTATTCTCCCTTTTTCCCTTTCCCTCTCCCTTTCTCCTTCCTCCTTTATCTCTTCCTTTCCCTCTATTCCTTCCCCTCTCTTCCTCTTCCTCTCCCTTTCTTCCTCTCCCTCTCCCCCTTTTGTTCCTCTTTCTCTTCATTCCCTTCTTTCTCTCTCCTTCTCTTCTTCCCCCTTTACCTTCCCCTTCTCCTTCTCCCTTTCTCCCTCCTTCTTTCCCTCTTCTTCTCTTCCTCCTTCCTTTCTTCCCTTCCCTTGCCTCTTTCTCCCTCTTTCTTCCTCCCTCCCTCTTTCCTTCACCCCCCCCTCACCCTCTCCCTCTCTTCTTCTCTTTTCCTTTGTTGGTCTCTCCTCCCTTTCCCTCTCTTTCTCTGTCTGTCTGTTTCTTTCTCTATCTCACCTTTCTGCCATTGTACAGGCCAATTGCTATCTGGAGAATGGTCTCCTCATCTCATCTTTGCCTCTTGGAATCCCTTACTCAGAATGCTGCTGTTGCTACAATTCTGAATAGAACAACTGGAGCTTAGAGTCCCTTATCTTCTGATTTCCACCTCCCTGTGGGCCAACACAGGTTCTAGCCTCATCTTTTCTGTATCCTATTCCATTGGAAGCTGGTTCCATCCTTGCTGCAGCCTTGCTAGGTGGGAAATCTTGCACCAAGCCTCCAGCATCCCTCACCCAGACTCCTGTTCTGCCTTCCCCTCCTTTCTAGCTTTGGCTCAAAGGGCTGTAAGGCATGACTCCCTGGTGCTTCCCTGACCTATGGCACCTGCCTTTGTCTCCAACTATATCTCTGAGAGCCAAGGTTAAGAACCCATTGGTTTCACTGAAGGGAGTTTGGGATAGCATTGCTCCCCACCTCAATCTTCATGAAGCTTGGTCTGGCTTCTGCCTCTCTCAAGTATCCTCATTGTCCATTTTCATGTCATCATAGAATAAAGGCATATTAGTGATTCTCTTCAGTGTTTCTTTTTATTATCCCATGTGGTGCCTTTTTAGATCTTGTTAAGGTATTTGTGGGGGAGTTTGACTCCTATACCTTAACTAAAAGTACCAGACTCAATAAGATTCTCTCAGCAAGATTTTTATTAAGTGCACATAGTAATATGTGCCAATCATTCTTAGCATCCAGAATTCAAAGACAAAAATTCAACAGTTTCTGTCTTCAAGGAGGATTCATTTTTTTGCGGGGGTGTGGGTGGGGGGGGCAAATAGCACATACATAGCTAACATAAACCATAAAGTAAATGCAAGATAACTGGGGGAGGGGAGGAGGAGGATGCTAGCAAGTGGAGAGTCAGGAGAGGCTTCCTCTTGGCACTTGATTTGAAGCTTGAAGGAAGTAGAGATTCTAAGAGGCTGGGGTGAAAAGGGGACATACAGGGGGACAATCTGTATAAAGGCACAGACCATGTTAATGACCTCTGGGCCATAGGGATTTCTGCTAGTATTCCAGGGAAATCACACCTTTATATTATAGTAAGGTTTTTTGATTTGATAGAATATTTTAAACCCCAGGCTAGCATAAAATATCGGTCTTCTCTTGTTGCTTGTTGCATAGTCTTTATTTTTTTCCTTAACATATAGAAGCAAGTTCATGGAATGATCACCAGACTGCTGGAGCTTGCCAATTAAAGCCCACACTGCAGCGTGATAAAAAAGAACAGTTTATCGTAATCACAGATATACAGTACATAACATAGCAATTTGCTTCTTCAAAGCTAATTACAAAAGTTGTTTGAAAATAATCAGGACCTTATTCAGCAGATCAAGGGAGAAAACAGCTGTATAAATGCCAGCTACTACAGCAACAGAATGTAAGTGGAGTGAAAAAGAAATGGAAAAAAATAGGTTAGTTAAAAGTTCAAACAAAAAAGTCCAAAATATAGGAATTGAATTCTCCATACTTCTCTTCTAGGTCTCTAATGAGTATTTAAGGACATAATGTTCCAATTTTTTAGCAAAATATTGAAAGATACTTTTGACACGACATTGAAAGCTATCTGTTTTCAAATCCTGTGATTCTGAGGGCCTACTTTAACTAATTGCTTCTAATCTCCCTGAAACTCTTTCACACTCACAGAAAATGACTCTTGCATGTTTCAATAGGATGTTATTTTTTTCTTTTCTCAGACAAATGGTTTAAAATATTATGAAACAAAGCAAATGACTGTTTAAGACCCAATACTCTTGTACAAAGAAAGAAATCAATTTTTGGAGACTATCTTAGTAAACTGAATTCAGCATTTAATTGGACATATTTGAAGAGTAATATGATATAGTTGACTTAGCCTAGTGCCAGATTTTAGAAGTCCTTGGTTTAAATGTTAGCCTTAAATCTACTAACTCTGGGTGTCAGTTTTCTTATCTGTAAATTGAGGGGCTTACAAAGTGGAACTATTGTTTCTCCTGAGGAGGCATTTCCTCCTTGATGTAGTCTTTTAAGAATAACTGCTTGCTAGTTATCTTGCAGATAAGATTCTCATTCAGGTCTTAGGGATAGGCAAGATGTCTTCTGAAGAATTCTCACAATCACTATTTTCTTTCAGGACCCTACTCAAGTACTATCTTCTCTCTAAAGTTCCCATTGCCTCCATTGCCTTCAAATTACCTTTAATTAATTCATCTTTGAATAAGTTTTATTTCTTCTTACTTTCCTCCCTCCAAGAGAATGTAAGTTTCTTGAGGACAAAGAAAAAAATTTTTTGGGCCTATTTCTAGCTCCTAGTCAAGTGATTGGTGCTTAAGAGTTTAAGTAGAAAATATTTAAATAAATCTGATTCCTTCATTTTGGATATTTTCTGTTCTGTGTAATGATCAAAATCCATTCATGTTTAATCATTTTGTGAACTGCTGGTCCACATTTTTTCATAAGTCTATCATAGGGCCTATATTTTAATATGTTAGAGGTCTTTCTCAAATACTCCTTACATGAACAAAGGTACTAAAAAGAATAATCTTTGTCATCATTTGAATCTTTTGGCTTCTTCAAGCTTCATTAAACTCCTCCCTTCTATGAAAAGCCTTTTTCAAACCTTTATCATTCTAGTGCCTTCCCTCTGTGATTATGTCCTATTTGTCCTATATATAACTTGTTTGTACATTGTTTTTGTTGTTGTTTCCCTTAGAAGACTGTGGACTCCTTGAGGACAGGGATTGTTTTTTACCTCTTTTTGTATTCCCAGAATTTAGCATAATGCCTGGTACATATCATCAATAAATAATTATTGAATAACTCTATTGTTTGAAGTAAAAACAATCAAACGAGAGGGTTAGATTAAGATAAAAAATTCTTCCAACTTCAAAATCCTTTATTGCCATTTATAACTCTTGGGCAATGAATCCCTTTAAATGATCAGCGCTGACCATGTCCTAGAAAATATTGGTTTGCTTCTTGTTTGGCCTTGACTGAGGGAGCAGTTTAGTTCTAGAAGGTAATTTAATCATCTTATATTTACCACGAGATCAGACTCAATGTTATTTTCCCCTAAAGAATAACTACAGTTTCAAGAACAAGAAAGTGAGAGGAGACAAGAGCATGTATCTTCCAGAATTAAATGCAGTAGAAGCACAGTTGTTGGAGGGTGGTAGACTTTTCAAATTCACTGTATTATGCTGCTGATCATAGATTTTTCATATATAGTGAGAATCCCTTGATTTAAGGCTGTTTTTGATTCACCAAAGTCAGTTCCTATATTCAAATAAGTGTTCCTATTATTTAAAGAAATTTATTTTCTAAAGAAGGAGCAGTTGTTGCGGCAGTAGAAAATAAAGTTATTTGCTGAGTTGAAAGAATTATAAATTCTAAGTGAATTATAAATATGTATGCATACTTATACATATACATACATATACACATATATGTATGACACACAGGCACAAAGATCTTGCATAGATAATCTATGTAGAAAATTCCTTCTTTCACTTTCCCAATGGTTCCCTTTATCCTTCTAATCAATCCTGTCTAGGTTCCTGTCCACCTAATTACATTGGGTGTGGGGAGTATCTACCTTTTTTTTTTTTTTTTTTAAATATTTTACACAGCTGGTAACATTAGTTTCATTTATTTGCCAGCATGGAGGAACATCCTTATGTATAAGAGGAAACAATACAATGGTTAAATATTTCTGTGTGGAGTAATCCTTTTTTTTTTATCCTTATTTTGTAATGTTTATACTACCAATCAGGTGTGAATATACTGGTTGATTGACTAGGCATTAAAAAAAGTGTCATTATGATGCTGGTTTTTTAAAAATATATTTTAAAATAAAATATAGTATTTCTGGATCCAGAAGATTTTTTTATCCAATTTAGGGATTGTGTGTGTATGTGTGTGTGTGTGTGTGTGTACTCACTATATGCCTTTCTGGATTCTTCTGAATCATGGTTTTAAATACATAATATAAAATGCAAAAGATTACAAAAGAACTGATTATTTTGAAACATATTTTTTGAAATATTAAAAAATTTCACAGACTCCTGAGTCTCACTCATATTATAAAATTACTTTATTTCAAAATATTAATTCAATATACTATTTGTGGGACCTTAAGCAATACAGTTAATTTCTCTGGATTTTAATTATCTCATTTATAAAATGAGGGGATTGGATTTAGTAAAGACTTGAGGTCTATTCTATTTCTAAATCTTTGACTTTAATAGTAAATACTTTTAATATAATTTTGTGCCAAAATAGATTTTAAAAATATGCTATGGACCTTTTAATTTTTTAATCTCATATTTCATATTAATCTCCAATTGGTTGTCAAGTAAATTCTACCAATTCTACATCTCTTGCAAATATCCTCTTTGTATTTCTGTGACTACTACCCTAATACAAGGTTCATTACAACATTCATGCACTATCAAAATAGTTTTCAAATTGATCCTTTGACTTGCACTCCTGTAACACTTCCCTCCCCTCCATTTAAAAAAAAAAGGAAATATTTATAGATATAAACATATCTATCTATATATTGATATAGAGATAAACATAGATATAAACATACTTAAATAATATGTTTATATCTATCTATACAACACACATACATATAATTTTTAAAAACCATTGCTTAGTGATCTTCCCCATTTCCAACAGAAGCCTCTCAGAAAAAAGTAAATTAAATAAAACATATACAAACATTGGCCATATTTAAATTTTTCTATATTAGTTTGTATTTTTAATAGGAGGAGGGACACATGCCAAATCAAGACTGGTCTCTCAATTGATAAGGCAGGAAGGAGAGAAGTAAGGAAGGAAAGAAGGAAGGTTATTGTATCTACAATGTGTCAGGCACTATGCTAAAACAGGCAAATAGTAATTTAAGTGACTTGGTCAGGATTCCACAGCAAGTGTCTGCATCTGGATTTGAATTCAGGTCTTTCTGACTTAACAGCCACTACTATGTCTGTAGATCTATTTAAATAATTAATTAAAATTCTAATGTCTTCCTTTTAAAAATCTTTTTTAAAATGTGAATTTAACAATTATTAGCAAACTCAATTATTTCAATATACAGATAAAATGTTCAGTTATGAAAGTAACCTACGAGAATTATGAGACCTGACTCCTTTATGAAATAATTTTTTTTAGTAATAAAAGTCAAATGTGTTCTCAAATTATTAAGTTTATAATCCGATGATTCCAAAGTCTAACTAATATATGTTTGTAAGGTATTTATTTCAGGAAAAAGGAAATCCAGAATGCTAAATTAGATGTCAGGAAGATCCCAGTTTGAATCCTGATATTTTTAGCAATGCAACCCTGGGCAGGTCATTTATTGCCTCCTACTCTCAGTTTCATCATCTATGAAATGGCTATGATACATCATATTATTGTTGTAAGAGTCAAAGAGTTCCTGAGAACTTAAAGAGCTATGCAAATATTAGCTATTATTATCATTATCATTATTATCAATAATATATAACATTTAATATAATATAAACATTTAAATATACACAAAGATCCTATTTTCATACTCGGTTATGAAACAACCCTATTAAAAATCATGAGATCCATGAGACTGCAAACTCAAAAGGAGAATTTCATCAGGAAGTGGTCATAAGGCACATTTTAAGTCTTACCAAAAGCCATCACTTTCCTTTATTTTCCTATTGAATTGAGTACTTCTTTTTTATCCTTCCCAAACACCTACCTCCACATCAGGGATCCAGTTTATTATAGTCAGTTGCTTAGAAGGGTCCCAGGTAGTTCCAGTATTTTTAATTGCAAGTGCAGTCTAACCTACTAATTGTCATATGAACTGCTTAGTAATGAACCACTCAGAAAACAAGGTATAATTTCATAATTAACAACAAAATAAGGTTTTTAAACTAGGATTTCCATGAAATCTTGAGAATCCATTTCCCCAAAATTATAGGAAATAAAGCTTCATGGTGAAAGCAAGAACATATATACTCAGGGATTATAACAGCATGTTTTAAACCATCTCAACAATTCTGGCAATGATTCAATTACTCATAAAATGCAAGAAAAATCAGAAATAATTTGAGATAAAAAGAAATTAAGTATTAAGGAAGAATAAAGTAAAGTGGGAATGACTCCATGTAAAATGAATTTGAATGGATATTTATTTCTATTGCTACTGTTGCTGCTGCTAATATTACTACTACTACTACTACTCCTCCTCCTACAATTTATATAGCACCTACTATGGGTTAGTCACTACAGTAAGTGCTTTGCAAATATTATCTTATTTGATCTCCATGACTATGCTGCAAAGTAGATGCTATTAGTATTCTATTTTATAATTGAGAAACTGAGGCAGGCAGGTGTTGAGTAACTTGCTCAGAGTCACATAGCTAATGTGTCTGTCTGAACTTGAATTCAGATCTATCCTAATTCCAGGCCCAGTGTTCTGTTCACTGCTTATTTGCCCCTCTTTCTTCATCCATACCCACAACAACTTCTCAATCATCTCTATTCCCTAAGTATCTTCATTTATTCTCTCCAATCAAAATTTTTATTGATGAAAGAATATACTTCTTTAATTCTCACTGAAATACAAGTAACTGATAAGATTTGATGTATAACATTTAGATGATCTAACAAGTAGGAAAGAAGAGGAGATTAATCCAAAGAAATGCATCTCTAATTGTGGAATTTCAGGCATTAGTAAATCAATTATGGAGAATATGCTTATTTTCTGTGTTAGGTAGCTTCTTTTTTATTTCACATTTTATTTTTCTAAATATAATGTAAAAAATTTTAATAGCCCTTTAAAATTTTTTTGAGTTTTTAGTTCTCTTTCTTCCTCCCTTCCTTCTTCCCTCCTTGAAAAGTCAAGCAATTTGATGTAGATTATATGTGTGCAGTCATATAAAACATTTCCATATTATCCATGTTGTTGAAGAAAACACAGAATAAAAAAAAGCTCTAAGAAGATTTAAGTATGCTTCTGCCTATATTTATTCTCCATCAATTCTTTTTTTAGATGTAGAAAGCATTTTCAACATAAGTCCTCCAGAATTATTTTGGATAATTGTATTGCTGAGAACAGCTAAGTCATTCACAGTTGATCTTTGTAAAATATTGCTGTTACTCTGTACAGTGTTCTCCTGGTTCCATTCACTTCATTTTGCACCATTTGATATGTCTTTCTAGATTTTCAGAAATTATTCTGCTTTTTATTTCTTATAGTACAATAGTATTCATTCATAATCATCTACCATCAAAGATTGATGGGCATCCCCTCAATTTCCAATTCTTTGCTACACAAAAAAGTCCTTTTCCATTTTCTTTGACATATAGAGCTACCAGTGGTGGTGCTGGGCCAAAGATGTGTGCACAGTTACTCAATCCTTTGGATATAGTTTCAAATTATTATCTAGAATAGTTGTGTCAGTTCACAACACCAGTGGTGCAGTAGTCTCCCTATTTTTTCACATCTCCTCCATTTTTAATTTTTCTTTTTGTCATGTTAGCCAATCTGATAGTGTGAGGAAGTATGTCAGAACTATTTTCATGACACATCTTTAAACAATAGTGGCTTAGAGCATTTTTTTCATGTAATTATAGATATCTGATTTCTTTTCTAAAAATTGCCCTTTGACCATTTATCAAATGGGGAATGCTTAATATTCTTATAAATTTGATTCAGTTCTCTATATGTTTAAGAAATGAGGTTTGGTAATGAATATTGATGCTAAAATCTTAAATAAAATATTAGCAAAAAGACTACAGAAAATCATCCCCAGGATAATACACTATGACCAAGTAGGATTTATACCAGGAATGCAGGGCTGGTTCAATATTAGGAAAACTATTAACATAATTGACTATATCAATAACCAACCAAACAAAAACCATATGATCATCTCAATAGATGCAGAAAAAGCATTTGATAAAATCCAACAGCCATTCCTAATAAAAACACTTGAGAGCATAGGAATAAAAGGACTTTTCCTTAAAATAGTCAGGAGCATATATTTAAAACCTTCAGTAAGCATCATATGCAATGGGGAAAAACTGGAACCTTTCCCAGTAAGATCTGGAGTGAAGCAAGGTTGCCCACTATCACCATTATTATTCAATATTGTATTAGAAACACTAGCCTCTGCAATAAGAGTCGAGAAAGAGATTAAAGGAATTAGAGTAGGCAATGAGGAAACCAAACTATCACTCTTTGCAGATGATATGATGGTATACCTAGAGAACTCCAGAGATTCTACTAAAAAGCTATTAGAAATAATTCATAATTTTAGCAAAGTAGCAGGATACAAAATAAATCCCCACAAATCCTCAGCATTTTTATACACCACCAACAAAATCCAAGAGCAAGAGATACAAAGAGAAATTCCATTCAAAATAACTGTTGATAGCATAAAATATTTGGGAATCTACCTACCAAAGGAAAGTCAGGAATTATTTGAGCAAAATTACAAAAAAGTTTCCACACAAATAAAGTTAGACTTAAATAATTGGAAAAATATTAAGTGCTCTTGGATAGGCCGAGCGAACATAATAAAGATGACAATACTCCCTAAACTAATCTATTTATTTAGTGCTATACCAATCAGACTTCCAAGAAAATATTTTAATGATTTAGAAAAAATAATAACAAAATTCATATGGAACAATAAAAAGTTGAGAATCTCAAGGGAATTAATGAAAAAAAAATCAAATGAAGGTGGTCTAGCTGTACCTGATCTAAAATTATATTATAAAGCAGCAGTCACCAAAACCACTTGGTATTGGCTAAGAAATAGATTAGTTGATCAGTGGAAAAGGTTAGGTTCACAAGACAGAATAGTCAACTATAGCAATCTAGTGTTTGACAAACCCAAAGATTCTAACTTTTGGGATAAGATTTCATTATTTGATAAAAACTGCTGGGATAACTGGAAATTAGTATGGCAGAAATTAGGCAAGGACCCACACTTAACACATATACCAAGATAAGATCAAAATGGGTCCATGATCTAGGCATAAAGAACGAGATTATAAATAAATTAGAGGAACATAGGATAGTTTATCTCTCAGACTTGTGGAGGAGAAACAAATTTGTGACCAAAGATGAACTAGAGACCATTACTGATCACAAAATAGAAAATTTTGATTATATCAAATTAAAAAGCCTTTGTACAAACAGAACGAATG
Source organism: Antechinus flavipes (assembly GCF_016432865.1). Classification (NCBI taxonomy): domain Eukaryota; kingdom Metazoa; phylum Chordata; class Mammalia; order Dasyuromorphia; family Dasyuridae; genus Antechinus; species Antechinus flavipes. The sequence goes on along the minus strand of NC_067402.1, from coordinate 97,738,032 downwards.
CAAACAAGATTAGTAGGGAAGCAACAAACTGGGAAAACATCTTTACAATTAAAGGTTCTGATAAAGGCCTCATTTCCAAAATATATAGAGAACTGACTCAAATTTATAAAAAATCAAGCCATTCTCCAATTGATAAATGGTCAAAGGATATGAACAGACAATTTTCAGATGATGAAATTGAAACTATTACACTCACATGAAAGAGTGTTCCAAATCACTATTGATCAGAGAAATGCAAATTAAGACAACTCTGAGATATCACTACACACCTGTCAGATTGGCTAAGATGACAGGAAAAAATAATGATGAATGTTGGAGGGGATGTGGGAAAACGGGGACACTGATGCATTGTTGGGGGAGTTGTGAACGAATCCAACCATTCTGGAGAGCAATCTGGAATTATGCCCAAAAAGTTATCAAACTGTGCATACCCTTTGATCCAGCAGTGTTTCTATTGGGCTTATACCCCAAAGAGATACTAAAAAAAGGAAAGGGACCTGTATGTGCCAAAATGTTTGTAGCAGCCCTGTTTGTAGTGGCTAGAAACTGGAAAATGAATGGATGCCCATCAATTGGAGAATGGCTGGGTAAATTGTGGTATATGAATGTTATGGAATATTATTGTTCTGTAAGAAATGACCAACAGGATGAATACAGAGAGGCTTGGAGAGACCTACATGGACTGATGCTAAGTGAGATGAGCAGAACCAGGAGATCATTATACACTTCGACAACGATATTGTATGAGGATGTATTCTGATGGAAGTGGATTTCTATGACAAAGAGACCTAACTGAGTTTCAATGGATAAATGATGGACAGAAACAGCTACACCCAAAGAAGGAACACTGGGAAACGAATGTGAACTATTTGCATTTTTGATTTTCTTCCCGAGTTATTTTTACCTTCTGAATCCAATTCTCCCTGTGCAACAGGAGAACTGTTTGGTTCTGCAAATATGTATTATATCTAGGATATACTGCAATATATTTAACATATATAGGACTGCTTGCCATCTTGGGGGGAGGGGGGGTGGAGGGAGGGAGAGGAAAAACGAAACATAAGCGAGTGCAAGGGATAATGTTGTAAAAAATTACCCTGGCATGGATTCTGTCAATACAAAGTTATTATTAAATAAAATAAAATTAAAAAAAAAAAAAGAAATGAGGTTTGGCCTCCTCTTTAATTCATGTTACAGAGAAATTATTTGTTTAATTGTGGACACTTAAAATGAGCACAGCTGAGATCTCTTAAACAGATCTCTTTCCTGAAATGATGAAAACTTTTTCAGAAGCACAATTTTCATTTTTAATTTTTCTCTCTCTATTATTCTTAGTTTGGGTCCTCCCTCTACTCCCCATTTGTCAGTTATTTCCTGTATACACAATATTAATAAATTCTTTCAAATTCTGGTCAGATATTCATTTAAAAGTTAAGAAAATAACCATACCCAAATTTAAAATCTTACCACGCTTGTACCAACTAAACCGGTTTGATTGATTAGATTCTTAAGGGAAAAAAAAAAAAGAAAAAAAAAAAAAAACAAACCAGTTACTGAAAATGTGAAAGGAATCACTCTGGCCATCTATTAAAATCAACATCATTGTAGGAAGTCAGGAATCCTGCTGTTCCCTCACAGCCCACACAATCCCCTTTCTGCCTCTAGAACATGAGTTCCAAGGATAAACAAGGTCAGGTCTGGCAGTTACAGCAGTAAAAGAAATGGTAAGTAATAATTACTTTGGTAGGTGGTACATTTTATAGGTGCATGTGCACACACACACACACACACACACACACACACACACACACTTCTTTTCTACTTCAGCTATTTTAATATGCAGTCTTATTACATTGAAGTATTATAGTTCTGCTTCAGAAGATACTTCAGAATATAACCCTGTTTTCAGGTTCTTAAGTTCAGCTTAAAAAGTTCCCTTCCTTTTATACGGTCTCATGCAAACTCTTTATCTGAAAGGTGAATACTTTAAAAAAATCCTAGGTTTTTGGAATTTCAGTATTATTTCACTGAAAAGGTGTTTCACACAGACATAAATTCATAGATATGCATAATTATGATTCCTTGTTCAGAATAAGGATGCTCCAAAGTCAGATCAAACTTCTCACTTACTGATGGAGTGATAAAGTGGAGTGTACAGTCTAATGGTGAAGAAGCTATTTCAAATTCAGAAAAAGCATCCTTTTAATGAGCTAATTATATATAGGGGAAGGAGATAGAATGAATGATAGGGACATGATGAAAAGAAAAGTGGGGAGGAAGGAGAGGAAAATAAAGCAGTGGAGAAGGAAAAAAAAGATATAAAAATAAAAAAAGGAAAGATAAAGGTAAAGAAGGAAATAAGAAGAGTACAAAGGAGAGAGGAGCGGAAAGTAAAGGATGAGAAAATAAAAGAGATGCTTAGTCATTAGGCAACCTGTGTTTCTTGTAATCCCATCCAATAATACTCCTATTCTTAAAGCATACAATATTATTGGGGATTGAAGTATATGAAGGGCGACTGGGGAATATCAAAGAAAAAGAGGGTTGATGAAGGCAAAATTTGTATTAATTTGTATAACATTTTTACAATTTAAAAATTTATTAGAATTATATTTATCTTCTTTAAATATTATTAATTTAGGGGAGCAGCTGATGAAAAAGAGGAGTTAACTGGAAAGTTTTGAATCCTCTAGAAAAGAAGCTTTGAGAAGAAGTTTATTGTTCAGCCTTCTAGCTCTTCAATCAGAGAGGAGAGACAATTGAGGGGAACTGAGGTTTTGAGTATCAAAGCTAAATTGATCTCCTTGGTGATGAGATTTGGTATATTTAGAATGGAAACCAAGTAAAGTGACTGATAGAAAAAGAGGGTACTGACCTTAATCCATTTACATAAGAAAAGACTTTTTATCTTGGACCTATCACCCACCTTTCCAAGAGGCTTTCTCCAGGAGTTTAGAAAGGACTTTTTAGAAAAAAATATTGCATCTTATTATTTTCAAATTTTACTAAAAAGGATATTGAAGTAGTAATAGTGGCTAGGATTTTGATAGAATATACTGTTTGCCACGCATTGTACTAAGTATTTTACAAACATTATCATTTAATTCCCACATAAAACTGTAAGATAGGTGTTATTGAATTTACACACACACACACACACACACACACACACACACACACACACACACATATATATATATTTCCATAAAAGTGAAGTACTTAGATCATCTACTATCCCTTCTTTTCACTTTATGTTATCCTCTTCAGGATAATCTGATCATTCAAAAAGTGATAGACAGAACAAAAAAAGAATCAATATTTTGGATTTAATTTTGACCCAGCAAGGAGTAATTTGAGCTGAAGAAATTAACAGTCATGCATAGTCCCTATATGAAAATTCTCCTCCTTCCCTTCTTTGTAGAGGTGAATAAAATATGTTTGCAGAATATTGCCTATAATATTGTATTTGCTGGTTAGTTTTGCTGAGTGATTTTTTTCCTTCTTTTTTCAACTCCTTGTTTTACAAGTAATGAGTCTCTGCAAGTGAGGCTGTAAAGGGAAATGAAAGTGATAAACAAAAATTAATTTTTTAAAAAGCCAATATCTAAAATATTTATAGACTTAGAAGAGGTCATTTTAACAGATCATCTGATTCAAGCCCTCATTTTTTAGATAAGGAAATTGGGACCCAAATAAGTTAAATAACTTTCCAAGATCAAGGCAGGAAATGGTAGAACCAGATAAGTATTAAAGTCCTGGGATGATATAGTTAGGACATCGTAAATGTCACTGATTCAACTTCTTCATTTTTCAGATGAGTAAACTGAGGCTCAGAGAAATGAAGTAATTTTCCCATGGCCATCTACCTAGTAAAAAACAAAGGCAGTATGTGGATATACTTCCTCTGCCTGAAATTCTTGTGCTCTGTCCATTGTTCTGATGAAGATGGAGAAAAAGATCCCCAGATCCTGGATCTGGGAGTGGTATTATGGAGAGAAACCCTGAATTTTACAGGCTAAGCTGCTCCAGAGGCAAGCATGGAGGGGTACTTACAGGGTTATCTCCCTCAAGTGGCCTTTTGTTCTTTGAATTGACAAAATCATCAAGACCCCACAGTTTACTGTATCCAATCAGAAAGTCAAGTTATGATGTCAACTCTCAAGGTCATACTTTCTCTATAAAAGACCTATTTATACTGTTATTCCCTCCCCTATCCCTCCCCCCCACCCCAATCCAAATAAACAGTAGTAATAGTGTTTCTTCTTTAAGAACTTCTTTAAGAACTTGTCACTTCTTAATGGGAGTTTCCCTCCTAGTTTATTGTGAGTTCTGTTAGGGAGCATAATAAAATCTCTACCTCTCGATTTGGAGATGGTCTATGCTTACAAATTCTTTTAAGATACCTTGCTACACAGGCCCACAATCCCAATATATAGTTGGAGTCTAAAACCCTCTCTTCCCAACATTTGATGACAAAACCTCACTATTTGCTAAAACAAAACAAAACAAAAAACTCAAGAATTCCATATTGCTTCCTTTACTGGGTTGAATTAGATAAGGAATTAGTAAATTAAGCATATATTCTGAACAAAAGAAGTACCCAAAACAAACAAAATAGAGGAGGCAAGGAAAGAAAGAAAGAGAGAGATAAAGAGAGAGACAAACAGAGAGATAGAGACACACAGAGAGAGATAAAGAGAGAGATAAAGAGACAGAGAGAGAGAAAGAAAAAGAAAAAGAGAGAGAGAGAGAGAGAGAGAGAGAGAGAGAGAGAGAGAGAGAGAGAGAGACTCACAGAGGAATTGAAAGAGAAAGAGAACAGAGAGAAAGAGAAAAAAAAAAAGAGCATGAGAAAACTTGCTGCAGGTCTGCCATAGGGAACAGAGTAGGTGTTACTACTCCCCAGAGCAATAAGGGAGATAAGTGGCTTGTGAGTAGAGGTTTCTGCTTTTGCTGTTGTTATTGTTGTTTGTTACCCATCATGAGAAAACTTCAGGGAGATGAAACCCCTAACAGCAGAAACTGAAAGAGAGAACGGCTGGCTCTTCTGCCAGCTAAAGGAGCAAGCAGAAAAAAAGATCCCCTACGGGAAATCAGTAAAATCCAAAAGAGAATTGTGAGCTATCAAAAGTATTGAAGCCTAAAATCTAGAGCAGAAAGGAGAATCAGCCAAGAGGGTTTTTAGTGCCAATTTAAAATTTCAGGATGAATTATAACAAAGATTTAATATTCTAATCATGATACCATATAAGATCAATGTTGATACAAATTACTGTATCAGAACAGAGAAAAGTCAATTTAGATCTAGTTAGGAAAAACCTATTTATAACACAGGAGTTCTATTTTTTTTTGGGGGGGGAAGGGAATAAAGAAGTATGTAATAAAGAAAAATAAAGAAAAAAATCTTCTTTGATGTTTATACAATGATCTTCTTTACCTAAAGTTATGTGTTGTTGCTCCTAGGGCTGGGTTTGAGTAGACCACTCTCTAGGGGTCTAGGCTGCTTTATTATTATACTTTACTGTTACCACCTGGTGGCAGTGTGCCAACATTTTAACAGAAAAATCAGGGAGAGGACATTTCTTTTAAGTGTTGAACTGTGAAAACAAATGTCATAAGGTGACAATTTTATGAAAGAGGTTAATTCTCTCACAAAGAGGTTCCCTGCTTCTCTGTAAACCTGACTACACTGAAGAAAGTATCAATCTTCTTTTCCAACCATATTCTGGTTACATAATTGCTGAAAATAGAAACTAACGGTTCTTTTCTGAACTGCCACATATGTACTATAGTTGGTAAATACCACCAAATTGGTTGGTAGGCTAGGGAATGAAAGTAATGGGGATTACATTTTCTATTTGAAATATAGCAGAATTGTAGTTCTAAGGTTGATAATTTTTCATAACCAAAATCTAGGACTTTTCACATCGTATGTTTTTTTCCAAAAGTATTCATCCAATAACAGCATTTTTGCCCATTGCCTTCTTTAATAAAGAATTGAAACAAACAAAAAATCCTCTGAGCCCCCTCCCTCTCAAGGAGAAAAAAGGAGTTGCTGATTCATGAGTCACATTCATCAGCAACTAAAAGATTTTCTTCTATAATGGGTGGAAATTATATAATCACAGACTTAGAACTGGAAACATTTTTGGGACCACAGTCCTTTGGTCATCAATTTAGAATCAGAAAGGATCTTAGAAGTATCAAGTCCAACTGCCTCATTTAAAAGATTAGAAAAATGAGACATAGGTTAATGGACTTGCTTAATGTCACATAGCTAATAAATATATGAAACAGGTTTTGAGTCCTGATCTTCTCGATTCTGAGTTTAGTATCTATCCACTGTGCCATGTAGTATATTCTTATTTTCAAGATGTGGAAGCTAAGGCCCACAAAGTCAAATGTTTGTCTAAAGTGTCATAAGCAAGAGAACAGCCCTTAGTTTAGGTGAATAAGTGATTCATAAATCAATAGTTTTCTCCTCCTTGGCTCTATAGGGTTTTTTATTTGTTCTGTTTGATTTTTTGTTCTTTGTTTAAAAAAAGGTAATTGCAAAGTTGCTGTTGTTAGATGAATACTTTTGAGAAAACCACACAATGGCTTTTAAAAAAAGCAGTAGATCTTGGTTATGAATAAAGAATCAAATTCAGGTCCTCTGAATTCCAAATCTAACAACTTTCCCATTGCCCCATGATTTTCCCACATTTCCATTTTGCACTTCTTAGTCAATCATTCAGTCAGTCAGTCCTTTCATTCCTCTCTTAATAATCCTTGTCCTAATAATCTTTTCTTTTATTGGGAGGCCAAAGGCACTCAGAGTTCTCTGTTTTCAGATATAGAAATTAAAGGAGACCTCAAATCCTTGAGCATGCTTTTCCCTCTAATAGTACACAAGAAATTCTAGCCAGTCTAAGAACTAGACAGAGATGTTTGGGCAAATTTTTCTCAATCAGCTTTCTGGAACAACCACAAAAAATATGGACATGACACACTTTTAAGTTTAATCTCATTATTAACATTTTTTCCATCACATTATAAAGTCCAGAAAATCAAGAAAGCAATAAATCAACAACCTTTTTGTAGTATTTTCCATCTTCCAAGAAATAAATGTTCACATTAAAAATGGAGCAATCAGTTTTCATGAGCTGGTATGAATTGACTCCAATTATACCCTATCTATAGGCTTCCAGCACCTTCCTTCTGTTCTCTGCCCTGTGCAAAAATCTGGAAATATTAAAAATCCCTTCTAGCCCTGTGTCTGTGACTATATGAACTACAGTCATTATATAACAGAAATAAAAGCCAGTGTGTGGAACTGATCCAAGTTATGTTCATATTCCCAGCCCCATCCTATATAAGAACATGATATTAGTTTGATATCTGCCTTAAAGCTTGTCTTTCTTTGTTTGGAACTTATTAATAAAACTTTCAGCTTAGTGTACAATCACAACATATGTTTAGCCTGTATCTGTCTATCATCTTAGTCTATATTTCTACTTTCTTCCTACACTATATGTGTGAAATAGGAAGGAGACTGGTCAATTAGGGCTCAGTTCTGGGAGGATGGTTCTGCCTGTTGCCAACTCAAATGGAAGCTTGGGAAGCCTGCTGCTCCAAATGAATAATGATGTGTAATGGTGTGGTTCTGCTCCCTGATTCCATTTACTTTATAGTGAAGAAAAACTTTTAATTGGCTGCACACAAAAGGCATTAATTAGCCAAATCACTCTCATTTCTCTTTTCCTGCTAACTGCAAGGTATAAGAAAAATTCTATGATCTCTGAAGGGCCTGGGAGCCCGTGATCTCCAAAGGAAGCCCATGGGATGGAGACACTTTCTTTTTGTGTTTTCTTTCCTTCAGTATGGCACTTTATGAGAAACAGGAGAGCTACAAACAGACCCAAGGGCTGAAGCCAGGAAGGAACCAGCTTTGAGGAACAATCTGCTTGATAAATATGAGCAGTGAATACACCTATTGGCTGTGGTATGAAGCCTGCAAGCATATGGTCTCCCTCATTATATGTGAGATCAATGATCATTTTAAAAAAATATTTCTTTGAAAATCCACAGTATAGTGACTCTGGGTAAATCCTTTAACCTCTCTTAGTTACAGTTTCCTTGTTGTAAAATAGGAATAATAATACTACTTACCTCAAAGGGTTGTTATGAAGATTAAATGATATAATAATTTTCAAAAACTTTGCAAATCACCAAGTATTATATAAATGTTAGATATTATTACACTATCATTAGCATAATTTAAGACACTTAATAAGATCTTATTAATAAATTATTGTTGACTGACAGATACCTGAATCTGAAGCAATTAGCCCCATTTTTGTTTTTCTGTTTTGTTTTATTTTGTTTTTCTTTAAACATGTGCTTACTGGTTATATGCTGTCTTTTTTCTTCCCACTCTTTCCCTTCCTCGACTCCTCTTTTGACTGCTTTGTTAATTAAAAGCTGAAGCTTTTTGGGCCTTCTCTACCATCACCCTCGCATGCCTGTAACATATTAAAACCATTTTAATGTTTATGGTATCATCATTATGTCATGCCCAGTCAGAAAAACTGTCCCTTCCCAGTAGATGCAGTACAGTGGATATTTAAGAGACACCCTGAGTGGCTCATTGATATGTTTTAATGTCTTTTTTTCGTGTGGAGGGAAAAGACCATTCTTCACAATTACTGTGAAACTAGTCAAATATTAAAAAAAAAGACATTTTGATTGCATTTTTAATATCATTTTGTCATTGCTTAAAAATATCAGCAGGAGGGAAGACATGCATATTACCGTGCTGGAGAAAGAATGACAGCTGTTTAAATTAAATTTAAGGGAAATTATGAGAGGAAATATTGAAAATGATTTGAAGAAATGAATTCAGTTACCCTTTGAAACCAGTGGCTTTGTAAAGCCTGTAAGAGTTGATGAGCAAGGTGAATGTGTCTTTCTTTCTGTTCCAGGTTCCCAGCTGTCAGAGGGGTCCATCAGTTGCCAAAATATATTACATAGAGGCAATTCAGCATAATAGATCTGCACTCCATTGGACACATGTTGTGCTGGATAAAAGGACATTGGGCTTATACTTAAGAGTCCTTGTTTGGACTGCCTCTGCTGCTGACAAGTTGTTCAAAGCTAGGGCAAATCACTCAAGCTTTCTGAGATTCAGTTTTTATCATTTGCAAAGGGTCATGATAATATCTGTATAGTCATTGGGAGGATGAAAGTTGAAAATGAATATAACATGCTTTATAAACTTTAAATAGATATGTAGACAACAGTTCGTGCTCTTAATCTACCTCCAGAATAGTACAATGCTGAAGTAATCTTTCTTTATACCTCTACAAGGAATTAGTATGTCTTATGCCAATTTGACTTCCAGTGATCCCTCAGAAAATTGCCATGTTTTCCTATCACTTTGGGAGCAGATAAATTTATTCATTGGAAGAGAATCTTGAATTCTAAATTTCAAGGAAATATGCTTAAGCAAAGAATAGAGATGTCTCTCTGATGGCTTTCTGGTTTGAAGGTGAGGTGGGTACCAATTGCTCTAGTGGGTAAGGAAGTTCTGTGTCCCTTAGTATTTATTAACAGAAAAAATGAGACAAGTACAACACAATAATACAGAATAGGAAAAAGATTTCTACATTATGACTCTAAACTCCCTTCTTTTGTCATGAAGGCTAAAAAGGGTTTTTTTACCTCAGGAATTAGAGGATGGTTCATTGCCTCAAAAGGAGATGACCCTCAGCCATTTGCTTCATTTGTTTTCCATGCCTCAAGACCAGAGAAACATTTTACCTTCATATCTCTTCTGGTTTCTCAGTGTAACTAAAGCCCACATTATGGGCTTGCGCTGCCTTACAGTTTGGGCTAGGATTTTCCCCATAGTGTCTTCTATCCAATCATGATCCTCCACCTTGTTGAGAGACTCACTGAACCTTGCAGGAGAATTTGTTCTTATTTTCTATTCCTCTAACCTAGGATCAAGTCAATTAAAAAAAATAATGGCTAAATGTGAAGGAATCAATCTGTAATTGAATATAGAGTGGGTCAATCAATTTTTGAGTCAATGACATGTCAAAGGTTTATCCAGATAATTTTATAGAGTTGGACTCTTGAGCACCATAGATTGTAAAATGGGAAAATAAAAGATATACATTTACTAGGAAGTTATGAAGTGTTTCAGTTTTCAGTCTTTTATAACCTGTGAAGAGTTTCTTAATGTTCCATGTGGCTTCCAAGTGTTCCACCAACTTCTCTAATGGAATGGTAATAGTAATAACTCTATTTTAGGAAAAGATTACAGATTTAGCATTTGGTAGGCATTCAGAGATCTACGCAAACCACTCTTTTTTTTTTCTTTTTGTTTAATAGATAAGGTGGATGACCACACAAGGGAGAAAAATGATTTACTAAGACAAGTATCTGAGATTGGACTTGATCACATATCCTCTGACTTATTTTACTACATCAGTGATCCCAGCACTTTTTAGAGCTCCGCTTTGTAAGTATTTATCTTTTGAATATTCATAGCATATTAATTCAACAAAACCTAGCAAGAGATGTATTTTCCTTGCTAAGGATTCATAGATTAAATGAGACTAACACAACACAATAATACAGAACAGGAAGAAGGTTTCTACGACTCCAAGCTTCTTTCTTGTCAGAAAGGCTTTTTTTACCTCAGGAATTAGATGATGGTTCAGTGCTTCAAAAAGAGATGACCCTCAGCCATTAGCTTCATTTGCTTTCCTTTTCTCAAGGCCAGAGAAACATATACTGAGGGACTGATAGAGAAACTCGGTTGAATGGGGAGATTGTTAGAGGGATCTAGAGGTTACTGCTTAGGATGTTGTGGATGCTGCCTTGAGGAAAGTCAACACATACACACACATGTAAATGGAATGAAAGACACAGATTTAGAAAAGAAAATTCTTTTTCTGGTCAGAGACATACTTTTGTTGTGCATCCCCCAAGACCTACAGCAGCTGCTCCCTTTCTCCCCATGTCAGCTTATTACAATCCACCTATAACCTTTGTTCTTGCCAAGTTTGTCTTGTGTGTACATGAAACCATCATTCTCTTACTGGCTCCAACTTCTTTTTCTCTTCTGCTCTTCTGCATTCTCAGTTTTCTTTTTCTTGTCTCTCTTTTTTTTTAATCAACTAACTTTGTCTCAATTCTACTTCTAATTGTACTTTTTATCCTTAGTTCTCTTTCCCCTGATTGGCCACTCACTGGCTGATGTGAAAAATGGTCATTTCATTTATAGGCACAGGACCATCTTTTTCCTCTCTAAAACAAAATTCTTTATCTTGTTACACTTTCATCAGGAAACTTCCTCTCATGAATCCTATCCTCAAACCTGCATAACCCTAACTCTATTCTCTCTGTCTCTAAAACTATTAATATATAATACTCATGAAGCAACTATTATGAGAAACTGCAGTGAGCTTCCTGCTGGGAGAAGAGAAAGAAGGGGAAAAGTATTTATTAATAACTTACTATATGCCAGGCATTATAATAAATGCTTTAGAATTATTAGACAAGATCCTGTCCACATGGAACTTACAACCTACTAATATTATACATTTTATACATACATGTGTTTATGCACACACATATCATATACATATATGTGTATGTATGAATATATGTACACATATATCTATTAGTAGTGTAGGAAATAATCAGCATTGTATAAATATGTCTAAAATACATACATATCTATTTCTTATAATAGATAAATAAGCAAATATCTATAATAAGTAGTAGAGGAAATAATCAATATTATATATGTGTACATATATGGACATAAATTATATGTAGTATTTATATATGTAATATGTGCAAACAACATAATTTACATTATATAAAATATAATCCCATCATTCATAATATAATACAATATATATTATATATGAATGTACTAGATAGCATATTATATACATATATATACATATATATATATATATATATATATATATATATATATATATATAATGTTGATTATTTCTACTACTACTTGACTACAATTGTGTGTTTTTATATTCCAAGAGATAAATAGCACAGCATATGTATACACACAAACGTACATACATCACACACATGGATATCTGTGTATATATCCCTAAAATCTGATACAAGATTATAGATTCTTTTTTCCCCCTGAGACAATTGGGGTTAAGTGACTTGCCCAGGGTCACACAGTTAGGCAGTGTTAAGCGTCTGGGACCAGATTTGAACTCAAATCCTGCTGACTTCAGGACTGGTTCTCTATCCACTGAGCCACTTAGCTGCTCCAAGATTATAGATTCTTACAACTTACCTATCTACCAACATACATATGTATGTGGGAATGTATATGTATAGTTAGATGAATAGTTTGGGAGGTAGATACATAGATAATAGGTTCTGAATGCTGTGGTTCAGTCATTTCAGTCATGTCCGACTCTTTGTGATTCCTTGTGGGGTTTTCTTGGCTAAGATACTGGAATGGTTGGCCATTTATTTCTCCAGCTCTTTTTATAGATGCAAAAACTGAGGCAACCAAAGTTAAGTGACTTGTCTAAGGTCATAAAGCTCATAAGCATCTGAGACCATATTTGAACTCAAGAAGATTAGTCTTCCTCACTTCAGGCCCAGAATTTTGTCCACTGTGCCACTAAATATGTAAAACAATAGCTCTTATTGGCTGATGAACATCAGTTAGAAATACTATTTCTTATTTAGCACTGAGAATGTGATCAGGAAAGAAAAAAGACAAACTGCATCTACTCTTCCTTATCCAGGAGGAGCACATTGAGAAAAGCTAGAAAATGACATGGTATTTGATTCAAACTTTCTGTAAGAAACAGCTCTGTACCTGAGTAACTTCACAACAGTGTTCAACTGACATGGTGACTCTTGTTTCATAAACTGGAAGGTTTTTCTTTGAGATCAGAGGTGGGGAGTCTTTTTCCTATTTTGAGTCACTGACCCATAGAGGGAGAAAAAAAAAACACCCATGTCTCATAGACAAGTAAAAAAAAAAGCGACTTACTTTCATTTTTTGAAAGAAAAAACATAAAAAAATACAACCTACCCATTTAAAAAATTAAGAGTAGGTAATTTAAGATACTATTAAATAAATATAGATCATAAATAAATATAGGTCATAATGATAGGATAAAAATAAGAGAGAGAAAAAAGAAAAGTAAAAGAGGAACAGAGTGTGATCAGTGAGAAAGACAGTAGGTTCTAACAATACTATCTGCCTTTGCATAATACATTTGAAAACATTTTGTATCTATATATTTCTTTCTTCCAGCAATCCTGCGAAGTAAATAGGATAGAATAGATCTTATTCTCATTTTAGAGGAGAATCACCAGAGGCACAGATAGGGTAAGTAACTTGTTTCAGGTTGCAAAAGTTGTTGATTAAAATGGAAATAGAATCTGGAGCTCCTGACTTCATCCTAATTTTTTTTTCCAACAGATTGATTCTAATGTATTAGGAGAAGTTAATTATTTTGCTCTTCGTTGTTCTTGCTAATTATTGCTGAATTTCAAAGATCTTTTCATCAGTTGAAAATTTTATTTTTGTGTTAAAAACATTTAGAAATAAATAAATATACTTTCCCCCAACCTGAAGATTTTGCAAGTACCTGAAATAATGATTCAAACTGTAGATGACACTGTCAGTTTATAAGCTATTACCTTACAATCTCTTTGACCTTCAAAGCTGACCATGCTGTCTTCTTTTTGTTCTTTGAGTGATTATTGCCTCATTCCACAATGTTGGATGGTGACATTTGAAATTAGTAAATGTAGTGTTTGAAAAGCAGCTCTTGTTTGAAGAAGACCCTTCAAAGCCCACATTTCACCATTAGTAAAATCATTGAACTTTGTAATGCTCTAGGCTAATAATGTATGGGTCAAATTGAAAGGGACCACTAGCCATACATAAGAATCCCTGTAGAAGGAAGTTAACTTAAAAACCACATGACATTATTTACATTCTATTGTATTTATGTTTATTTTATTAAATATTTCCCATTTATATTTTTTGGGCAGAAGGGAATGTTATAGAAACAATGCAGTCTGCCTTTGTGTTTGAAGTCTCTATACTAATCAACCTTCTAAGCCTATAAGTTTCAGAGAAGGATGCTGACCTCCATTGATAGAGGGGGTTTTCTCACCGGGAAGCTCCCTATATCAATGAAACCACATGCCTAGTTTCTATATTTTTATTCAATTCAAATCTAGGAGGGTTTTGTTGTTGTTTTTGCTGTTTTGCTCTTATGGAGTGCTGGTAGAAATGACAACAAATAGAACCTTGGTGAAAAAAAATCTCATAAATACATATTATTTACAACACTGCTCAATTGATGGTATAATTTCAACTATTTTTATGAATTACATTTATCTCAATGAATGGGAGAGAATACATTTTTCATACTTTGGGGTTTTAGCTGAAGCATTAATATTTGACTCTAGATGTTTATTGAGATACTTTTTGGTGGTACAATGGATAAAGCCTGGAATCAGAAAGACTCATTTTCCTGAATTAAAATCTAGTTTCAGATATTTATTAGCTATGTGATCCTGGGCAAGTCATGCAGTCTTGTTTGTCTCAGTTTTCTCATCTCTAAAATGAACTGAAGAAGGAAACCACTCCAGTATTTTTGCCAAGAACACCCTAAATCGAGTCTTGAGGAGCCAGACATGATTAAAATGACTGAACAACACATGGATGGAAGATTAATGAGTCTCTGTAGGATAACGCCTTCATTTTGTAAAATGACTTTTGATCAGCCTCCTTTAGAAAATCACTCCAACCCACAGTGATCACTTCTTCTTTGAACTCATAGTTCTCAGTGAATATATCATTTATTTAACAATAAAACATGAAATCTCTGGTGGTGTCTTTTCTCTTGTTCCTTTCTCATGTGTTTGAATAATATTCAAATTATTTGGATAATAATTGTTATTCAATAATAATTAGTAATTAGTATTTATAATAGCATGTAATTACATAATACACAAGTAGGGAAATTTAAAAATACTCATTAATAACATTATTAGGAATTAAAATGCATACATTCAATTCAGCAAACAAGTAGGAAATTAGGGTTTTGGAAACTACAGAAATAAGTTTTTTAACTGAGACTGAGGTGATGAACTGGATCTAGACAGTACTATTTCACTAAAAATCAGGAGATGATAGAAAATAATTGCAGACCTATATGGTCCAACAAAGTATGAGAGAAACTGGAAATGACTTATAAAATTCTCAACTTCCTGTCACCTGCCAATTCTACATATAGTTTATGTCCAACAATTTTCTTATATTTCAGTAAAATGATCTGTGGGCTTTAAATGGTTGACATTGTATCGAAGGGGATAAATAGAGTTCCTGAAGGAGTAGAAGGGAAAGATGCTGGGCTCAGAGTCATTTATTACTTGCCCCAGTCCCCTTTCCAGAGGAGACTTCTAGTTCCATGCACAAACCCTGTCAGCCAAATTGGCCTAGACATTCATTACTTTCTGAATGTATTTTGATTTCCTACTTCCATGCCCTTGCTTGTGCAACTCCTTTGGCCTGAAAGCTCTCTGCCCTTCTCCCATGTCTCTGCCAAATAAAATCATATTTTTTCCCTTAAGGCCAAGTGCAAGTCCTTCCTCTCCCTAGCTCTTCTGCTTTGTTTTGCTCTTCCTCACCTTGTTCTAACTGTTCCAAGAAACTTAAGCACACTCCAAACCACTGATCGCTTTCTTTGATCTCATAGCTATGTTTGAATATATTATTTATTGAAAATTAAGCCTAAGTTCTATACCAGTATCTCATTACTTTTTCCTATATTTGTGTCTATCTTGTATTTATGATTGGAATGCAAGATTTTGTGTCCTTTCCCACTGTTTTACTTATGATTCTTATCATAATACCTTACATAAGCCAGACAGTCAATAAGTGCATTTTGTATGATTGTTTTATATATGAATATAATGGGCCCTGGATGGAGTAGTAGAAAATTACTCGTTAGCAAGAAAATCCACCATTCTTTTTTTCGTGCAAGGGGTAAGTCTCAGTTGCATTTTAACCTATTAGCATAGTTTTTTTTTTTTTTTTTTGTCAAAGCTCTAAGCTTGGATATTAATTTAAAAATGGATTCAACCTAAAATTCCTTCTAACATAATGATTTTATGCAATGAAAATGGTTTGTGAAAGTAACTAATGAAATATGTACTTTCTGTTAAAAGCTTTAAAAAGCTCAGTAAATCAAGGATAAAACAATTCAATGCTAAAATAATGAAAACTAATATTTATTCTTATTGCCACTTTCCAGCAGTGTTCTGTTTCTTAGTATTTCATTCATCCCTGAATTATTTGTTATAGAAACCCAAAAGGCCATTTCCTAGATCGAGAATTATACCTCTCAAAAATCAATTATTCTTCAGGACAACACTAACACCAAGAATCTTTTTATTAGAAAATAAAACCATAGAACACAGATGGTAATAAAACTGGAATTATTTTACTGAAAAAGTCCATAAAAGGAGCCAATAATTTCAAAATCAGAAGAGTAGAAAGCATGTCTAAGAGCGACTCCTCGATGGACAGTATTGTTTGTATTATTTTCCCCAAACTCACATTGAATTTCCTTTCTTCTTCTTTGATGTACTGTTTACATATAAAAACATATGCGCCATTTTCTTTTTCTCTTAATTATAGTGACTATGATGCTAAAACTCTTCATTCCACAACAACTGCCTCCTTAGCTTTCCCCCTTCCTTGCCTCCTAATTCATTAATGAGAGAGAAGGGAAACAAAGTTAAAGTTAAGGTTTCATTAGGTATAAATTACAAGGCATTTGTTTGAATGAACATAATATCTCAGTTCTGTTTTGATAGGCCTTGGGGGAACACTTTGAGTATTACTCTAAGTGCTAGACCAAGCACTGAACAATTTAATGGGGCTATTAGAGTTCAGCCTTGTTTCTTTCTGGTTTTTACTTCAAAAAATATTCACAGGAAACTTCATTGCCTGATAGGAGAGAACAAAAGCTTGCATTTGAATATGTGTTTTACTTCAAATGGGAGTTATTTAAGGGAAGTCTTTAATGGCTCCAGCAAAAATACAATGACAAAATTTTCTTTAAAAAAGCCTAAGTGATTCTAACACAATAATTCTGGGAAAAGTTAGATTTACATACCCCAAAGTTTCAGATCAGGATCATTTCAAATCAGAATTGGTTGCGCCAAGCCATTAACTCTGGCATTCGTTTTTTATTTTTTCATATTTATTTTTTTTATCACCAACTTAACAACCATTAACAAAAACAACCATTTCAATAAGCAAAGATAAAAAACAAAAATCCTGTAAGGTGCCTTTTGTTTTTTAAAAAGGGTATGTTAAAGTGAACAAGAAAAGAACATGATTGCTGTTTTTTATTGCTTTCTGAACTTTTTTCTTCCCTTTGTATATTTTTAATGCTGTATTGGTCCTCTTTTCTTTTTAAAAAAAATCTCTATTACTACTCACCTAACTCCCTCTACCCTCATGTCAACAGAAAATCTCCTTTGCTAGAAATATATGTGTGTATATACATTATACATATCTATGAAAGCAAATATAGATATAGATATATGTGTGTTGTGAAGAGCAAGGGAGGGTGGTAGGAAGGGAGGGAGAGAGAAGGAAAGAGAGAGAGAGAGACAGAGACAGACAGAGAGAGAGAGACAGAGAGACAGAAAGACAGAGAGACAGAGATAGAGACAGAGACAGAGAATACATTGATTATGGCTGTAAATGTATGTCATTTTGCACCTTTAAGTTACCATCTCTCTAACAAAAGGTAGAGCCTTTTAAAAATAATTGCCTTGCTGTAATAATTAGTGGAATCCACTTCTCTGACTAAGCTTACCTTCTGAATGTATTTTGATTTCCTACTTCCATGTCCTTGCTTATGCAACTCCTTTGGCCTGAAAGCTCTCTGCCCTTCTCTCATGTCTCTGCCAAATAAAATCATATTTTTTCCCTTAAGGCCAAGTGTAAGTCCTTCCTCCCCCTAGCTCTTCTGCTTTGTTTTGCTCTTCCTCACTTTGTTCTAACTGTTCCAAGAAACTTAAGCACACTCCAAACCTTGGATGATGCTTTTCGTTGTGAATGGGATTTTCCTCACTTTTTTCCAAGTCTGCCATTGAAGATTCTTCAGTCTTTAAAAAAATACAATGACAAAGTTTTCTTTGAAAAAGCCTAAGGTGAGGCAGGGAGGTGGCACAGTGGATAGGACACCAGTCCTGAAATCAGGAGGATCTGAGTTCAAATCCGATCTGACACTTAACACTTCCTGCCTGTGTGACCCTGGGCACGTCACTTACCCCAATTGCCTCAGCAAAAAACAAAAACAAAACAAAATAAAAAGCCTAAGTGATTTTAACACAAAAATTCTTTTTTATTATAATAACTTTTTATTGACAGAATCCATGCCAGGGCAATTTTTTACAACATTATCCCTTGCACTCACTTCTGTTCTGATTTTTCTCCTCCCCCAGATGGTAAGCAGTCCTATACATGTTAAATATGTTGCAGTATATCCTAGATACAATATATGTGTGCAGAACCGAACAGTTCTCTTGTTGCACAGGGAGAAATGGATTCAGAAGGTATAAATAACCCAGGAAGAAAAACAAACATGCAAGCAGTTTATATTCATTTCCCAGTGTTCTTTCTTTGGGTGTAGCTGCTTCTGTCTATCACTGATCAATTGAAACTGAGTTAGATTTTCTCTTTGTCAAAGAAATCCATTTCCATCAGAATACATCCTCATACAGTATCCTTGTTGAGGTATATAATGATCTCCTGGTTCTGCTCATTTCACTTAGTATCAGTTCATGTAAGTCCCGCCAGTCCTCTCTGTATTCATCCTGCTGGTCATTTCTTACAGAACAATAATATTCCATAACATTCATATACCACAATTTACTCAACCATTCTCCAATTGATGGACATCCATTCAATTTCCAGTTTCTAGCCACTACAAACAGGGCTGCCACAAACATTTTGACACATACAGGTCCCTTTCCCTTCTTTAGTATTTCTTTGGGATATAAGCCCAATAGTAACACTGCTGGATCAAAGGGTATGCACAGTTTGATAACTTTTTTTTTAGCATAGTTCCAAATTGCTCTCCAGAATGGTTGGATGTGTTCACAACTCCACCAATAATGCATCAGTGTCCCAGTTTTCCCACATCCCCTCCAACATTTATCATTATTTTTTCCTGTCATCTTAGCCAATCTGACAGGTGTAACACAAAAATTCTGGGAAATTTTGGACAAAAAGATTTAGAGTTGGGGGAAAGAATTCAAAGATCATGCAGACTAAATACATTTTTACAGAAGAAATAACTGAAGTCCAGAAAAGGGAAGTGTCTTGGTGCAAATAGCTAAGAACAGATCTGAGACAAAATAGAATTCATATCTTCTGATGTTTAGGAAAATTCTTTTTCCACTGATAATAATTATAATGATTGTTAACATTTATAGAGCACATACTATGATCCAGACACTGTGCTAAGCTATGTCCTGTGGTCTTTATATCTAGGAATTTCACTTTCTCCATGAATAAACCATTGACCTTCCCTCACATTATCAGTTCTTTCCAAGCTTGGCACAGTGTGTTTCATACTTGGAAGAGACCTCAGAGGTCATTTGTCTGGAAGAGGGAACTAGGGACCAGGAGATAAATGGTTTGTTTAAGTGCAGAGGGGCATCAAGTGTCAGAACCAGAGATCCAATCCAACTCTAACTTCAAATCTAGAGTTCTTTCCAAGTCCTACAAGGCTCCCTTTCACACACACTCCCTCACAGACTGTTAATTCCCTCCTTACCCAAATCTTCCACAAGCCATAAAATACTTTACCATAAATCACTCTAGAAATTGCAATCTTCTTGAGAACAGGGACCTTTTTTTTCCCTTTCTATCCTCATTGTCTAGCATAATGCCTTGCATATATCTTGTATCTAATAAACAGAATAATGCAGGCTAACATTGTATTTTCTAGTTTGAGAATTTTGTTTTAAGTGTTAGATTTTGGGATTTGGGTTTATAATATTCTGTGCTTTGTACTTTACCAAACTTTTTCTTTTTTTGCCTTTTTACTTACAAAAGTATAGGACATGATTTTTCTTTTTCTGCAACTAATAACCCTTATTCAGTTTCTCATTTGTGTATTTTTGTCTGCAATGACAATTCCACATGGAAAACCACCCTATTGTTGTGCTTACTACTTGAACTCTTTATCACCAATCAACCCAATCTTAGTCTATTATTTAAGGTATAATTTATGGATATATTATGCACAATTTGCCCTAATTTCATACTGCTTCAAAGCATTGGGGGAAAAATACAACAAACCCACAATTTGTCATATGGTTAGTGTGTCTTAATTTCACAGGGTGATTTAAATTATTTTTAGGGAGTATTTTTTCAGAAAGAAGAAAATAGACTGTGAGGAAATCATAGTATTACTTTGTCCTATTTAAATTGTATTTTTAAATGTTAGATGGGGAAAGAACAAGTCCTCTATGAGAACAACTTGCGTGAAAAGTAAGT
Source organism: Antechinus flavipes (assembly GCF_016432865.1). Classification (NCBI taxonomy): domain Eukaryota; kingdom Metazoa; phylum Chordata; class Mammalia; order Dasyuromorphia; family Dasyuridae; genus Antechinus; species Antechinus flavipes. The sequence continues at coordinate 97,717,430 of NC_067402.1, read as the reverse complement.
ATTTCAAAAGACAGAAACAGGTTGAAAAATGCTGAGTTGTAAAGAAACCATCATTCTAAGAAGATGAACAACTCCTGGGGAAGTTATGGATTTGGAATCAGAGTCAGGCTCTAGTCCTTACTCTGTTGCTTACTATACAAGTACAGGAGCTTCACTTGTTTTGTCATCTTTTTCTTTCCCTCACTTTCAAAAGCCATTACCCTAGTGCTTCTATATCTTGGTAGTAGTCCCATCTACTTTATGAAGGATCAGTGCTTAAATGATACTATGACAAGGCAACCCAGAGACCAGCCTAGAGATCAGCTGGCAGTTGTCATTACTCCTTAGATCTCAAAAGTTCTTGTGTGTATGGTCCTTGGAGTAACCAAAGGCAACACACAAGTCCATTAATTAAAGAGAAGCATGTCCAAGTACTCTGCTACAATGATGCTGACCTTTTCCTCCTCTTGGGTAGTGGGTCCAGGTGCTTTATATGGATCCTTTTGTCTAGGCAGATGAGTTCATTGCCTTGTATTTTGGTCCCACTGTAGCAATAAAGAGAAGAGTACTAATAGCCTGTAGTCCATAGTGCAGTATTGTTTTGAAGAATGAGCTTGTTCATTTTTTTCCCCTGCAGAGGGTCAGAAAATTAAAGTGATTCTCAGGCAAGCTGCATGGATCACTGGGCACTACAACATTGTAAATGATTCCCTCTGCTTCATGTATCTTGGACTCTCAATTGGATGACCCAGGTGTGAATATAGAGGAAGGTGCTATACCTTGCTCAAGTTTGGGAGTTGTCAGGACATTGAAGAGATGGAGAGGCATTTATCACTTACTACCTGGGAAGCTTCCTGAATTATCAGAAATTATTCTTCTGCTCTCAGATCCAAAGGACTCATGGGTTTAAAGACCTAGTGCTGCCCCATCAGCAATATTCAAGACCATGTAAGAAAGAATTTTGAGAATTTGACCATGAGAAAATAATTTAGTCAGCCTCTTAGCCAGTACATTGGTTAAACACCTAGAAAGTTGCTATTAGAACAACTTACTTCAATTAGAACAACTTTGAAGAGCTGTACTATTGCTCTCAATGCTATGATAATATTTCTTAAACATTTGTAAAAAAATTTTGGGAGCAGAAAAGTTGTCACTGAGAGCTGAAGAAAGGGAATAGCTCCCTTTTGTTTTGACTTAGGGGAGTATTCCAATCCCTTTCAATGAAAATATAATATGAAGCATAAGTCTATCTCTAGAAAATGAGAGAGGAAATAAAAAAAATCTCCTATTTTTTTTTTGTTTCTGAAAAAAAAAAAGAATTTTTTGGGGGAGGAAATGGGAGAAAATTAAAAAATAAATCCAATATTCATCATGAAGAATTGAGTAACTTTTGGACACTTTTTGTATTTGACCTTTGACCATATCACTTCTCCAAAACATAAAGAAATTCCTTAGTTTCCATAATTTTAAATGCAACATCCTAACTCAGAATATCAAAGTATGATGAGTCCATATGATTTATTATGTCTTTTTATTATATCTTAGACTGTCATAAAACTACTGGAGGATCCTTATGTCTTTAAGCATCTTTCTGCCCACATAACCCATGGATGGTCCCTAAACTGGCTGGGTAGTTCCATAGATACTTCTGTTTACATAGACTCTCCTCTGCCTTAGGTGACAGAGTATGAAGGCCTCTGGTGATGGTGGGATGGTTGGTCACTTAACATTGATCAAAAGAAGCTGACCAAGTTAATTGAGGTCAGGAAAGAATAATTATGCCACTAGGATGTGCAGACGTGAGGTCCTGAGGGTTAAGAATGTGAGTGATGATGTTAGTCTTAACAAGAATACTTCCTATGTGCCAGAACTGTGCTAAGTGATGGGGAGACAGAAAAAGGAAAAGCAACAACAAAAAACCCAAACAGTCCCATCTCTCAAGGTGCTGACAGTACAATGTGGGAGACAGCATGCAAATATCTATGTACAAGCAAGATATATCTATATCTATATCTATATCTATATCTATATCTATATCTATATCTATATCTATATCTATCTATCTATCTATCTATCTATCTACCTACCTACTATCTATCTATCTAGGATAAAGCTGATCCAAATCAGGAGAGAGGGAAAGTTATATATAAACAGAATGTAAGCTCTTTGAAGGGAGGATAATCTTTCTTTTTGTCTTTTTATTCACAGCATTTAGAATTATCTTGTGCTTCTTAAGTGCTTAATAAGTGTTTGTTGAGTTGACAAAAAATGACTTCAAATGGAGCAGAGCAAATTGGAATCCTGTACTTATCAAGTTTAAGAATAGCTTTCTCTCCTAAATTAATATGCTGGACAATCTTCCTTAATTCTGTAGGATAGCTTTTTTTAATGGAATTATAAACATTTCATTTATGTTATTGTTTCTGTGTGTTTTATTCAAGTTTGATTTTTTTGTGACTCCACTTGGGATTTTCTTGGCAATGATATTAAATTGGCTTGCCATTTCCTTATATTGCTCATTTTACAATTGAGGTGACTTGCCAAGAGTCATACAGCTAGTAAATGTCTGAAAGCCTGATTTGAATTCATTAAAATGAGTCTTCCTGATTCTAAGTCAGTGCTCTATTCACTATGTCACTTAGGTGCCCCTTTCATTTATGTTAGCTAGAGTATTACTTATGGGTTTGGAAAATTTTTTTCTCTCCCATTCCTTCTCCTCTCATTTTTCCTTATTTTATGCTTTTAATTTCTGTTTTCTTGAGGTATTCTTTTATGTCTCATTTTATTTTCATCTTCCTATCATTTAGGCATAAGTTACTGGAATGACAGAGAAGGGATTCAAAATGCAGAATTTGTTCACTCTCTTAGATAATTACGTGTGATCTTTCCAAATACTCACAGACACGAATGACTCATAAAAGTGTCATTTAAAAAACAAATGTGCAGTTTTTAAAAGGAGAATTCATACTTTCACTTATATGGGTTATAATTCTGATAGGGAGAGGGAGGCTATTTAGTCTAGGCTTGAAGTTTTGATATTAACTCTATGTTCTATCATTTGGTATAATAAAAATATCAAGCATTTATGCAGTGCTTTAAGATTTGCAAAGAGCTTTACAAATATTGCCTCATTTTATTTCTGCAACTATCCTGGGAACTGTGTAAAGTTATTAATGACATTTTAAAGATGAGGAAACTGAGCTGAATGGAAGTTAGGCAACTTCAGTCACTAAGTGTCCAAAGACGGATTTGAATTCAGGTCTTCCAGCTGTTTCTCTGATGTGCCATCTTGCTGTCCTCAGTCTGATCATCTCAGATCTCAGTCAGGTCACCACGATCTAATGAAAAGTCTGGAAAAAAATAATCTGATGTGTCTAGACTCACAAGGCTGACAAACCACAACAACAACAAAATCAGTTTTCAAAGAGATATAGAGCTGCTAAGGAAAATAGAACATTCCTGTCCTCCTATCCTCATGAAGAACTTGACTCCCAGAGAGCTAGTTGTGGGCTTCCCTAAAATCACACAGTTGGTTAATGGCAAATTCAGATTCAGAACCAGGACATAAAATTTCCGATTCCCCAGTTTACCAAACTCTATGTGTGTGTGTGTGTGTGTGTGTGTGTGTGTGTGTGTGTGAGAGAGAGAGAGAGAGAGAGAGAGAGAGAGAGAGAGAGAGAGAGAGAGAGAGAAACAGAAACAAAGAGACAGAGAGAAAGATTGGGAAAGAGAGAGAAAGAGAAAGAGACAGAGACAGTGAGAGAGACAGAAAGAGACAGAGAGACAGAGAGAAAGAGAGACTGGGAGAGAGAGATTGGGAGAGAGAGAGAGAGATGGGGGGGAGAGAGAGAGGAGGGAGGGAGGGAGGAAAAGAGGAAGAAGACAAAGAAGAGAGAAGGAAGGGGAGGGAATGAAAGAGAAAGGAATGAGAAAGAGGGAGGGAAGGATAGTGGGAGAGAGAGAAAGGAGAGAGACAGAGAGAGACAGAGAGAGATAAGGAGAGATCCACACAGAGAGAATGCAACTCTTTGGTGATCATCAGGTGAGTCATTTAGGTATGTACAATTTAGTTAAGGATTTTCTTCTATGTGCAACAATGAAATTTATTGTATTCTCGAAATTTGCTGTTCTTTTAATTGTGTGGAACAATGGATAGAGTCCTTGGTCTGAAGTGGGAAGAAGCCCCTTCCTGAGTTCAGATCTGACCTCAGATACTTCATTAGCTGAATTACCCTGAATAAGTCACTTAACCCTAACTGTGTAAAATGAGCTGGAGAAGAACATAGCAAACCACTGTAGTATCTGCCAAGAAAACATGAAATGGTGTCACGCAGAGCCAGACAAGCTTGAAAAATGATTGAAGAAAACAATAATGTGAGAAAGGCACTATTGGATTGGATTGGAAGAAGAGGAAAAACAAGAAGGTTTGTGTGAGGAAAAGAAGAACAAAATCACCAGATAGTGACAGATAGTGACCATTTTATGCAACTAATTCTGAGCATAGCTGGGCAGTCAGAATATGTGCACTCAAAGTCTGAATTTTCAACCAGAGTCTTGGATGAAATTTTATTTATAACCGTTTAAAATCATGTCATCAAGGTAATGATTTAATAGCTACATATTACAATCCAAATATTAATTATGCCAAACAGTGGTTTGTGGTTAGTGGTAGTCATGACAGCCCATAAGAATGTTGACATACTAATGAATAATCAAATAGTTTTAAAATATAGGGCAAATGGTCCTTGAGCAGTGAAATGTACCTTCAATTATTATTACTCACATTAATGATAACAATTGATATTTATTTGCGCTGGTTTATAAAACACTTTATACACACTATTTCATTTGAACCTTATAATAGCCCCATGAGCCAGACAATACAGATAGTAGTAGCCTTATTTTACAGCTGATAAAACTGAGGGGGGGAGAATTGGCTCATGGTGTTACATAGCTAATAACTGTCAGTTAGGCTTCAAAAGCATTTTAAAATATTGGACTCAGAATCAGAATCCTTGGTTTCAAAACATGCATTAGAAATTTCCTGATAATCATTTATTTTTTCTGTGCCTCAGTTTCTTTTTCTGAAAAGTGAAAATGCTGTATTCAGTGATCTCTAAGGTTCCTTCCAACCCTAAATCAATCATTTAATTTTCTGATGACTGAAACTTCCATACTATACTATCTTTTTTACTCTAAACCATTCAAACTATCTGTCCTATTTTGCAGCATCCAGATTGTTTTGCTAACATTTTGGCTATGAGGAAACTACTAATCTTTTGGAGGAATTTTAGTTTCATCGCCCCTAAAATGAAGCAGGTAAATTTCTGGATCATTTAAACTGAGAAGAAAAACTTGTATTTCTCCAGTTTTCACAACCTTTTTTCTTTAGTTAGTTGGGGAATGTTCTCATCCAGACTGTTGCTTCATGAGGAAAGGGAAGGGGTCTCATCTAAATTCTTTATTACCCACTGCTCTTAGCATATATAGTGCCCTATATACAGTGAAGACTTAGTTATTTTAGTAGAATTTGAATTTGGGTCAAGGTTTGTCCCGGGATGGGGGTGTTTGGGGAAACAGGGAACAGGCCTAAGAAAATAATCTTTTCTAAAAACATAAATCTATATGCTCCAAAATGAGAAAAGATGAATTTCCTTTAAAGGCATGGCCTGGAATTATCAAAATGTAGTTGAATTTTTTTTGCTACCCTCTCTGTGTAGAGGTAAAGTTTCAAGAAATAGATTAACAATATGTGAAGAGTAAACAAAGGGGTCAGGCAACAACCCTTCTTTTGATACTAAACAGTGTTATTTAAACTGTTATTACCAAACAAACAAAAAATCAAAACAACAAATCATAATAAAACAAAAGAAACCAATCTTTAGTATCAAATTTACAATTGCTTTAGGATACAATAATGAGATAGATTTTAAACTGAAAGAAAACTTTATTTATCTCTGGGCAGCTATATTTTTAAATTTAACTTATCTCCATTTGTTATCATTCTGTCTGTAATATTAATTTATTCCAAATAAAATTTTTTCACTTAAGCAGAAATTGTCATAAGACTGGAATTGACTCCTCTTCCTCTTCCTCAGACCCCCTTGCAAGTAAAAAATCCCCTGGATGATACCGAAGAGGCAACTGATGGAGCACTGGACCTAACTCAGGAAGACTTGAATTCAAATCCAGTTTCAGACACATATTAGCTGTATGGCCCTGGGCAAATTATTTAACCTGTTTGCCTTACTCTGCTGGAGAAAGAAATGGCAAACCACTCCAGTAGCCTTGCCAAGAAAACCTTATGGACAGTTTGGTCCACAGGGTTGTAAAGTGTTGGATACAACTAAACAACAAAGTCATTTAAACTGCAGCTCTTGTTTCTTAGTGCCATCTCCAAATCCTGCTTCTGGTGATAACTACCTGTGTGATGTTGGGTATATTATTAACTTCCTAGGTCTCAAATTCCCCATCTGTAAAAGGAAAGGTTGGATTAGAAGGCATCTGAAGCTATACTTTGCAGCTTTATATCCATGATCCCACATGCCCCCTTGCCTGGGCCTAGATTATTACTCAGTTAATTCTGCTTTTATATTTAAATTATTATATTTTATTATTTTTTTAAAAAACTGTCTTCTTGGAAGTATGTATAGAAAAACTGCACATGTTTAGCATATATTGGATCACTTTCTGTTTAGGAGTCAGGGTGGGAAAAGGGAGGGAAAAAATTTAGAAAACAAGATTTTGTAAGGGTGAATGTTGAGAATTATCCATGTATGTATTTTGAAAATAAAAAGCTTTAATTAAAGAAAGCTGCCCTCTGTTTCTTATCGAGGAAAGACTAAATGGCTCTGGAATTTTAAAAGAATAAGATCAGGAAATCTGTGTGACCATATAGAGACAGAAAATAGGCAAGTGAAAATGTTTTAGTTGTATTGAAGCTGGGGACTAATAAAGACATTGATTTCTCATGTGGCTTGGGGAATTAAGCTCAGTTCCAACTGAGAGAGAAACAAAATGGGTCTCAGGAGAAAATAGACTTCTTGGCGAGCTAGACAGTGGGATCAGAGGTCAGAAATTGATTTGACATTAGGGGTTAGTCCAAGGTCTGATGAAGGAATTTCCAAATCTGGACGCTGAAATGATTTTGTCCTTGTAATTATCAGTAAATACATTTATACACACGTCTGAAATAAAACAGTTACATCCTCCAATATACCCACCTGAGAGGATGTCACATTTGTGAAACCTTGTTAGGGGGAGGATGTGGAGATGGGGGAGGAAGGGAGTGAAGTAGCAGTCAAACAATTGCTGTGCAGGTGGCACAAAATTTTGACTTAGGACTAATTTGAGAGAGCGAGATATGTTTCCCTTCTGCTCCAAATCTTGAAGGGCAACTAGAATGATTTTAGTCAAGGTTCTAGGGCACTGCATCATGGCCAGGCCATGTAGAGTAAACTAATCCAGATGAATAGTCATCTCTTCTAGTTGGCCATTGTCCATCCAAATAAGACAGTTTGAATTAAAGAAATTAATTCTGTTTGCTCTAATTTTAAATCTCATTTAGATCTCAGGGCAAAACTATCCCAATTTTTTTCCACATTGCTATATTCTTTGGATGACCAGACACTTGACCATATGCATAAGATAAAAATATATAAGGGGATGCCCCTAATTTTATCTTTGCTAAAGTTCTCTACAAGAAGCTTCTTAAACTATAGATCATGAGTGTAGATGAGGTTGCATAACTGAATATATAGGTCATGAAAAATTTGTCAGTGGTGAAAAGTATCATTGTTCTGCCAATATTTAATTCTTTACTTAAAAATAAATAAGCACATCCACTTCATTAGTGTGCAAATTTTGTTTTCATCTTTAATAAATGATAAAATTATATATACAATAAAAGAATTATTTTAAAATAATTTTTTTGCAATTTATTATCAGTATTTGATTTGTATGCTTATTTCATATAGCTATATAAATTGGGTCATATGAAAGTTTCTTGGGTGAAAAGGGGTGGCGAGTGAAATAAGTTTAAGAAGGCTTGCTCTACAAAATATTTTGTCGTGGTCATGACACTTATCTGAAGATCTTGATGGTATAACAGTATTCTTCACTGAACCTGACCCTAAAACCTGACCATGTCTCTTATCTGAGCATCAGCCTAGTTAAGTAAAGGCTCAGCTCCCTTAACTAGGTTGATCCTCAGATAAGAGACAAAGTGGGAAGAAAAGGGGCTATTAAGGATGAATTATTTGGCCATAACAAGACATGAAGTAGTAAAATGCAGAAGGACCGTTGGTCTAATGTAGTCCCTTTCTTCTGCTTTTGTGACAATACCAGAGCGGCAGGGAAGGAAGAGAAATGCCAAAGAGCACACAACTTTTATATGCTTAATCTAATGATCGATGGGCTGACACGTACTAGAATAAATGAAGCACAACATCATTTACATTCTTGTTATATGTGAAACTATAAAATACAAGAAAGTTGCAGTTAAATGAAAGGCTGGATCACTAGTTCTTTTTTAAAAAGCAAATAAAGGAGTTAGTGGAGTCAGTTCATTGTGTTTGCAAAGTCTAGAAGATGTAGTCATTAAGTGGCACTGTGACTAGTGCCTGACCCTATTCACTGTGACTAATGCTTAACTCAAAACTGGATGATACTCTGGTATAATTGATAAACTGTCTCTAAATCTCAGAGAACTTTTTATTTTCTTTTCTCTACTATATTCCCTTTACAAGTCGTAAAATCTCTCCTTGGTCTAGGATTTATATATGAATCATGGAATTAGATCATAGCTCATTATATCCCTAGCCTTTTTTTTTAAATGAAAAGTTTGTCCCTTTGACCTGCTTTCCACTATACTTCCAATAAAAATTCAAGCTTTTTGATCAGAACTAAGAGAACATTGTACACAGCAACAATACGATGTTGTGATGATCAACTGTGATGGACATGGCTCTTTTCAACAGTGAGATGATTCAGATCAGTTCTAATAGACTTGTGATGGAGAGAGCCATCTGCACCCAGAAAGGACTGAATATGGATCACAACATAGTATTTTCACTCTTTTTGTTGTTGTTTGCTTGCTTGTTTTTTTGTTTTTCCCTCTTCTGATTTTTCTTGTGCATCATGATAAATGAGGAAATATATTTTCAAAAATTGCATATGTTTAACCTATAGTGGATTAGTTGCTGTCTCGGGGAGGGGAGATGGAAAGAAAAAAGGAGAAAAAAATTGGAGCACAAGGTTTTGCAAGGGTGAATGTTGAAAATTGTCTCTGCATGCATTTTGAAAAATAAAAAGCAACAAAAACAGCTTGCATGCACAAAATTTTTTTCAAACTTCCATGAACTGTTAAAATAAATATTTGATCAAAATAGTAAAAACATTGTAAAATTATAAATATGAATGAGGGTTAATATCATTCATTCAGTCACAAGTTTTAATCTCCCAACAGTAACCACATCATTCTTTTCAACCCCCAAACAATGTGTGACAAGGGATGAATGTATCTGCATTTTTGGTGGCAAACTTATCTTATCACTGCAGAAGACACATGGTATGAAAGTCATTTTGTTGTGAACAACAAAAATACTTTGTATTGGAAGAGGACCAATGACGTCAAAATTTAGGGGTCAAGGTAAAGTATGTTTGATTGTGGCAGATCAGTTCAATACAAGCTCAGAAACTCTTCCATAGGTCCAGCGCAAAAAGTCTGTTGGAACATCTGGGTTGGATATGTTTCTAGATTTGTACATCTCACACAAACCTTAGCAAAAGGAAGTAGCTTGCATAAGTGACTCTATTTGAATCACCATTTTCCTCTCTTATTTACTCTGAAATCATGCCTTCTTTCCTGATCTGGTATCTATATAAAGCTAGATACCATGCAAGTGAAACTGAGGTTAGCATCTCACAGACACTACAAGGACTGTTATAAAGAAACATGATATCATGAGAGACTTAACCATTTTACCTTCTGGTTTTCAGAATGAGCATAAATAAAAAGACCTTCGTGAATGTTAAGTGCAGCTTTTATAACTATATAATGCAGAGATTAAAGCAGGAGAAACAATATATGTGTTATTTGGTAAGACTCAAAATTAAAATCAATATATACCTTCTAATTCTTGGTGACTTTGATGGAAAAATGGGCAAAAGAGAAAACAAAAAATGGGTTTTAAATGAGTTCAGGATAAAGAAAGAGAACAAAGTCTTGCAAGACTACTCAGAAACTTTTAAATTCTATGTTGCAGGTTTCATGCTGCTCATGACAATCACATACCTCTCCATTGCCCTTTATGTGATACTCATTTTTAATTCTTCCAAGACTACAATGTACTGAGATTTGCAGCCATAAAACAAAACTGCTAGACTATCAGTGCTGAAAAGATAATTTTTTGTTTCTGGGAGAAATTTAGTATTACTAAAGAAGCTCTGCAATTTCCTTAAGGCAATCTAGACTATTCTCCTCCTGCTTAATTCTAGGTCCAATTCGTTTTCCATTTGAATGACCAATCTTCCTGGTTATATTATTTGTACAGTACAAAATCTATTTTTTAGGGATTGTCCATCAGAAAAAATAAAAAATCTCTCTCTCTCTCTCTCTCTTTCTTCCTCCTTCCTTCCCTCTCTTTCTTTTTCTCTTTCTGTCTTTCTCTTCTCCACATAGCTAGCTAGCTAGATTATATATATATATATATATATATATATATATATAGCTATAGAGATAGATGGATGGCTATTTCACAATAGAGATTATCTACTAGGAGAAAATCACATAGATGTATATAGTATAGATGTAAAGAGTGTTATACATGTATTTGTAGATAGTATTATACATATATAATCTATATATTTTGTGAACATACACATGTAATACAACTATGTGCACATATCACATATATACATATATGTGAATTGTCTGAATGATGAAATGTAATCCTAAAGACCATCTAAAGATGGCCCAATATACATATATTTGTATACTAACTGACGAGATGAAGAAAGCAGGTTCAATTGTCTTTAGAAAATCACAGATTTATAAATTAGAACCCCAAGATTCTCAGTAAAGCAATGGATTTTTCATTTTAATGCCATTTTTGTCTAATTATGTTATAATAAGACACATATCAAAATGGATAAAGAAATGTTAAAATCTCCAAAGAAGAAAATTTGAGAATTTGATAACTCAAAGGGCCAATAGTGCACATGAATAGCCTGTAATGCAAGTGATTCATTTCATTTCAATTCAGAAAGTTTTTATTAAATACTTACTATGACATAGTAAGATGTACTAAGACATAGGTGGTGCAATTACAAAATCAAGTCAACAACAATTTATTAAGTACTTACTATGTGTCAGGCAGTGAATTAAGCATTGGAAAAACAAAAAAAAGCAAAAATTAGGGTCCCATCTCTCAAGGAGCCATTCTAATTGAGGAAGGCAATGTACAAATAACTATGTATATATAAGGAGATAATTTCAGAGAATACAGAATAAAGAGAAACAAGAAGGCCCCATATTGAAAGCAAAATGATCTGAGTCTTGAAAGAATCTGGAGAAGTTAGGAGGTAAAGATTAGGAGAAAAACCTTTAAGGGAATGGGAGACAACCTACAAAAAGGTACCAAGTTGGTAGATGGAGAGTTGTGTATGAGGAAAAGCAAAGCAATTAGGGCAAAACTGAAGAATACTTGGAGAGGAGTAATATGCAAGAAAACTGGAAAGGATGGGAGGAGTTAGGTCGTCAAGAGTTTTCAAAGTCAAACAAATGATTTTATATATGTTCCTACGGCAATAGGGAATCATTGAAATTTATTGAATATACAACACAAATAGAATTTCTCAGTTTTGCCTAAAAATGCTATCTTTTCTTCTGCAAAAACATATTTTAACTTCTTTTGCCTAGAATTATTTAATTCTTTCTTTCTTTCTTTCTTTCTTTCTTATTTTTCCATAATTATACTGAATACTAATGGTGAGAGTGGACAGTACTGTTTGTGTGTGTGTGTGTGTGTGTGTATGTGTGTGCGCGTGCATGTGGATATGTTAGATACACAATTAGACCTATACTTTAGATAGATCAATTTGACATGTGAGTGGAGTGGAGTGGAGTGGAGAGTGGACTAGAGTAGGGAAAGATGTGAGACAGGGTTATCTGTCAGAAGGTTACTGCAACAATATAGTTGTGAGGTGATGAGGGTCTCTCTCTCAGGGAGAAAGATGCAAAAGATAAAACCTAAAGTATCTCTGTCCTTAAGGGACTTACTTTCTATCAGGCAGGAGAGAAACAACATGTACAGAAATAAGAAATAATTTAGGAGAAGCAACATCAAAAATATCATATAAGAAATTCATTATTAAAAAAGAAAATGGGTTAGTCATGTAATGAGAGGGAGAAGTGACTGACAGGCAACTTATTTGCTTTACTAGTACCCTCATAATGTTAAGAGAACACAAGAAAGGCTGCTGCATTCTGGATGGAGTCCTGTATTGAATGTATGAAAGGACATTGACAAGATATGGGTTGCCACGTGCATTCCTGGAGTAAGCACAAAGATTTTCTCCTCACCTTTGCCTCCTGACTTACTTCAAGACTCAGATCAAATTCAGGTTTTCTTCCTGGTTTATTGGAGTCTGCATAGTCTTCAAGAACATAAGGTCATAGCCACATTACTGTAATATCAAATCATGCTTTTTGGCAATGTTAATGAATATTAAAAGTAAGAATATTAAATAAAATGCTGACAAACTGGACATAGTAATATATTAAAAATATTCATTAAGCTCAAGTAAGATTTATATCAGGAACACAAGTATGGTTTTCTCATTAGGAAAATAATCAGCGTAATAATTCATATCAATAAAAAGCTATAAAATCATTTCATAATATCATTAAGTACATAAAAAACAACTGACAAAATACAATATCCACTTTTAAGATACTGAAAAGCATACAGATAGAAGTATTTTCCCCCCTCCTCCCCCCATGGTAAAGCTTGTCTGAAACTAAGAGCTAGCATTTTATGTAGTCATGAAACATTATAAGCAGTCTCATTAAAAATAGAGTTGTGAAGCAGTGCTGTCCACTCTTACCATTAATATTCAGTGGAAGAATAAGGAGAGAAATAATTAAATAAATAATTCTAGGCAAAAGAGGTTAAATTTTTTTTTTTTTGCAAAAGAAAGGATGGCATATTTAGATAAAACTGAGAAATTCTATTAAAAATCATCTGAGACCCTAAAATGACAAGAAAGACAGTGGAGCACAAAACATTTCTTTAATATAATGAAATATAAGATATTTCTCCTAAAGTCATCTGTAGCTTTGTATATCACAGACAGACACAAGGAGAAGTCTATAATAGGAGCAATGCTATTTTCAGTTTGATAAATATGTGCCATATACTTCAAAATCAGAGAATTATGAAAAAATTGTCAAAAGAGGGTCTTATTCCATCTGATCTCAAATTATACATTAAAGGGGGATAATGATAAAATTAATGCTAGCACATTAAGCTAGCTAATGATAATGCTAGCACAAAAAGCATAATGATAAAAATATTGTCATTATATGAAATAAAGGGAAAATAGAACAATGGAACAGAATAACTAACTAATAAAAGTATACACACAGTAGACCAGCATAGGGTAAACCCAAGAATATAAATCATCAAATAGAGAAATCACTACTCAGTAAAAGATATTGGAAAAATTATTTTATAACATGATGAAATTAAGATTGAGCCATATTTCATATAATATTAAAATTTAATCCAAATTTATACATGCTAAAAGTATAAAAATTAGAAGAAAAACATTATAATACATTTATAACAATTGTGGAGAGGAAGTTTTTTAACCTATTGGACAAATGGATAAAATTTTAGGAGACAAAATGAAAATATTTGATTACATCAAAACAGAAGGTATTTTCACAGCAAAAAGCAATGTATCTAAAAATAAAAGAAGACAGATAACAATACTTTTTTTTCCAGCAAATAGAACTGACATTTGAAATCCACAAGGAATTGACATAGTTATGAAAGAAATGTCCACTCTCCACTGGATAAATGGTTGCAGGCTGGAAAAACCATTCTCCTATTTTATTGACAAGGAAAACGAGACCCAGGTTGCTAATGTGACTTTCCCAAACAACAGTCAGGATTTGAATGCAATATTTTAGATTCTAAATCTAGTGCTATTTCTATTAAACCACACTGCCAAAAAATATAAACAAAAATAAATCTAAGGGAGAAATGTGAATAGTCAATAAACACCTGAAATAATGATCAAACCCTTTAAAATCAGAAACATATAAAAGAAGCCCTGAAGGATTACCACAAACCTGTCAAATTGACAGAATTGTAATTAAACAAAGAAGTCAATGTTTGTGAGCTTTGGGAAAATAGTCATATGAGACCACTGGTAGAGCTGTGAATTCAATTAATTTCAATTCAGGAAATACTTATTAAGAACCTGCTTTATGCAAAGCACTGAGGATACAAAGACAATGCAGTCTTTTGGAAAGTAATATAGCAATAAATAAGCAAAAAATTGAGTTACCAAGCTTCTTATACTCTTTGACTTAGTCACCCCACTACTTACCAGCACTCTGTCCTGAAGGGATTATTAAAGAGGGGGAAGGGAAGGAATTTATCTCCACAAAATATTCACCAATGCAAATTGGTGATAGCAACCTCTGAGTCTAAAAATCGAGAAATGACTGAACAAATTGTGTATTATCAGCACAATGTAAAAGAACTTTATTATGGAAAATGATCATAGATGTGGAATTGGATGGGACTTTAAAGATTAGATCCCTGGAGAAAATTAAAGATAATTTTACAGACAATAAAACGGAAACAGAAAGATTAAGTCATTTGACCAAAGTCATACAGATGACAGAAGCCTAATTTGAACTCAGGTCCTATTATAACAGACTACTATATAATGCTTCTAGTTATTGACAAGTCCTCCCAAGAAAGTGCTGAAAAAAAGCAATTATGGCCTAAAAACTGAATACTTCAAGATAAAAAAAATAACGCCTGCTACATATTACCTATCCCTGAAGTTAATTGAAGCCCTTGTTAAATTGTCTTCTTGTCATCTGGATTCCCTAGACTGGGGGTCCCAGCTCCTGGAAAGGTACATGGTTAACTAGCCATGGGAAAAGTGTGGTGAGGTGGTCTTTCAGGGAACAGGCATCTGAGGATCCTATCTTTCATATGTTGATAATGGTGGTTGCTCCCTAGAATTTTCATGGGGCAGAGATGAATCTGTAACAGAACCTTCTTCACTACTATTCTGGGAATCTGCAGTTCTCTGGCTATTCTAACCTCTAGTACTTTCTTCTGATTCAGGACCTGGATCAGTATCATCACCACTTTCAATATTATCAGCTTTATCACCATCACTGCCATATGCACTACCAGTGCCTTCATCTTCTATCCCTGCTGGGGCAGCTAGGTAGTGCAGTGGTTAGAGCACCAACTTTGAAATCAGGAGGACCAGAGTTCAAATCTGGTCTCAAACACTTAACACTTCCTAGCTGTGTGAACCTGGGCAAGTCACTTAACCCCAATTGCTTCAGGAAAAAAAAAAAGATACATCACTATCTCCTTTCTTTCCTTCTCTTCCTTCTCTTCCCTCTCTTCCTTTTTCTTTTTTTTCCTTCTTCTCTTTCACCTCCTTTTCTTCCTCTTCCTCCTTCTTCTTCTTGGTCCTCTTGTTCACCATCATTTTCATCATCTTTATCATCACTATCAATCACAATGACACCATCTCCTTTAGACTGGTCATTCTGGCAAAATGTTGTAGTCTACTGATCTGAGTGCAGGGGTTTTGAAGAGATTGAGAGGTTTCTTCACTGTTCTCCCTAAGAGTGTTTACTTCCTATATGATTCCTCTGGTAAAATCTTGTGAATCCTGATTTCTGAGGGGCTTAACCTCCCCATTAGTGCTCTCTTCTGTCATAATGTCTTCCTTAGGAGGAATGCTTTTCAATTTCTTTGAGAAAGGCATATCTATTATTTGTTTATTTTGGTTAAACATGATAGAAATATATGTTAAATCCAACATATGCATACATATTGATGTAATTATCATGCTACAGAAGAGAATAAGTGAAGCAAAATGAAATGCAAGCAAACAACAACAAAAAGAGTGAAAATGTTATGTTCTGAACCACACTCAGTTCCCATAGTCCTCTCTCTGGGTGTAGATAGTTTTTTTCATCATTGAACAATTGGAACTGATTTGAATCATCTCAATGTTTAAGAGAGTCAGACTTGATTTTCATATAATCTTCCTGTTGCCATGTATAACAACCTCCTGATTCTGCTCATTTCACTTAGTATCATTAATGTAAGTCTCTCCAGGCCTCTCTGAAATCATCCTGCTGGTCGTTTTTTACAGAACAATAATATTCCATAACATTCATATACCATAACTTATTTAGCCATTCCCCAACTAATGGGCATCCATTCAGTTTCCAGTTTTTAGCCATTACAAAAAGGGCTGCCACAAACATTTTTGCACATACAGGTCCCTTTCCCTCCTTTAAGATCTCTTTGGGATCATATCTATTATTTAATAAGGAACTTACTTACTTTGATGTCACTATGGTACTATTTTTGTCCTCTAAACATGCACATTTAGGCAAAGATTAACTTGGAAGAACTGAAACCTTACCAAGTCGAACTGGAAGATCTTTCAATTGGCGAACAACATCTGCAATTCAGGGATAGTTCTTAGCTAGCAGGCTCAATCTGAGGATGACTTTATTGACATTGTAGTATGTGTTTATGGCTGAACAGTTAAAATGGACTGAGAGAGAAGAGTAGACATTGGGACTGGAAGAACAAGGAAGAGCAATTTGTGCTTCCAAAAACTGGAACATAATACATATGTGAGTACCTTATTGAGATTCCACCTGTGTCATGAGCCTCCCTGTAACTGTTGGAGTAGTGGTTGGATTTGTAACTGTTGCAAGTGTGTAACTACTGGCTGAATAAGAGCTCTAGATCTTGATCTATTCATAGCTGTCATTTTGCTTGGAGTAGATATAATAGGAATTGGCTTGATACTGGCTGTTGGTATATCTGATACAGTAGCATTTCCCTCTTTCACCTGAAGCACAAATTGTTTTGATCCGTCTTTGTTATTCAGGGACCTTGCTAGTGGTCCTGAGGCTTATCTCTGCTCAAGAAGTCTTCCTGTTGTTCTTTGAGTTCTCATTCCAAGTATCTAATTCAGTTTTCCATACTGTGATTTAAGAGCTATTGAATACATATCCAACTCATTGATTTGTTGATCTAATGCACCATTTCTTTGTTTAAGCTTTTTATTTTCTTTAGTTGGTTGATCTTTGACACTAGCTGAGTGTTCCAGCTTTGCTTTGGCAGCAAAGTGAGCCTTTCTCATTTTGTCTTCTTGTTCAGTTATATGTTATCTAAGCTGCTCCTCCTATGTAGTTCTATCTTAAAGATCCTGATGAAGATGTGAGAGTTCAGACTGATACTGTGTTACTTGTTCCTGAAAACTTCTAACTTTTATCTCTTTTACAGATTCTATTTTCTGAAAGTGCTCTATTTGATTCTCTAGAGATTTTGTTATTATTTTATTTTGGTTCAGAGATTCTTTGAGGTCTTACACTTCATAGACACATACTTGCTGCTCCAATACTTCTCCAGAAGACCAAGAAGTCTCCATTACCATATCAGGTTGTGTCTTACACTCTTAAAATATTATTTTTTAAAGTTAAAATATATCTACTTTTGATAAATTGCAAATAATTATGATTATGGTTTTATATATAATTTAATTTCAGGTATATTTATTTGAATGTTTTTTAATGATGTTTACTAAATTTATAATTACAATGTCACTTTAAAGAGCATTTACCAAGCAAAGTTCTACAGCCAAAATGTTTAAAGGAAGTAATTTCTTAGCAACTGGAGTTTCTCTCTGGCTTCCCTCCTGACTTTCCAGACTTTTACACTTTTTTCTTACCCTGGAGACACCTTAACCACTGAGGTCCTCTCCACTTAGGGTCAAGTTTCTGCCCAGAATAACCATTTCCAGAAGTGTCTAGGCAATTCATAAGTTGCTCCTTATACTTTCTAATTTTGCCTTCTTTGTTTTTTCTGCTACTCTTTTTCACTTCTTAATTCTAACTGTGGACATCCTCTAAGACTCAGTTCTTTTTTTTACATTGATTTCTTCTATTTTCCACTTATCTACAAATCATTTCTACTTGCATGTACTTGAAATTCTGTCCTCTGGGGAAGTGATGGGATACAATTTCAGTTCTGCAATCGCTTTTAGAGGCCATCTCATCTAACTCATAAGTGAACAAGATTCTTCTCCATAATATACCTGAAAAATGGTTATTCATCCTTTGCTTAAAGACTTGGTGAGGAGGAGTATATGCAATTTGGAGTTCTTAAGAGAGTTCTCTTTTGGAAGAAAAGAGCATGTTCCAAATGGTGATTTTGTAGAGTAAACAAAATTCGGAACTGAATCAAGATAGTTATCTATTCCAAGATGTAGACAGGAGGCAGAAAAAAATAAGTTATAATGTTGGCCAAAAGCTGGAGAAGTTCACAAGAAGTCGAAAAGCACTATATGAAGGGGAAAGCTAGCTTTTGGTAAGGAGCTGGTTTGTTTCATGTAATTTCTTTTTTTTTTTTTGAATGTTTATTTTTTTTAAATTTTTATTTAATAATTACTTTATATTGACAGAATCCATGCCAGGGTAATTTTTTTTTTAACAACATTATCCTTTGCACTCGTTTCTGTTCCAATTTTTTTCCCCTCCCTCCCTCCACCCCCTCCCCTAGATGGCAAGCAGTCCTTTATATGTTGGATATGTTGCAGTATATCCTAGATACAATATATGTTTGCAGAACCGAACAGTTCTCTTGTTGCATAGGGAGAATTGGATTCAGAAGGTAAAAATAATCCGGGAAGAAAAACAAAGATGCAGATAGTTCACATTCGTTTCCCAGTGTTCTTTCTTTGGGTGTAGCTGCTTTTGTCCGTCATTTATCAATTGAAACTCAGTTAGGTCTCTTTGTCAAAGAAATCCACTTCCATCAAAATATGTCCTCATACAATATCATTGTCAAAGTGTATAATGATCTCCTGGTTCTGCTCGTTTCACTTAGCATCAGTTCATGTAAATCTCTCCAGTCCTCTCTGTATTCATCCTGCTGGTCATTTCTTACAGAACAATAATATTCCGTAACATTCATATACCACAATTTACCCAGCCATTCTCCAATTGATGGACATCCATTCATTTATTGAAAAGAATAATTAGTCTTTACTAACATATATGTCTTTAATTCATCTTCTTTCTTATACATTTCTTTAAATCCCCCATTTTGATGGTAATAGTGGGGAACTGGATCTGATTTCGTCAGATGCTCTTTAACTTGTACTGAGGATATGGTATTGATAGATTAAATGATTTGCTTAGGATAATTTACAAAATATGTGTTAGAAGGGGGAAAGTAAATACTCAGAGGCTTTCTGCTCCCTAGACTAGTTTTCTGTACATTATGTCATAATAGACATTATTTCTTCAGAAAGAGAATCATAAAATGTTAATTATGTGATTCTTACTCCATAATCTTGCCTGAGAGAATAAATTAATAATATATCATTATTATTAATTATATATTATTATTACTCATCAACAAAAATTAAATAATTAAAATAAAATTAAAAATGATATCTGTAGTAAGTACTTCATAAAGTTCTTGTAAGAAACAAGTGAGAAAATATCTCTAAAACATTTTGTAATCCTTAAAATACTGTACAGTAGTCAATCATTCAGTCAGCAAATATTCATTAAGGTCTTACTAAGCTCTAGGCATCATTTAAGTACTGATCAGATGTTATTATTTCTTCCATAAAAAGGCTTTATTTCCATTTCTCAGATTTTTTCCTAAATGTGTTTATTGAGGAAGGCCTTCAAAAATTTCATTTCATTTAGGAAGCCTATTTTCTTGGTCATTCTGTTGGACACTGATCTTTCCTTCCTTTAACTGACTATACATTTTGGTATTTGGCATTTTTGGCCTATTTGACAGTTATATTTCTCATTATAAAGGAAGAAATTGTATATTTAGTACATGAGAGTAGGGGTGATTTAAGAGTGGTTATCCTTGATTAAGCTGACCTTTGAGGTTCTGCTTATTCATGCCTGAGGAAAGGCAAGGATTATTATTTTTTTTTTTTAGCCTTTGAGATCTTGGGTTCAGCACTTGTCTTTACTGTTTACTATCTCTATAATGCTGAGCAAATTGGATAGCCTTTCTATGCCTTAATTTCTTCACCACTAAAGTATAGGGCTTGAATTAAATGACTTCAAAATCCCTCTTCCACCTAAAATTTATTAACTACGTTGAAGAAGCTGATGAGAACCTAATGATATTTTCTACTCAAATGAAGTTTTTGGCACTTCATCAAGTATAACATAAAACAAAGAACTTATTTTTGAATATATGCATGGTAAATTGAATTTTTGCTGTTAAAGAAAAGGAGAAAGAAAAAAACCAAACAATCTAAGAAATCTTTCAAGACCAATAAACCTAGCTAAAGAAGGATTTCAGTTTCTTAGGCTTCAATAGAAGAAATTTAGAAAGACAGACAGGCCAGCAGAAGTTTAGGACCCAAAAGGGCCTGTGCCTTGAATGAAAGACTAAATAAACAACAATTTACTATGCATCTGTAATGTACTGGGCTAAAATCTGAAAATACAAATACAACAGTGAGATGATCCTTGTCCTCATAGAGCTTAAATTATAATTGAGGTAAACAACAAACTCAGAGGAGTGGTAGATAAAGAAAGGAATTTTGATTTGAGAATGCTCAGGGGTGATAAGAAGAGAGTTATAAGGTAGAAAATTGTCAGGCCTTTTCCAAGAGTAATAGAAGTATAAGGATGGGTAGATGAAGTCAATTAATCAGTCACATCAACAAAACCCACTTTCTCTAAATACTTTTATCATGTAATAACAACTCTGTTGAGTCAATCATAGACATGAACTAAGTGTGAAGAGGTCGAGATACATTTAATGAATCATTCAAAGACTGGGTTTGAAAAGTCCTTGGTCAATTATGAAATTTTTGAAAGTCAGTGGATGCCAGAAATATATTTGGGTTACTTGAGGAAATTTAGTTATGGCTTGTATATTGCTTAGTTATGGCTTGTATAAAACTAGCAAGCTAGTTGGAACTAGAAATTGGAGATCTGAGAAGTCATCCCAGCTAAGTTCCTGATAATGAATCACTTGAGGCTGGAGGAAAAATTTAATTTTCTTAATTTTCTTTGACTATTCACACTTAGCCAATGGAAGGTGTTGTGAATTTTGGAGTGTTTCAGCTTTGGAGGGTTCCTGTTACCATCTTAGCAGTTTCCCTATAGTAGTTCACATAGTGTTCCCAAGAACAAATAAAAAAAATGGCTGAACAACTTGTGGTATTGTATTATGATGGATTACTACTATGCTATAGAAATAATGAGCTTAGTGATCTTAGAAAACATGGAAAGATTTGCACAAAATAACGAACAGTGACATAAGCAGAACCAAGAAAATACTGTAAACAGTAACAGAAATATTATTTTAAGAATGACTGAGAATTGATAATTGGTGAAAGGATATGAACAGGCAGTTTTCAGAGAAGAAATTGAAACTATTTCTAGCCACATGAAAAGGTGCTCCAAATCACTATTGATCAGAGAAATGCAAATTAAAACAACTACCACTACCCACTTCTCAGATTGGCTAAGATGACAAGAAAAGACAAAAAGAATGTTGGAGGGGATGGGGGAAAACTGGAACACTGATACATTGTTGGTGGAGTTGCGAATGAATCCAGCTATTCTGGAGAGCAATTTGGAACTATGCTCAAAAATTTATCAAACTGTGCATAAACTTTGATCCAGCAATGATATTACTGGGCTTATATCCAAAGAGATTTTAAAGAAGGGAAAGGGACCTATATGTGCAACAATGTTTGTGGCAGCCCTGTTTGTAGTGGCCAGAAACTGGAAACTGAGTAGATGCCCATCAGTTGGAGAATGGCTGAATAAATTGTGGTATATAAATGTTATGGAACATTATTGTTCTGTAAGAAATAACCAGCAGGATGATTTCAAAAAGACCTGGAGAGACTTACATGAACTGATGCTGAATGAAATGAGCAGGACCAGGAGATCATTATACATGGCAACAACAAGACTATACAATGATCAATTCTGATAGACGTGGGTCTCTTCAACAATGAGATGATTCAAACCAATTCCAATTGTTCAGTGAAAAAGAGAGCCATCTATCCCAAAGAGAGGATCATGGGAGCTGAGTGTGGAACATAACATAGCATTTTCATGCTTTCTGTTGATGTTTGCTTGCATTTTGTTTTCTTTCTCAGTTTTTTTTCTTTCTAGATCCGATTTTTCTTGTGCAGCAAGATAACTGTATAAATATGTATGCATATATTGGACTTAACATATATTAACATATTTAACATGTATTGGATTACCTGCCAGCTAGGGGAGGGGGTGGGGGAAAGGAGGGGAAAATTTGGAACTGCAGGTTTTGCAAGATTCAATGTTGAAAAAAATTATCCATGCATATGTTTTGTAAATAAAAAGCTCTAATAATAATAAAAAAAGAATGACTTTGAGGGACAGCTTAGTGGTGCAATGAATAGAGAGGAAAAGAGCACCAACCCTGAAGTCAGGAGGACCTGAGTTCAAATCTGAACTCAGACACTTAATACTTCCTAGTTGTGTGATCCTGGGCAAGTCGTTTAATCTTGATTGCCTCAGCAAAAAAAAAAAAAAAAAGAAAAAAGAATGACTTTGAGTGAACACATTATTTTGACTATTATAAATACTCAAATTGATTACAAAAGATATATGAAGAAAGAGACTTTTTTATTTCATAGCTTTTTTATTTATAGATTATATGTATGGGTAATTTTACAACATTGACAATTGCCAAACGTTTTGTTCCAATTTTTCCCCCTCCTTCCCCCCACCCCCTCCCCTAGATGGCAGGATGACCAGTAGATGTTAAATATATTAGAGTATAAATTAGATACACAATAAGTATACATGACCAAATATTTTTTGTTATTTTGCTGTACAAAAAGAATCAGACTCTGAAATATTGTACAATTAGCCTGTGAAGGAAATCCAAAATGCAGGTGGGCAAAAATATAGGGATTGGGAATTCAATGTAATGGTTCTTAGTCATCTCCCAGAGTTCTTTCCCTGGGCGTAGTTGGTTCAGTTCATTACTGCTCCATTGGAACTGATTTGGTTCATCTCATTGCTGAAGATAGCCAGGTCCATCAGAACTGATCATCATATAGTATTGTTGTTGAGGTATATAAGGATCTCCTGGCCCTGTTCGAGAAAGTGAGTATTTTTATGCAGAGAAAAAAACTGATAAATTATTCTATATTTGTTTATATAGAATAATTTTACATGTGTATGTGTGTGTGTGTTTGTGTGTAATGATAGTCATTTCTAGGGCAGATGGGGTGTAGAAAGAAAAAAGTGGGGGAAAAATTTATATGTTAAGTTTGTTATATATTTAGCAGGAATAGCAAGTTATACATAGTAGGTTTTCGATTTTGTGTGCAATCATCTTTTTATTATGCTATGTTATAGAAATGCTTTTTTTATTTCATAAATTAAAAAAAATCCAGACACTGAATAAAGACAGCTTCAGGACTCTACAATAACCCCTGCAGAAAAGCCACATCCTGCCAACAAGGAATTTTATGCATATCCCAACAAAGGCAGAAAAGAACTTTCAACAACCAAGATCTGAGAAAATTGGTTTGACACAAATGTTCTCTAATTTTGAGCCGACTTTCCTCTGGATTCTAATTACTTGGAAGAGAATGAGTCAGACTTTTGCGGGAATATTTTATGTTCCAGCTATTTTTACTATAATATTATAAAATACTTCATTTAAAAAGTTAATTAAGCCTGTTTGATTAATAAATAAGAATTAATAATCACAAAAGAAGGAAAAACACATTGGTGTAGATTCGTGAGTAATAGCATGAAAAAGTCCTCCCCATGTCTTCAGAATTAACTACTAGATCTCTAAATGGAGAAGCTACAGCTCTGGGGATCAAGCCTATAGGTGCTAAATGCTGCTTTTGTACTATTGATTCAAATGTGTGTGCACATGCACACAGAAGTGTACTCATTCCAATCTGCTATCATGCTGAGAGTTCTAGCTTTCTAGAGAAGGACTCCTATCACATAATACTTAAATTCTCTAAGGGCCCCAGGAATAAATCTGTTGTAGGAGAATCCATTGCTTTTACTTATTACTTCAGTTCTGAGGATACTTTGATATATTTCTGTTTATACAAAGACAGTCATTCACAATTTTGATACTTTTAGAACTTAAAATATAATTAATCACTATTAACAAAGCAAAAGAAATAATCTCACAAGTACTAAATCAAAGAAATGCATTAATAATAAATCATATCACATACATAAATTGGTACAACCCACTCTCTTACCATTGTATTCAATATACAGATATAGGTATAGATACATATGTACATATGAGCTTATGGGTGTACATCCTCTTTAAATGAACACTTGAACTCATATTTAGTACTATGGGTGGTGTGTGTGTGTGTGTGTGTGTGTGTGTGTGTGTGTGTATGTGTAGGGAATTTTTGGCTTCTAGAGATCTGGGTCCTGAGAAGACAGCTGACACGATGCTCGTGCCCTGGTTTTCTGGTGGATGACTAAATGAATAAAGAAATATATCTAGGTTTATCTGGGAGCTTAGCTTGTAGAGTAGGAGTTTAAAACCAAGAAACATACAGCTTTTGAGGTTGCCAAAAGGAAAAATCATAGCTTAGACGAGACCAGGGAGAGATACAATTAAAAAATATAGATTTTTCTAAGTGTAAGATACACACACACACATACATCTAGAACCTAAGAAGTCTGGAAAAATTGTCTTTTTTGTTGGATACATACTATGGAGCAGATAAATATTATGTTATCTACTCCTCATTGATGACTTGCATAGAGTTTGGATTCTCATAATTCCTTGCCTCCTAGTAAAGCAATTTTTGTGCTGCTAAAGACTATATGATTAGTAATGAGAATCATTAATTAGTAGAAGGTCTAGATTCCTGAGTCATGAGGCAGTATTTTTAGTCTTTAGTGACAGCAAAGACCCTGTTATCCTGGGGCTAAAAAAATCAGACTGGGTTTTGATCAATAAATATATATCCTTCTAAAGAGATAAGCTAGCCATTTTCTTAGACATACTACAACTGTCTGAACAAGTGCTTTGCAAAGAAAAAAAATTGTATGCACTCATTTTTGAGTAGGATATTTTAAAAGAACTCAGGATAAATACAAAATTACATTATTAGATTCTACCTACATCTTATTTTTCTCCAATGTTAAGATGCTGGAATAATAAACTGTGTCATCATCTTGTAGTCATATTATTTCTAATGTCCTATCCTGCAGCCCATTAAATTTACATTTTTTTAGAATACTTTTCTTAAGTGTAAAGTCGTTCAACTTGACATACATAGTCATGATATGGAATCTGAGTTTATTTTTTGTGAGTATTAACTTTTATAATAAAAATTTCTGTCCATCGTACCATACAATAGTCTTTAAAAAAGTGAATGGACAACTAAGTTTTATAAACAATGAACTATGCAAATTGAGCATATATGAACAGCATGTTGTAAATGAATAAAATCTATAAAAGTTAATATAGATATTTAATCATCTCTGTTGTCTTTATTGCGTAACAATTATTCATATATGTTAAATGTAATATATGTATGGGGTCGCTATCTTTATTGTAGTGCCTCACAATTCTCACACAGCACATAAGGACATTGAATTGGTTTATTACGATCTGTTTACAGAACTCCTGAAAGTTCTGGGTTTTCAAAGAAGGACCATGACCGCATAATAACACTTAAATTCTACAAGAATCCTAGGAGTAATTCTGTTATAAGGCAGTCAACTTTTTTCCTAACACTTTAGCTCTTAAGACCAATTAACATGTTTTTGTTACATAAAAACAGTAGTTACAATGCAGGCATTATCAGATCTTAAACATAAGTAATCACTATTAACAAAGCAAAAGCAATAATCACAATATGATAGAATGCTAATGTTCTATAAGAGATAATGAGCAGGATGCTCTCTCACAAAAATCAGGAAAGTCCCTCCTGAGCTCATGCAAAGTGAAATACAATGTGTACAAAATAATAGCAATGTTGTGGGATGATCAATTGTGAATGACTGCTATCTATTCTCAAAATAAAATGATCCAAGACTATTTGAAAGGACTTCTGATGAAAACTACCATCCATACCCAGAGAAAGAACTGATTGTGTCTAAATACAGAATGAAGCGTACTTCTTTTTTGAACTTATTTTTCTTGAGGATTTTTTTGAGGGGGAGATCTATGTTTTCTTTCACAGCAAGAGTTTTATGAAAGTGTTTTGTATAATTTCACATGTCCTTTCTCAAAGGAGGTGGTTTGGGGAGGAAGGAAGCAAGAGAATTTGAAATTCAAAGTTTTAAAAAACACACATTAAAAATTGTTTCACATGTAACTGGAAAATATAAAATGTTAAGTAAATAAACTATATAAATAATATCACAAATACTCATTCAAATAAATTCATGAATGAGAAGTAAATCAAATGCATATATAAATTAGGATTATACTCTTCTATCACTTCATTTAGTCTATGTATAATTATAGATATCTGTACATTTATGCACATACACATATATGTTCATGTGTGTAAACCCTCTCTGTATGCTCACTTGAATTCATGCTCAGTACTCTTTTTCAACATTCTGGTCCCTTTAGCAATGGGACTCATAGCAGAATACACCCTTTAGAAATCCTGCTTTCCTCTTAATTGTCCCTCTACAGGATGACTTTGGTAAATAACTCCTGGACTATCACTTCATCCTTCATCAGAAAACAATTTTGTTCCTTCTTCTAATTATTTACCTATTTCCACATTCTTCAATCTGAGAACCCCACTTTTTTCATTATTCCCTTCACTTTAACATTTATATTTCTTTTTCCCTTATTCCTTTTCTTCTTTTTACTAAAATTGACACATCTGTTATTTCACTCGGCCCTACAGCCTCTTTTAATTACATCTCATTTCTCTTATTTCAATAACTAAACCAATCCTTAAATACTACCTTTGCTTCCTCATCGTTATGCTCTCCTTAACACCCCAAAATCTGCCCTTTCCCAGTAGCTGAACCCTTAAATGTCACCAATGATCTTACAAATCAACTTGAATTTTGAGTAGTTTTTTCTCATTCTCATTTTACTTGTACTTTTGACAGCATTTGACACTACTGGGCACCCTGCTTTCTTGGATTTCATTCATTTTTTGCCTTCTAAGACATTCAAACTTTCCCTGACCTCTTTCCTAACCTTCAGTCCAGTATTTTCAAATTCATGCTGAAGATTTCAACTTGAATTTCCTAAAGAAAATCCCAAACATGTCAAAAACAAATAAAAAGACCCTAATGAATTCTTCCATTTCTGCAAACCAAGTTTCCTTTCTTACTAGTCTATTCTTGCAAATGGTGCCCTCATTCTCCTACTCTCTCCAGCATAAAACCATGGTGAGTACAGGAAAAGAGTCATATTAGTAAGTTGTTCCTAGCTGCCATATTGCTATGGCAGGATCATAAACGGTCCTGGTATTCTGGGTCCTTTTAATAAGTGATGCAATTACCAGTCTCTTTATGAAGGGGCTTTGAAAATTTTTTTTCTAGGACAGTCAAGTACTCATGACATTTACTTTAAAGCAAGGTCTTTTATATCTGTTTAGCTCCCATAATTCAGCCTTCAGAGATTCTTCAGCTTCTATCAACAACCAATAAAACCAACTGGGGAAATACAAATTTAATATTTCCTCTTTAAAATTGATTGCTAGGTAGGATAGAACAAAGATGAAGGTAGGAGGGGATGATATAAAAAAAAAGTAAGTAAATTTAGTACAATCAAGCATACATACTTTGAAGAGTGCCTTTTTTTTCCTTTTTGAACATTTGGTCATTCCCATGCTTTGTTAGGCTTTTAATCAGTTTTTAATGAAAGACTATTATGAGTTTTCATGTCACAGCCTCAGAGTTGGAAAGTACTGTGTGATATTTGAAGTATTTTATCTGTGATTTCTTACTGATGACCTCTAGTTTTTCATTGGATTTATGTATCTTTTGTTTTGAGGACTTCCTAAAAGTATCCACTAATCACATATCTATTGATAGAGAAGATATGAGTTCATCAAGGGAATTAATAACTAATTTTTTTATTTCTTTTAGGTTCCCTGAAAATGAATTATTCTCTTGTCCAACTAACATGAATTTCATATTTTTAGCTTTGCTTCCTTAAAGCATAACATTTGATGCTATATTTCTGATATAAGCAAGGGACATAAGACATGGAACTGTTATAGCTATATTCAGAGGAAAGAATTCATTTCCTTCCAGAAATCTAAGCACACAGCACTAACCAAAAGTTTCCTGAAACAGAGTTGGGCAAGGAGAGGAACGGATATCACTCACCTTTACTTCTTGTAACCTGCGGCTCCCTTCCAGGCTCAGCTCAAATGTCACCTCTTTTAAGAACATTTTTCCTATTTCCTCCAGTTGTTAGTATCTCCTTCTCAAATCACAATATATTTATTTTGTATATATCCCATATTTACTTTGTCAGGAATGTGAGGAATACCAGACTGTCCCACTTTTCTATCCACCCAGCAGCCAGCAAAGTGTTGATCACATCAACAGATGCTTACTGATTATAACTGAATAGTAAGACTCCATATCCATCAGTGTTTAGTTACGAGAAACTCTAAAAATTCAGATGAATGAGATCCTTTGTTTTGCATGATTTGAAAACCTCCCAAACTTAAATCTATAAATGAATTTGAGCATGTGTGTTTTATGTTTTGGAACTACATTTAACTGTTATTTCTGGTTGTTTTACCTTTGGCACAAAGTATTGTCTAAGAATATACACAGTAAGAAACTTATGTTAAAACTCAAAGGGAGGAGGAGAAAGTTGACTAGAATAAACATTTACATAGCGCCTACTATGTGCTAGATACTTTTCTAAGCATTTTACTAATATTATCTTATTTGATTCTCACAACAACCTTGGGAGGCAGGTGCTATTATTACTCTCATTTTACAAATGAAGAAATTGAGGTTAGGTGCCTTGACTAGAGTCACACAGCTAGTAAGTATACAAAGGCTAGATTTCTGTCTTCAAGCCCATTACTCTTTCTTCTGTATCTCTTCCCTGGCTATCTGCAATTGAAGAGAAACAATCACTCTGTGCATAGTTAAAAAACAAGTAAAAGTAGGAACTAAGGAATGAGGTTTATTAAGTGATGTGAAAATGGGACAGAGGATTATGAATCAAGAAATATCGGTTCTATTCTTAGCTTTTCCATTAACTTATTAGAATATAATATTACTCCTGACAATTCAACCTTCTTATGACAATGAACTTAGTATTATTCTTATTAATTAGATCTCTAAAAATGGAAAAAAGGACCCAGAACTTCCTCATTGAAGGTCTTCAAGGAAATATTGAATGATCTTTTGAGATTGGTCTTTGAGCAGATTTTTGTTTGGGTGTGGTTTGAGCCAGAAGTTCTCTGAAGTCTTTCCAACTATATGGTGTCTATTATCTGGGACCAACTAATTGAATGACCTTGGACAAATTTCTCAGCTGTTCCTGGTCAATTTCTCTTTATATAAAGATCTGATAATGTATTTTTAAGGCCTCTTATAATCTTGTAGCAGTCAGATTCTATGATTGACTGAACAAAAGCAAAAATTAAATGAAAATCTGTGAATTACAAAGTAAAGTCAAAACAAAATTTTTACTGTCCAACAAAATGATCATCAGTGGATTCATTAACAAGAACATAATACTAACCATAAAAAGTCTAGATTGCTGTGTCAAGTCCCTGCTTTCCTTCCAGGGAAGCTATGACTGCCTTGTGCATCATAACACTTGACTATAAATTGAGAACTTTTTTCTGCTTCTTCCATCTGCAAGGGACAGGGCTTGCCTGTGTACACAGCCAACAGATTTTGCAATTCAAATTCACTTGCAAAAAAACTGGATTACTCACAGCAAAAGCAAAATGTTTCCCCTGAGTTTTACAATCAGAATAATACTTACAGGCCTACTCTATGTATCTGATCTTAACCTGGGTGAGATATACGACAAACTAAACTGGCCAAAAATTTGCTACTTGAGGAATTCAGAGTGATTTAGGATACAGAGATGTAAAACTAGTCTTATGGGTGGAGTGGGTAACTACTTTGTCGATGAGGTTGGAGTAGTACTAAAAAGCTCAACTAACTAAAATCATCTTCCAGACTGGCTTGCCTGTAAGTCTAAAACTCCCCCAGTTTGACACATTCTTATGGGCCTTTCTTCACATCTATATATTTTACCCAGGTCCAGACATTATGTTTTGGTATTCTTATAGCATGTTTTTTGTGCAAAGATCTAGAGCCCAGGAGAACTCATTTTAATGTTCTGACTGTTGCTAAATGGTTGTAGGAGAAGGCAATATGGTAAACTTGAAAACAAGGAGACCTAAGATGATAGCTTTTATTGTGTTATCACATAACTATGTGACCTTGGGTTGGTAAATCAATTCATTCTCTGGGTCTTAATTTCTTCACCTGTCAAAAGAAATGTTAGACTAAGATCAACACCTTTTTAGTCCTTATTTTCTTCATCCAGAAAAATAAATAATAATTATTGCTCTAATTCCATTAAATTGTTATAAGGATCAAATGAAGCAATGTATAAGAATTCTTTGGAAATTGTTAAGTTTATATTATATATATTATTGTATATTCCATATGTATGCACATATATCTTATATACACATATACCCTATAATATAATAATAAAATATGCTTACATATACATATACAAATACTCCATTCTTATAATACCCTGATACATATACACATACATACATATATACATATGTATTTGTGTGTCTCTCTCTATGTATACATATAGTAGAAACTTAATAAATGCTTATTAAACTATTTGTATTATTCTCTACCTTCTTAACTCAGTGTTAATTAAGTGGCATTGAGTAAGTATTAGTAAAAATGAGGTGAAAAAATGACATGATGACCTATTAGTATGAATTAGTATATCTGATTATTTATTATTTTCTCTTGTCATCCTGAAGATAGAGAGCATAGACTCAAGTCTACTCAATAAATGCATTTTGAGGAAAGGGAGGAAGTAGGAAGATATCTGGAACATACTCTACAGTTAAACCTATGGTGTTTAAATACATAAGAGCTAGTGGGATTTAGAAATATGAGATCATCCAATGCAACCCTCTTATTTTAAAGATGGGCAAATTGATGCCATGATTGTAATCTAGGCAATTTACACAAATTTATTTGTGTTATTAAAGCAGCAGATTTGGAATGTCAAGAGGTCTCTGCTGATCTTTCTATTTTTTCTTTCTTTCTTTCTTTCTTTCTTTTTAGAATTAATTGTTGTTGTTGTTGTTGTTGTTTTTTGGGGGGAGGTGCTAGGGCAATTAGGGTTGAGTGACTTGCCCAGGATCACACAGCTAGGAAGTATTAAATGTCTGAGGTCAGATTTGAACTCAGCTCCTCCTGACTCCAGTGCTTGTGCTCTATCCACTGCACCATCTAGCTGCCCCTGATCTTTTTATTTTCTATCCAGGGTATAGTTAATAGTGTTTTTTAAAACATTTTCTTTCTTGTGAGAGGAGCAGTATAAAGTATTATTGCCTCCATTCTACAGATAAAGAAACTTTGTAAATATTAGAGCTGATATTTCAATAAAGGTCCTTCAGCTTCTAGTCTAGTGTTTTCTCCACAATTCTCTGACGTTTCCTTGTTGAAAGTCTATTGAGTTTAAAACCAGAGGGTCTGGGTATTAATACTAGACAGTACCTGCTTAGTACCTTGATGGCACTGGATAAGGTAATTAACCTCCCCAAGTTTCAGTTTTCTCTCATGGTAAATGAAGGTTTGGACTAACTGATCTTTAAGGCTCCTTGTATTTCCAGATCTTTGTTTCCAGGACAGCAGGAAACATGGAAGAAGAGTTGAAAGGCTCCTCAGCCTTCCCTTTCTGTTTTCTTTTATCCTTCAGAGAAATGTCCACTCTTAGCTTTTAGCACTTGCTGTCTTTCTGATTCTAATTGCCTCAAAACTAGGAAAAACTCTGATATTATCACTTATGCTCTGACTGAAGTTTATTCACACTTACTACCTAACTTTCCCAAACTATTTGCATCAGCTCTCTTTGACGTGGAATGAAAGACTGAATCCTATTAATAGAGTATCAAGCAAGAAGATGGAGAAGACATTTTATTAATTTTTTTGAAAGGGAAGATCCGAGAACCTTCTCATTGCCCCTAAATTATGAAATAATATTATACTATATCTTAGAGCTGCTTCTGAAAATAATATGCTTAAATCAGTTTTAGTTATTTTTAGGTTCTTGGGGAGAATGCTAGGGGAAAGGGAATATAAAGTTAGCTAGGACAATCTCCTTTATTCCCTCCTTCTTCCTTACCATTTATCCCTTCTTCTTTATTCCTAGGTCTCAAGATCTGTTTGGTCACCTCGCATCCTATTTTCCCATTCTGAGTTGTCTTTTCCCTAGTCTTTGTCCAGTTGTCACATAGGTTGTAGGCAATCCAACAGCCTCACTGTTCAGTTTCTGCTGCTGCTGTAAACCCTCCAACACTCTAGAAAATCAGATTCAGAGCTAGTCAAAGTAGCAAGAGTAGGGAAAATTAAGAG
Organism: Antechinus flavipes; assembly: GCF_016432865.1. NCBI lineage: Eukaryota > Metazoa > Chordata > Mammalia > Dasyuromorphia > Dasyuridae > Antechinus > Antechinus flavipes. The sequence continues at coordinate 97,684,519 of NC_067402.1, read as the reverse complement.
TTCCCCAGATCTTTGTTTTTAAATGAGCCAAAAGGAGAAGACTGAAGAGGAGGAGGAAAGGAGCATGTAGCCCAGCATGAGCGGGGGCTAGCATTTGGTAAGCACCTATTTACTATGTATTTGGTCCTGTGCTTTACAATTATTTCATTTGATTCCAAACAATCTTTGGAGGTGGATGCTATTATTATTCCCATTTTATAGTTGAGGAAGTTGAGGTTGTGAGGTTAAGTGACTTCCCAAGGTCCCAGAGTAAGTGCCCAAGCTAAATTTGAACTCTTGTTTTCCTGACTTCAGGACCATTGCTCTATCCACTGTAGCACCTAGCTACCTATCTCCAGGAATTCTGGCCATTAGGTAGAAAGATCCAATCTTTCAGTGCATTCATACACTGATATTTCAATGGACCTATGAGCTAAGTCACTTGAGATTCCCACCAACGATGCCAAATGCAATTCACCTTGTCCATATTTATTCTTACAACCCTTGTTGATGTCCTTCCATATATCGCCATAAGGAGTTCACTCAACATACTGGAAACATTCCTAATGTCCTTTTTACATAATGAGAATATCAATGAAGCATATGAGTTACTAGCCAATTATCCTAAATTGTAGGCTTGATCATATTACTTCATTGCTCAGTACACTTCAGGGCTCTCCATTAACTCCAGGATCAAACTATGTGCATCAGCTCTCTTTGACTGTGAAATGAAAGACTGCCTCTTATTAATAGAGTGTCAAGCAAAAGATGGAGAAGATATTTTATTTATTTTTTTTTGAGAAGGAAGATCAGAAAACCTTTAAAAAGTTCCTTTACACTTAAAGTCTTTGCAAACCCAATTCTTTCCAGCCTTTATGATAATCTTGCTATCCTATCTGTTCCCCTCCCTAGGCTCTATTATCCAGTCAGATGGACTTCCTTGCTTTTACTTCAACACGTCAATGCACTTTTTATTCCTGGGCCTCTGGGTTGACTTTTTCCAATGCCTGGAATGTCCTCCCTCCCAAACTTTTACTCTTGGAATATCTGTCTGCCTCTACTAGTTTAGTTATATTCTAAATAACAACAACAAGATCCTCATAAAACAAACAAAAAAAGAAGTTAGTCTATCATAACCTAAGCATCATTTCCTGAACATCATACCTGTTCAGGTGAGAAGAAGATCATGCACATGGCTGCTACAGCTAGAAGATCAATAAGAGACTAAAATCATAATCTGTGGGATAAAAAAGTCACTGGCTTTGCTTTTTGGTACTTTTGTTACACAGTTATTGCTAGGGGGGATGTCTCAACTATAGAAAAGCTTAGAATCTGTGGAAACACTAAACTAATTTTTCATAGGGAGTAGAAAAAGGATTCTGTGGATTGTCTGTGATCTTCTGAGAGTTTCTTTATGTGTTTTCAGGATTCTTCAAGTAATTTACATTTTAAAAATCTTCTCCCCCTTAGATTGAAATAAGGGCTGTCTTATATCCAAAGCTTTCTCTCTTTCACTCTGCACAATACACACATGCACACACGTGTGTATGTACATATACATATTTATTACCTTTAATCCTCGTATGGAAACTAGGAATCCTGTTATTTATATGGAAAAACACAGTTATATTAAAATATTTTGCTAGGGCAAAATATAAGTGAAGATAAATAATCAATTTCAGTGTTATTGCTATTTTGGGGTGGTACTAAAGGCTCACTAGAGGAAGGTACCTCTGGCCCCCAGTAATCTCTAAACTTCTGTGTTTTTCTCCTTGGAAAGATAAGAGAAATATTTTAAAATTTTATTTTAATTCAAAATGATGATTTCCCCCAATCTCTTTCTCTCTCCTTACCCCCTATTAACTGAAAAAGCAATAAAAACAAACCCCTTGTTATAAAATGAATAGCCAAGCAGAGCTAACTTTTTTCATTGACTAATTTTTTAAAAGGTCTCAATCTGCACTCTGAATCTATATCTCTATTAGGATATGAATAGGATGTTAAGATGAGAAAAAAATTGAAACCATAAATAAGTAAAAAGAAAATGCCTCATAGCAAGGTGAAATGTGTAAGACATATCTTTCTGTGGTCCTCTTAGAATCGAAGGGAATGAACAAAAATTGAAAAGGATGTTATTCCATGTTGGCAGATTTGAAAACTTTGCTAAATGTTATCAGGCGCCTGGAGGCTAAGTTAATACCATAGAAAACAGAATTAATATATGGCAAGATTCTGAGATGTTAGAGAAAGGGACAGCAATCAATAGAGTAAGGTTTAATCAAGATAAATGTGAGTTAATTCACTAGGGAAAGGCAGAATCGGATGAAAAGAAAATATAGCATTATACAGAAAATTGCCAGTTAGGAATCATCACTAAGAAAAAAGACATTACTTGTGTCTTTGAGTATTAGTACTCAACAGATTCAACATGAGTTTACAGTGAATTACCACAAAATAGGGTGAATACTATGTGGAGAAATACTAAATGATACATGATAGGACAATGATTATTCTTTTATCTACTGTGTTGGTCAGATGACATTCAATCATTCTGTGTTCTTTAACAAGGGTTTGTAGAATTCATGTCACATAGTAGTTATATGACCTTGATTAAATAAGATATTTCCTATGTTTTAATGTTCTCATATGCACCTAATAAGATTATATTATTCTAGTCACAGCTTTAAAATTCTATCTTAAGAAAGTTTTGATTTTTGTTTTTGTTTTTTAGTACAGCAATTAAAAAACCAGAAAAGTGTTTTTAGCCCTCTTTGGAAATATAATAACAATATTTGTAATTATTTCTTTAAAGAAATTTTAATTAACTAACAAGAAAAAGTGTGGATATTGAGATCTGCAGTTACTTGCTTAAGGTTCTCTAGCTTGTTAGTGACTAACAAGAATCTACTTGTCCTGATTCCTATCTCATATTTTTCCCCTAATACATAAATGTCTTTTTTTGTTGTTGCTATTGTTATGGTGAGGAAGACAATGGTATGCTAATGTCCCTGACTGATTTAAAATATTTTTATGGGTTTAAATGCATCAAAACCAATCTAGTGGGGGCATATTTGCATTGACAGGATGGCTGAAGGGACATATTCATTCTTTTAGATTCCTTGCTGTATATCCTCTTATCCTTTTTCTCCCAAACAGAAAACTTCCCATAACAAAGCAGAGGAAATTCAATTATGAGAAATGCAAACTGGCAGAGAATCTAGGAGGTCCAATGACTAGAAGACTGGCATTGACATCAGGAGGACCAGAATGTGAAGACTTTCTGTGAAGAATTCCCCCAGTGGAATGCAAAGATGAGAACAATTTGTTCTAATGGCCATGAAGGGACAGTGAGATGCTTAGAGTTTAGACATTGTAAACACCAAGGTCATCCACTGCATCCCAGCCATAGTCAGTTGTCATGAGTTTGCATTGCTCCTGGATTTGAAGAGTTAGGAAGAGAGAGTGAGGCTGATGAAACTCTGCCTCACAAAAAATCAATTCATACTCAAGTCAAAACATCATTCCATGTCACGGGTCCTCTTTGAAAACAAAGGATGAGCATCAATGACAATTTCTTTTTCTTTTTTAAACAAATTTTTATTTAGCCCATAGATACTGCTTTTTTTTTTTTGTCTATCTGGATTAATGTTTTTTCTAGGTTGTTTATTTTTTGATTAGATGCAAGATCTTTTCCTCACATCCTAACTTAAATCAAAATAGATAACATTATATAAAAGCAGACAACATTTTAAAAAAATCAATAAATGGCATACATTCTCAAAGACATGATTATGTGTATAAATGCTAAATCAAAATGCAAAAAAATTCAAAATAACAAAATGGAAAAAGAATTAAAAATTGGTTTTCCTCACTAAACACCATGAAAAAAAGAGTAATTGTAACTGGGTTTCTCTCCTCCTCCCCCCCTCAATAAACACTATGAAAAAAAGAGTAATTGAAAGTAGGTTTTTGCAACTAAATGCCATTTTCTAAACCACTACAAGATTTAGGGAGAAATTAGTATTTAATGAGGAAAAGCAAAGAGTGGATGGGGATTTCATTAAGTAAAAATAGCCACAGTATTTCAAAATATGAATGAAATGGAGCCAGTAATATTTTGAGGGAGAATGCTAATAATGGATCCTGTGAGAATTTTAGGATAGCTTATGTATTTTTCAATGCCATCTTAACTTTCTTTGGTGAGAGAATGATAACTAAAATACTGAATCAGAAGTAGAGGACTTGAGACTTTTTTTTCTCAGTGAATAGTCATGAGGCTTTAAACAAGTCATTTTATATCTTTGTAAACCTTAGTTACTTTATCTGTCAAATGGGGATTAAAAATCTCAGGTTTATATGGTTATATGTAAGGCACTTTGCAAGCTTAAGTTATATAGAAATGCAAATATTAAATTGAATAAGAGACAAATAATAACTGTTACTTTTTTTTATTAGCTCCCATATTTGGACTCCATCTACCCCAGTTGGACCTTAATTATTTAAAAAAGATATTGAAGATGCTGCTTTACTGCCAACTATCTGTTGGTGGTGTTCCTTCCTTCAAACTAATGCCTTACCTTCCTCTGCTGCCTAGGACTGGGAAAAACCCTTACACATAGTATGGACTTAGCAAATGTTGGTGAATTGAATTGGGTTGTTAAAATATGGGAAGTAGGTTGAACTAAATAATTTCTAAGGTTCTTTTTAAGCTTTAAGTTCCATGATTCTATGATCCTATGAATATATACATTTACACATTATTATTACATTTTGTAACCTTCTCCCTTCTCTATGGACAAGAAATAGAAGTCAGTTCTAAAGTAGAATTAAACATTCATTTTTGCGTTTTTCCATTTCTGAAAAAAAAAATCATTGCGTTGACCCAAGCCTCTGTCAGAAATCAATTAATCAACAAGTATTTATTATATATATACATATATATATACACACATAGATATGTATGTGTATACACACACACACACATACACACACATATATATTATTTGTCAGGCACTGGGAATACATGGACACCTAAGTGGTACAGTGTACAGAACACTGGTCTTGAAATTAGGAAGATATCTTCATGAGTTTAAATCCAGCCTCAAACATTTAATAGCTGTATGATCCTGGGAAAGTCATTTAATCTTGTTTGCCTCAATTTTCTCATCTGTGAAATATGTTAGAGAAGGAAATGGTAAACAACTCCAGTATCTTTACCAAGAAAACCCCAAATGAGGTCATGAAGAGTTGGACAAAATTAAAATTATTTAACAAAAGCACTGGGAATACACACACACAAAATCTTAATCAGCACAGCAGTAGGAGCTTGGTAGGTTATTTAACCTTTGTCTGCTTGTTTTCATATTTGAATGATGATGAAAGTGGACCAGGGGATCTCTAACTTTCCTCACAGCTTTAAAATTTTTAAATTCCATGATTATATATATATAACAATGACCATTGTCTTATATTGCCATTTTTGATAAAGGAATACATTTTGAAAAATGTTTTCTTTTCTAAAAGGGATTTAACATGTTATTTTACTCACTTAATATAGTTGGCACATTCCACACTGTCAGGGAAATTATTACCATTCTGCATTTAAAAAGTCTTTTTTTCCTCTGAGGTCCCCAAGTCACTTTGCAAAACTTAATTGCCAGATAGGTAGTAATCCTCATAAAGCTCTCATGAGGCAGGTAAACCAGAAAAGGAAAAAAAAAGCCCTTCACACAACACCTTGAAAAACAGCTGAACAGCAGTAGAATTATGCATACTTATTTTTAATACTTGCTTACCTAAATTGTTCTTCACCATTATATATAGCTGCCTGTTACTATGAAGTTAGAATAAAATAAGCAATCGCTTAAATTTATTAAGTGTCTAATCCATTTCTCATTAATGAAAAATATCAAATCATCTAATAATTCCCATTTACCTATCCATATAGCTTCCATGACAGGTGTCACCGAAACATACCAAAATTAATATATACCTGCCATATTAGATTTAATGGTAGGGGGAAATGATTTAGTCCCTGCCAAACTGACATTAAGAGCTAAGGGAACAATTTATTTGAGAGTTGAAATTGTTTAATCAGATGAAAATTCTACCCTCACCTTCCACTACCCCTCTCCCAGAACCTCTGCAATGTTTATGGAATTACAACATGAAAGGATTTATCCCTTTGTAGAAGGAAATCAATATTGGACTCTGAAAAGCCCAAGTTAGAAGCAATGTGAACTCAGACTAGCATTCAATAGAGGCTTCATAGTTATGGACTTCGACTTGTCCAGGCAAAGGAATGACTGAGTCTTGACCTTCAGCAGCTTTTAGATCTTGAGAAGAGTTTAATAGTAGAGGAGGAAAAAGGATCAAAGGGGGAAAGTTTGATTCCTCTCATATAATCTTTGAAAGTCACTGGAGGGGACATTTTAATGTGTGTGAAGAGTTCAGAAAAAGCATACTTGCTAAAATCTAACACATTTCCCAAGTAGTGAACACACAGAGAAGTCCATGGCTACTTTTCTTCCCTCTTTAAATTAAAGTGTTGTGGTTTTTTTTTTAATAACTGTCATGGGATCATATCTGCCCCAAATCTTTCTATTGAGTTCTGTATACATCAAATTATCCATTTTCCATATTTGTCCCAAATATTCTAAATTATAGGCTAATGTACTAACTTGATTGGCTAGCCAGTTTTTTTTTTTTTTTATTAAAGTCTATTCAACTGACTTGTTTATGCTATGTTGCAAGATAGGTTTGACATTCTTGTCGAGACAATATTTGGTGGTGGAGACTAGTCTCAAAGTATTAAGAATCAAGCTGTAAGGACAAGGAAGGACTATAGGACAAAGAATGAGCATTTATATGGAGGAAATCAGTGGTGGTCCTTGGTGATAAGCATTTTCACAACAATCACTTGGCTTCTGGGAATTTAAGAGGGAGTAGGCTGCTAGATGACACAGTGGCTAGAGTGCCAGGGCTGGAGTCAGGAAGGCTCAGCTTTCTGAGTTCAGATACTGCCTAAACATTTACTTAACTGTGTGATCCTGGGTGCTTATTCCTCTTTATTTCAGTTTCCTCATCTGTAAAATCAGCTGGAGAAAGAAATGGCAAACCACTCCATTATCTTTTCCAAGAAAACTCTAATTGACCCAATTTTTTGGTCAGTCAAGACTAAAACAACTGAATAACAACAGGTAGAGAATAGGTTATAGAGAATTTGGACAGCTGGATATGTATGGAAATTAAATGTTACTGATAGAGTAATTGATTTGATTGGGAGACTGTGAGGCAAAATAAGTAGAAGAGGATGTGTTCAAAGACATATCTCCAAAAGTTTGGGCTTGCACATAAAAGTAAACCATACCCCCTTCAGTGGCCCAAATTCTGCCCAAGTCTGTGGAACTAACTGACATGATTGTATACACACTAGGACTCCCGGGAGTCTCAGCATTTTGAAAAGAGTGCACTCAGCATAAGGGAAACAAATGTATTTGGAGCTTTAACCTTGACTGTAATCAATGCAAGTCTAAGTAAGTTAATACTAGAGGTTCAGGAATATGTCAGTGTATGGGAGAATGAGTGAGCCCTAGAGCAGTTCAGATACTGGTGGTTCCTGGGTCTGCTTGAGCTCAGAAGTAAAGGGAACTATGTATGGGAGGGACTGAGTCCTAATGCCTCCTCTATACATCAATTCTAGTATAGGTTATCATGATGAATAGGACAATCAGTTATTATTCTATCATTTATGTTAATTAGATGTGGTTCTGAGCTCTCTGTAAGATTTGCATGGGAAAATAGAGTCCTTAGGGAAAGATAGTCCAGTAGAAATAGATCTTGGGGGCACGAATGACCACAATTAGTTTTCCCACACTGCACTATGACTATATTAAAATGATCTTAAAGGTATACCAATACTTAGAGCAGGTCAAAATTGATTTATATAGGTATCTTTTTCTCCATTAGCTAGAGAAAGACAAAATCCCTTCGTTTCATGATAATAACTGAGTTTCAATGCCTCTGTATCTGTGGCTAACAAATAGTAAATGATAAAGAGGATTAAAAGGTCTTTAGATGAAGACATTATAGACAAAAATATATTCTAACATATTAGGGGGAAATCATCAAATATTATACAAGTATTAAAAATGAACAGTGTAAATTATAGACTTTAAACTTTTAGTACAGGAATTTTGTAATCTTCATTTGATATTTCTCTAGCACACACACAAATAGCTTGAAATGAGAGTGCTTTTCTAAAGTCGTTTAGAACAAAGTACAAAGTAATAGAATGAATACCTCAATAACTATATATTGGAGTAGACATTATTAATACAGGCTCATAGAAGAAGAAATAACTAGAAAAACAAACTCTGTACATTTTCTTTTTAAAAATTCAGCAATTTATTTTGAAAAAAGAAAGGTGAAGGCTGGTAGGGCATTGAACTATGCTTATCGGTTATTAACACAGTGAGTTTACTTTAAATACAGTAAGAGTCTATGGATTATTTCTGGTGTCTTCTAATTGTCTAGTGCTTCTTGAGATTATTATATTGATCAGAATGTTATATGGTGGGTCCCAAGGGCACAAAAGGGCAAAGAGTAATCATGAAATATGAATGAGATGCCTCATTAACTTCTGGGCTTTTGACTACTTAGAAGCATCTAATCTATGGCTTTTTAATAAAATCCTGGAAGCACTGGGTAGGGGCAGGACGGGAAGGGGGTGAACTTTGTGGCTGTTAGAACACTGCTATGCTAGTTACCAACATTACAGAATCTTGGAGTTAGAGCTCAATAACAGAGGGATCTCAAAGACAAATGCTCAGTTTCATGTTATTTCGCCTGAAACTGGGGTAAGTTCTCTTTCGTAATGATTCTTACACTGTATTACTATTATGTCTTCTTGGGAGTATGAATTCAGAATGGCCAGAGTATTACAGATATTGAGTTGGAAGGGACCTTAGAGATTATCTGGTCCAATCCTCCTTATTATATAGAAAAAGATATGGAAGCTCAAAAATTAAAATGGTTTGCCCAAGAGTCACTGGCAGAATTTGAATCCATTCTGAAAGAATCTGATGGAAAAAATTAAATTTGGAGAAGTGTATGGTGAGAAGCACATTTTAGGATGAGGATGGGTATCCTGGTCCCAGGCTTTACATCATGTAGGTAGATGAAACAATTTTTGTCATTAAGGGATGAACCATTTAAAAGATCCACTTTGTAAAATCTCCTTCAAAGAAATAATCAGAGCAATGAGGGAGGGTGAACCTAGAAGGGCCAGGGCATAGAGATGTTCAGAAAAGGTAAGGGAAGGCATCACCATTTGAATCTCAGGGACAGTAGTTTTAGAACACAGATATAGAAGTTTGCCCTGGAAATCACTGAGAATATGGATGATCAGAATATATATTCCTAAACTTGAACTAATACATTTAAGTTAATATATTTTGAGATAACTAAGATAGATAGTTTTAGGAAGAGTTTAGATATATCATACTGAGGTATTTAGAGCTGAAAGGGACATAGAGATTATATTTTCAAGGGTCCTCCTTTTACAAATGAGGAAACTGAGAAATTAATCGACTGCCCATTCATAGTAAGGAAGTAGTAGAGCTGGGATTTGAACCCAGGACATTTGAGACCAAATACCTATAAGCAATACTCATAGATAAACGAATACTACACAAATAGAACTAGGAATAAGTGAATATCAAGGTCCAGTAGTGGAGACAAGATGGCACAGTAAAGGCATGACTTGCCTGAGCCCTCCCTCAAACCCTTCCACACATCTTTAAATAATGATTCTAAACAAATTTTAGAGAGGGAGAACCCACAAAAGACAGGGTGAAATAATTTTCCAGCCCAAAATAAATGAGAAGATCAGTAAGAAAAGTTTATCCAATTTGGGTGACAGTGGACCATAATATAGTGCAGGATATGCTAGCATAGCACCAGCCCCATCAAACCAGGAACAAGCCTTGGGAGCAACTGAATAATCATCATCATCAATCATCCTCCTCCTTTTCTTCCTCTTCCTCCTCCTCCTCCATTCTCCTGTGTTTCTGGAGCTCACAGCCCACAGATGGTATGGGGATCAAACAACTGGTCAAAAGAAGATTACAGGAGTCTCTGTAATGAGACTGAGGCAGGATTCTGTTTTGCCAATCTTGATTTCAAGTCACAGTCCTGGGTGGCAGTCCCAGGGCAAGGTGGAGTACTACTATACAACAGCTTGTGGCTCTTCATAGTCCCAGGGCAGAAAAGAGCTCTTGTAGTCACTCACAGACACAGAGCAGAGGAAGGGTAGTAGTGAATACACTTCTCCTTAGATTATATCACCTTGGAAAAACTGAAAACTTACAGGTCTTTAGAAGTATTTCTGAAAACATATGCATAAAGCCCTGAAACTTGGAACAATGCCCCATCCACCTTGTAAGCAGAGCTTTCCTTTAACAAAGAGTAGAAAATTAAGGCTGGGAAAATGAGCAAATCACCAAAAAAACTTCTAATCATAGAAAGTTACTTTGGTAATAAGAAAGATCAAAAGACTCACTCAGAAGAAGGGAACAAAGTCAAAGCTCCTACATCCAAAGTCTCCAAGAAGAATAGGAATTGTGTCAGGCTCAATAAGAATAGGAATTGGTGTCAGAGCTCAAAAACAATTTTTTAAAATCAAGTTAAGAGGAGAGGAAAAAAATGGGATGAGAAATGAGAGTGATGCAAGAAAATCAGGAAAAACAAGTCAGCATATTGGGAAAGGAGACTCACAAAAAATAATGAAGAAAATAACATCTTAAAAACAGACTAAGTCACATGATAAGAGATATAAAGAGACAATGAGGAGAAAAATGCTTTAAAAATTAAATTGGTCAACTGAAGGAAAAAAATTCCTTAAAAAGTGGAATTATCTAAATGAAAAAAGAGGTACAAAAGTTTACTGAAGAAAATAATTCTTTAAAAATTATAGTTGAGCAATTGGAAGCAAATAACTGTGAAAAATGAAACAATAAAACAAAATTTTTAAAAAATAGAAAAAAGTAGAAGACAATATAAAATATCTTATTGGAAAAACAACTGACTGGGAAAATAGATTCAAGAAAGACAATTTAAAAATTATTGGACTACCTGAAAGCAATTATCAAAAAAAAAAAAAAAAGAGCTTTCTTAGATGATATCTAAGAAAATACAATTAAGGGGTGAGAAAGGAATATACTGGGAGAAAAGGAAAAAGGAGATGTAGAATGGCGTAAATTATCTCACATAAAAGAGACAAAAAAATCTTTTTCAGTGGAGGGAAAGAGGAGAGGTGAGGGAGTGAGTAAATCTTAGTCTCATCAGAATTGGCACAAAAATAAAATAACATAAAAACTCAATTGGTATAGAAATCTATCTTAACCTACAGGAAAGTAGGAGGAAAAAGGGATATTATAAGGGGGGTGTTGATAGAAGGAAGGGCAAATTGGGGGGAAGGAGTAATCAGAATCAAAACAACTTTTGAGGAGGGAAAAGTATAAGGAACAAGAGAACAGACTAAACAGGGTGGGGTGAAGTAAGGGGGAGGGAAGTACAAAAAGCAATAGTAACTGAAAAAAAATGAAAAAGTGAAGCAATTTTCTCCAATAAAGGCTTCAATTCTCAAACATATATAGTACTAAGTTAAATTTATAAAAATAAGAGGCATTCCTCAATTGAGAAATGATCAAAAGATAAGAACAGCTTTCAGATGCAGTAATGAAAATTTGTAGCCTATGGAAAAATGTTCTAACTCACTATAGATTGGAGAAATGCAAATTAAAACAAATTGAAACCGGTTACTTTTTAGATTGCTAATAGGATAGAAAAGAAAAATAACAAATGGTGAAGGAGGACAAGAAGGTGAAGTTGTGAACTGATTCAGCTACTCTGTAGACCAATTTGGAACTACTCCCAAAGGGCTGTAAAACCATGCATACACATTGACCTAGCAATACCACTACTAGATCTGTATCTCAAAAAGAATAAAAAAAAAAAAAGGGAAAAAAACCTATATGTATTTATAGCAACTCTTTTCTGGAGGCAAAAAATTGGAAATTGAGGGGATGCCCATCAATTGGGCAATGGATGAACAAATTGTCATCAGTGATTATGATGGAATACTATTGTGCCATTAGAAATGATCAGGGAACTTTCAGAAAAAATTGGAAAGAATTACATAAATTGATACAAAGTGAAATGTACTGTGTAAAGAAAAACAGCAGTATTGTAGAATGATTAAAAATAACTGAAGGACTTAAAACAATGAAAAATGCTATTTACACCCAGAGAAAGAACTAATGGTATGTGAACAAAGATTAAAGCATACTTTTTTTTTTTGCTTTTTTTGGGGTGGGTGCTATATATTGTTTTCCCTTGACCATTTGGAAAAACAACCTGTATCAAATTACTTGCCTTTTAAATGAGGTAGAGTAGTAAGAACAAAAGGGAGAAAACTTGGAACTCAAAGATTTTTTTTAATGTTAAAAATTGTTTTTATACTTAACTAGGGGGAAATAAATACCAAGGTCTCTGGTCAGATTATTAAAAAAAAATAAACCTGAGGGAGTTAAAGAGAGTAAATATGGTGTAACTGTTACCAATGTGTAGAATTAACCACAAGTCCTTCTCAAAAATGAAAACTTATTAACCATCATTTATGATTGAATCTCCCTTTGATAGTGATTCATAGTGTATTCTTTCCAAATTCCCTGAGAAATTGGTGATGTTATAGAAGCAAAGCGGAATGCGGTCAAAGGAACCCCTCGTGGTCTCCTCCCCATAGATAATTTGGAGTATGGGGATCTAATAAACAAGAAGTGATGACAGTCAGCAACCAGAAGAGGGCACCAATGGGCTGACAGGAGGTTTATTTGTTACAAAACCAAGTTTTTCCTTTGTTTTTTAATTCTGTCCTCAGAAAAAGCTTCCTCCTGTTTCCCAACCTCCCCATACTTTTTTCTTTTATTCCTGACTCTCAATATGGTTGAGCATATGAACAGAATTAATGAAAAACCTGTATCACTGAAAAAAGTCACAACTTTTGAGTTTAATATACACATAATAAAGAACTATCGTCATCAGTTTCTAAACGCCTTACAGGTTCCCCAAATTCTTGGTGAGAATGAGAATCTCCACGAAAGTTTCTATTTACCTTCTCATCCTCCTCTAATTAAATATGCCTTTCTTGAAGCACTATGATTTATACTTTAAAAAGAAGAAGCTATTATATCCAAATTTACTTTGATGTAGTGGAACAAACTTTCCAAGTAGAATCAAAAGCCTGGAGTTTGAACTGACTTGGCCACTGATTTGTAATCAGATTGGATTTGAAATCAGAGATTCCTCAAGTGGAAAACGAGGGAACTATATGACTTCTAAAATCTCTTCCAGCTGTGTCATTCTGTGATTCTAAGATCTAATACGAAAAGAATTGTATCTTTTGCTATGAACTACAATGACAGAACAATGGGGTATAGTGGAAATTATGATGGTTTTAGATTCAGGAAATCCCTGGGCTCAAATCCTAACCCTGAAATTTACTAATTGTATAACTACGGGCAATCACTCATTAATGCCTGTAGCATTTCACATAGTGTTGTTGTAAAGTTCACATCATGTGGTAGAATGATTTATAAATCTTGAATTAGTTCATCAATTTCAGCTATCATTAATATTTGGAAATAAAGGGCTTTTCATTATGTTATAGATAAACATATATAGTATAGTTTGGAATAAACATATATGGTATGGTCTGGAAACTAATCTTTGTATAACATTTTTATATAGGAAAAATTCTTTCAAATCAATCAACAGGTATATGTCTTTTATTATTAGAATATAATTTCCTTGAAAGCAGGGATTACTTAACTAAGTTTTCTTAATTTTTTTTTTAATTTTTAAATTGTTTTGGAATTTTTTTTTTTAATGAATGAGCTGATGATGATAGTGCTAGTATTAAAACACAATGATGCTTTTGGAATTCTCTCAGGTTTTCAATGAATATTAATGGATATATTTCAATTTTATTCTGGCTTTCAGGTCCTACATTGACTCCATTATCAAGATCCTTTTACATCCCATGGCCTCATTCACAGACCCAAGGTGTCCAGTAATTTAAAAAAAAAAAAGAAGTTTTATTTGCCCTTTTTGAAGCTATTTCACCAACTGGTCCAATGTGGGTGTGCTTCTAACCCTTAGAACCATAACTAGTCATAACGATACCTAAAGAAATTTCAGCTTGTGTATTGTTTTATTTTTTAGTGGGGAGAGGAGGAAGGAGAATTTTTGGTATTGGCAGAGAGGTCACTCATATCTTGTATAAGATTGTGTTATAATAGGCATTGGCCTGTCCATTAGAGTTTGGCCTTTGATGTAGTAGGGATTGAGGAAGAAAATGGAGCTCTGAAAAAGGGTCTTTTGAAAATATGATTTTGGGAATGGTGTTTGAAGATCATAGGGGATGAGGATGGAGATTATTGTGGGAAGGAAGCATTCTCTTTTCTAGAAATTAAACTCTCTCCATTGCTATTTTGATACTCACCAGGATGTTTGGCCCTCCCACTTTTTTTTTGGAGGGGAAGGTTAGTGTGAGGAATAATATTTGCTAAGAAACTTTTATTAGTAAAATGCTGCTAAAATGTGAATATTGACAGATGTTTTATTGCAGTTTTTTCATTGGGATTTTTCTATTAATCAACTCTATAAAATTTATAATAAAAAATAACCCTCTGAAACTCTGACATGTCCAACAAAGAATAGTTTGAAATAGCCCAGGCAATAAAATTCAAGACAGCCATAAGTTCATAATTTATTTTACCAGCCTAGGGTTGGGACGGACCTCCAGTAGGATTCTGGCATGGTTCCGTGTGGAACTGAAGTAGGGACAGCCTTATAAACATTCTTGTTCACCCTTGCTGGCACATTTTGATATTAAACAGTGACTCGACTTTACAGGACGAAAGATACGATGTTAGATGTTTAACACATTTTATAGGTCACGGTTATCGAACATATACCCTTCATTGTTGAGCAGGCACTTTGCAGTGCAAAACACCTTCTTTAATCTATCTGAGCAGACATTTCTCTGCAAGCCCAAAGCCCTTAAACCTAAGATTGAGGGAGGGGAGGGGAGGCCAGTCCTTTGTCCATTTCAAGTTGACATGTATAAAGTGCTTTATAAGTATTATCTCATTTAGGATGCACAGTCATTTTGTGAGATAGATTTTATTTCCATTTTATAGATGAGAAAATTGGGGCTCAGAGAAACTAAATGACTTATCCATGGTCACACAACTAGTATATCTGAAGGCTAGCACTATATTTGCTATCCCATAATGGCTTTTAATTTGTAAGGGATTGAAATATAGGTTCAGTGACAGACTAAGTCTATTGTTCAAAGACTAGAGTCTCTAAAATCAATTCAATTCAATCAACGTTTATAAAGTATTTAATGCGTGCCAGGATCTGTGCTAGGAAACTGAGGGAAAGAAGTCAAAGTGGAAGCCAAAATAATACCTCTTCTCAAGAAGTTTACATTCAAAGATGGTAAAGGAGAAGCTCATTAACAAAGAATTGATCAAATGTTACATTTTATTTTGTTCACTTCAATCAATTAAAAGAGATTATAGATTAGAATGTGGAGAGTTGGTAATCAATACTGATGGAGCAAGTACCCTCACCAATGACTGTAGATTTTGAAATATAAGAATAAGACATAGACATAGAAAAGCAATTATACATATTTCTAACTTTTTGGATTTCACTTTTCCAAAAGGAAGTCTTTTGTTTTGCCCAAGTAGCAAAGTTAAAAAATCATCAGTTAGAAATATTTCTTCTTCAAAGTACAAAAACATGAACAATGTAAACTGACCATTCTTTTAATTGTCACTCAGAATGATCAGAATCAATGTGTATCTTTTCTCAAATCATTACATTAATTAAACCAACTTCTTCATTGTCCCAAAGTTCTGCAGACTGTTATGCTGGATACTTTAAAAGCACTTCAAAATGGATGTGCAATCTTATCAAAATAATGGTAGAGTGAAACCTATTTATGCTTTTCAAAAAAACAAAGAAAATAAAGCTGTTCTGAAATTATGATGTGAGTTAACTGACACATAAGATTCTAATTATATTCTCTGATTTATTGTCAATTTTAAAAACACATTTGCCTAAAATGAGGCCCATATGCACTAAAGTAAGCAGTAATGACATTTGGTAGCCAAGATATGGCCAAATTGAATTCATTCAAAGTTGATGATGGAAATAGAGAGCCCAACCTCATTATTTTTTGTCTTTAACAGCCAATACTTTATTGATAAGCAAAATAATAAGCATTTTCCCCAACAATGGATAGATAAGTATACATGTCAGCACAACTCCAATAGATACTGGTTTAGTTATCATCATCATCAAAAAGATACAAATGTGTTAATATACAATATAGATATGATTTATACATATACACATCCACATATACAATAGCATATGTTTAAATGCAGTGATCTATTGCTAAATATTTCACAGCTGGCTTGCTGGAAAAAATGCGCATATATATTCATATACAGTTTATTTTAAATTTTAACAATATCAAAGATGTATAGCATACAATTTAAAAAAATAATAAATAAACCATCATCTTTATTTTAAATTATTTTTTAAAAAGTGTATGGGTCCAATAAATCAAAATAATTAAAAGCACTTTTATCATTTTTTGTAATAATAGGTGTAAGCTCATGCATTGAATTATACATTCTAATAATGTATTCCTAGGAAGAACATTTAATTTATTATTTTTGTTAAATGGAATGTCTTTAAAATTATCTGACTTAATCAAATCTTCAATGTGAGATTTGTACTTTTCAGAACAAAACTTTAACTTTTCTAAAGCTCTTATAGAGCATTTGATTAATTTTTGTACTTTCTAAATGTTAGCTAATTTTGATCAGAATGCACTCAAAAGTAATGAAAATTCTTCAAGAATGTCAATCATTAAAGAAAGATCTTAAAAGAAATTAATATCAGTTAATTTCTTTGTTACATCAGAAGAATAAGAGAAAAATGCATCTGTAATGCGGGATGTATAAATCATACTGTCATAGCAGCTCATAAACTATACGCCACTCATCTAGGTATCAATATTTGACCAATTTTAATGAATTTAATTTTTAAGTTATTTAAGTATACTTTCTAGCTTGGTTTAATTTTCATTATGCTAGTTATAAATAGAATAAACTTTATGCAGAAATATTTAAAAGTGATTGACTTGTTTTATTTCAGAATTAAGTCATCAAATGATCATTGCAATGGATGCAGATTTTAGAAAAAAATTTCCAAAAGTTTTCTTCCCAACATTGTAGTAACTATCAAAACAAAATTCAGTAAATTTTGCTTTCTAACATTCAGCATTAAATCCACAATCACTGAAAGTTAACTTTTATCCTTTGTAAAGCCTATTTGGGGTTTTCTTGACAAAGAGTTTACCATTTCCTTTTCATTTTACAGATGAGGAAACTGAGGCAAAATGGGTTAAGAGACATGATCAGGTTCATGCAGCTAAAAATTGTCTGAGGCCTGATTTGAATTAAGGAAGATAGATCTTGACTCAAAGTAAACAGTCTATTTATTGTGCAATTAGCTGCCCCATTCTCTTCTATGGTCAAAATTCACTCTTTTAAAGCTCCTTGCCACATTACTGTGGCAAGAAATATGAGAAATGTCTGCAAAAATGTGAAGGGTAAACATATGAAAGAAAAAAGAATCTTGTTCATTAGTGTTCTAGTTTCCTCTATTTTCTTCAACATTTATCATTTTCCTTGTCTGTCATTTCAGCCAATTTGATAATTGTGAGGTGGTAACTCAAACTTGCTTCAATTTGCATTTTTTCTAATCAATAATGATTTAGAACATTTTTTCTCATGATTATAGATAGCTTTAATTTAAATTTAACTTCTTCATCTGAAAAATAGTGTATTATATTATTGGACCATTTATCAACTGGGGAGTGATTTGTATTCTTATGAGTTTGACTCCATTTTAGAAATGAGGTCTTTATCAGAAACTTTGGCTTTATCTCTTTCATGGTCATAAATTCTTCCCTTCTCTTTGGATCTGACAGATAAATTATTCCTTGCTTTTCAACTTGCTTATAGTATCACCCTTTACATTTAAATCATGTATTCATTTCAACCTTATCTTGGTGTAGGGTATAAAATTTTGGTTTATGCCTAATTTCTGTCATATTATTTTTCAGTTTTCCCAAGAATTTTTTTTAGTGAGTTCTTATCCCAGAGGGTAGAGTTTTTGTATTTGTAAAAAAGTAGATTTACCAAATCTGTTCCATAGATTCACTACTCTATTTTTTAACCAGTATCAAATAGCTCTGAGGATTGCTACCTTATAATACAGCTTTAGATTTGGTACAACCTAGCTTCCTTTTCACTTTTCCCCCATCAATTCCCTTGATATTTTTGACCTTTTGCTCTTCCAGATGAATTGTGTTATTTTTTCTAGCTTTAAGAAATGATTTTTTTTTTTTTGCTAGTTTGATTGGTATGGCACAAAAATCAATTTAAGTAGAATTGTCATTTTTATTATATGCTCTACATACCCATGAGCAATTGACATTTTTCCAATTGTTTAGACCTGACTTTGTGTGAAAAATGTTTTGTAATTTGTATTCATACAAATGGTTTGTCTTGGCAGCTAGACTTCCCAATATTTTATATTATCTACAGTATTTTTTAAATGGAATATTTCTATCTCTTACAGCTGGGCTTTGGTAATATAAAATGCTGATGATTTATGTGGATTTATTTAAATTCTGCAACTTTGCTAAAGTTGTTAATTATTTCAAGTAGTTTTTTAGTTGATTCTCTAGGATTCTCTAAGTATTCCATCATATCATTTGCAAAGAGTGATACTTTTGTGTTCTACCATGCTGATAATTTTCTCGATATTAAAACAGCCCTGCATTCTTTGTATAAATTCCAATTGGGTCATAGTGTATTATCCTGGTGATAAATGGCTGTAATATCTTTGCTGATATTTTATTTAAAAATTTGCATAATATTCTTTAGGGAAATTAGTCTATAATTTTTTTCATTTTTGGCATGTTCCAGGCTTATATAACAGTGTTATATTTGTGTCACAAAAGGAATCTGGAGGAACTCCTTCTTTATATATTTTTCCAAATGGCTTATTTATATTGTATTGAAATTAATTGCTCTTAAAGGTTTTGTAGAATTCACTTATAAATTCATCTGACCCTGTAGATTTTTTTCTTAGGAAGTTCACTGATGGCTTGTTCAGTTTCTTTTGATAAAATGGAATTATTTTAGTATTTTAATTTCTTCTTTTGTTAATCTGGACAATATCTATATTTTTGCAATTATTTCATTTTGATTTCACTTTGATTATCAGATTCAGTCTAAATCTGTCCATACAGTTGGGCAAAATGGCTTCTAATTATTGCTTTAATTTCTCCTTCATTGGTGGTGAATTTACTCTTTTCATTTTTGACACTGGTAACTGGTTACTTCTTATTTTAAATCAAATTAACCAAAGGGGTATCTATTTTATAGTTTTCCTCCATAAAACTAGTTCTTAGTTTTAATTTAGTTTATTAGTTTCATAGTTTTAGTTTAGTTTATTAGTTTAATAGTTTTCTTTCAATATTTAAAAATTTTGCTCTTGATTTTCAAGATTTTTAATTTGGCATTTAATTTGGGATTTTAAAATTGTTCTTTTTTCCTAGGGTTTTTCATTTCATTCCCAGTTCATTAATATTCTCTTTGTCTATTTATACATGTAAAAATTTAGAGATATAAAATATCTCCTAAGAACTTCTTTGGCTGCATCCCATAAGTTTTAATATATCCTTTCATTATTGTTGTTTGTATTTGATGAAGTTATTGATTATTTCTATGATTTGTTCCTTGACCCATTCATTCTTTAGGTTTAGATTATTTCAATCAATTTTTAGTCTATCTTTTCTTATTTCAACCTGAACAGAAAAACATGCATTTAATATTTCTTCCTTGTCTGCATTTGACTGTGAAATTTTTTATGTTCTAATAAATGGTAAGTTTCAATGAAGGTGTCATGTACCCCTGTAAGAAAAAAAAGGCATAAAATTTCTTTTTATTGCCATTGAATTTTCTCCAGAGTTCTATCATCTCCAACTTTTCTAAAATTCCATTCTCCTGTTTAACTTCTTGTTTTCTTTGTGGTATGGATACTAAGATGGGAAGGTTGAGGTCCCTCAGTATAGTTTGCTGTCTATTTCTTCCTATAACTCACTTCACATCTCCTCTAAGAATATGAATGTTATACCACTTGGTGCATATATGTCCAGCATTGATACTACTTCATTGTCTTTGTTACCTTTTAGGAAGATGCAGTTTCCTTCCTTATCTCTTTTAATTAGTTTTATTTTTGCTTTTACTTTATCTAAGATCAGAATTGCTACTCCTGCTTTTTTTATTTTTTACTTTAGCTGAAGCATATTTTCTGTTCTGTGTATATTCCTGTTCCAAATGTGTTTCTTGTAAATAATATATTATGGTATATTTTTTTATTCTACTATGCTATTTTTATTTTATGGGAGAGTTCATTCCATATTCAAAATTATAATTATTAGCTATGTATTTCCCTCTATTCTATTATCTGTTGTGTCCTGCTTTCTAGAGCCTCCAAGTTAGGCTGACAAAACATACTGTGCTTTCTAGATCCCCCATGCTAGGGTGAAAAAAAGGATTGTCTTAGGAGAGGAGTGATGTGGTGAGACTCCAGAGGATGGTTAACATAAGGAATCTGTTTATTCCAAGTTCTTTCACCCTTATATACTCTCATACCCTTATATAAGCAAAGCAACAATGCACATGGGCTTAGTATATACTGTATAGGTGGGACCACATAAACAACTTGCTATTATATGTAGATAGCCACCTGAAATCACTCTGCTTCAATCACAACACAGTTTATCACCACCTCCTGACTTTTCTCTTGAGACATATTTGAAAATTGAATTTTCTGTGCAGCTCTGGTCTTTTCATTAGGCAAGTTTGAAATTCTTCTATTTCACTGAATGTCCATAGTTTTCCTTGAAAAATTATGCTCAATTTTGCTGGGTATTTAATTCTTGCTTGTAATCCAAGCTCCTTTGCTTTTTGGAATGTCATATTCCCATATTCCAGGTCCTTTGATCCTTTAATGTAGAACTTCCAAGTCTTGTATAAGCCTTACTATGGCTTCTTGATATTTGAATTGTTTCTTTTTAGTTGCTTACAATATTTTCTCTATGATCTAATAATTCTGGAATTTGGCTATGGTATTCTTTGGATTTTTTCATTTGGGGTTTTTTTTAGGAGGTTGTTGGATTCTTTCAATGATTATTTTCTCTCTAGGATATCAGAGCAGTTTTCCTTGATAAATTCTTATAAGATGCTGTCCAGGCTCTTTTTTAAAAATCATGATCTTCAAGTAGTCTTATAATTCTTAAATTTTCTCTTCTGGATCTATTTTCAAGTCTAGTTAAAATACATCACATTTTATATATTTTTAAAATTTTAAATTTAGTTTGAGTGATTCATGATGTCTCAAAGAGTACTATGGCTTTTACTTCCCCAATTCTACTTTTTAAGGAATTATTTTCTTCAGTGAATTTTTTTTTACCTCCCTTTCCATTTGAATAATAATTTTTTAAGGAGTTGTTTTCTTCAATCAGTTTTTGTGCTTCTTTTTCCAAGTTTTTATTCTTTTCCCCCAATATCTTCTGCATAACTGATTTCTTTTCCCAATTTTTCTTCTACATCTCTTACTTGATTTTTAGAATCATTTTTGAGCTCTCCCAAGGAGATTTTTTGGGCTTGAGAATAATTTGTATTCCCCTTTGAGGCTTTACATGTAGGCATTTTAACAATATTGCTCTCTTCTGAGTTTGTCTTTTGATCTTCTCTGTTGTCAGAACTGCTTTCTATGGTCAGGACTCCTTTCTGTTTCTTACACATTAAGCTATTTTGTGACTTTTAAAATGGAACTCTGTTCCTGAAGCACATGTGATATTGTCCCAAGCTTCTTATGTTGGGGTTAGGAGCCTGATCATTGGCTTTCTAGTATGGGACTTCAGGTGCCTATGGTTTGCTCACTGTGCTGGAGTGGCCCAGCTTAGTCAGTCTTGTGGTACCAAGATTTGTAGGTCTGGAATTTGCCTTCTTTTCTGGGGCTGGAGTTATACTGAGCCAGGGTAAAGGATCTGGGTTTCTGATCTGTGCTGTGGCTAAGAGCCTGCTGCTGCCTTGCACTAAAAACTGTTCTATCCCTTTTATCCAAGTAAAAAAGACCTTTCCAAAAACTCTTTTAACTTTTTTAAAGCTGGATGATTAACTATATATATTTTCTGGGGTCTATCATAACAGAATCCCTTTAGAGATTTGGATTTAACTTTGTTTACAAAGGAAAAGGGGGAGAGCTCAGACACCTTCCTAGCTGTCTTGACTCTGTCATTCTATTTTGGAATTTAGAGCAGTTTAATTTAGAGCATTTAATCATGGCTGATTAAAATCTCTTTTTTATTGACATATGTGAAAGATATTACTTTCTTTTCTCATTTTGCAATAGTGTGATTAGTTCTCCCAAACCCTAAAAAGAAAAATTTCTATCTAGTTATACCTTTCTAGTCTTGCATTTTAAAAGATGATTTCTTAACTGAATATAAAGCTTTATATTTAAATTTCATCTTCTAAAATTTTACTGAATTTTGTTGGATATCCAAGTTCTCTTACATATTTCTCCTCACTTTGGGTCATCTTGAAGTGTAATAAGCAGGTCATTTATACATTTCTCCACACAAGTCTGATAGAAATGTGAAATAATACATGATTAAGAGTAGATGCTTAGAATATTCCATTAAAGACCTCCTTCCAACTTTATATCAGGTAATTATTAAAGTTGTAGAGAGTCATAATATTTTCTATTTCTTGAGAAGAACAATGCCTACTATGTTAGTATAATCCTCTTTTCAGTTCAGATAGCCAGGCATAATATCTAACCCATATATTTTTGCCTTCCTTTACTCAAGATCTTTTACATAAAACATAAATTGGTGATGAAATAAAAAAAAAACTGATTAAAAGAAGATTACAACTTAATCTCTGTAAGGAGAAATGGCATGTTTCTACAAATAAAAATATAGCAAGAATAATGCCTAATAGAATATCTTATCAGGATGAGACTGAGATAGTACTGTTAAATGAAATTGGTAAAATAGCTGAACTAATCCTAGTCAGAAAAGTAATTTTAATTATCCAGATTGACCAAATACCTCACATAGGTGAACTAAGGTTCTTTTGGTAAAGTTTTGGAGAGAACAAGCCCTTAAGATTAGGCATTAGAACTAACAAAAGGAAGAACATAGAGTAATATTGACCCCCTGTGGTAGATATGACCTGGCATGGGAAGTGTGCACCATTCTGTAAACACAACACAATAAAATTCGACTTCTTTTGGGAAAGTGAAATCCAAAGAAATCCATCATGTGGATATTCAGGTTTGGTTTTGTTTTTAAATGGGAATTAAAATAAAATGTAAGCATCAGTTAGGGAAAAACAAAAAGATAGAGTTTAAAGAGTCAATAATCTTATGAAGCATGGAAGTTATTTTTTTTTTTAATGAAAAAAAACCTTATTGGAAACCTAGGCTAAATTATGCTGAAGATCAAATACATTAGGCACTCAGAAGTCAAAGAAATACTTTTGAGTATATAATATAGTGAAAGAGGCTATTGAAGGGAAAAAAGATATTTTTTAAACAAGAGAAAGGTCTCTCATACAAGGAGAATGTGGAAGATTAAAACATATGGCAGGTCAAGTGTAAACTAGAAATGTGTGTATTTGGAAGAATAATTTAATGAACACCTAAAAAGAACCTCTCTACCTAACAACTGGGGGCTTTCTAAACAAATTAAAGGAATGAGCCAGCTAGAAACTCAATTGTCTTTCTTGATGACTATAGTGCTAAAGGAATGCTCAAGGATGAAAAGAAAACCAGAATCTGTTCAATGGATTCTGTGCTTCAAGGTTTTCTGAGAAATATATTAGATGAGTTCTCATTTTCAATTTCTATCTCTAGAAAAGCAAATTTGAGATGATAGGTCAAATAATGATATATGTATAAGCTATTTTAAATCTAATCAACAATTTTCCTCTGAAAAAATCACTTAGGCGGTATTTGTCAAAGAATTTTGAAGAATTTTCAGGGTGAAGTTATGCAATTAATTGTGTTCTCCTTAAAAATGAGGGAGATACCTCAGACAACTCTAGCTAAATGAATGTGATTCCATCATTCAGTCATGTATGAGAACAAATAATAATAACAAATTCCTCAGTTTCATATAAGAATAAAGATTAGACTTGTAATTTAAAAGGTTACAGGAAAATGCTAGATAAGGGAAATTCCTATACCACTGTATTTTCTAGTTCTTGAGAGTAACCTACAATAATGTAAAATTAAGTGATTTGTCCAAGGTCATATAGTCCATATGTTTCTCTACTATGTCTTAGAAAGTTCTTTATCTTGGAAGTCCACTCCATTCTTGGACTTCACAGATTGGAAGTACCCTTTGTCCTGTGTCTGTTCCCTCTGGTTCCTCTGAGAATCTCCATTTTAAGAAGTGTACCCTAAAGGAATTTGTAGCCAAAGAAGAACAAGAGAACATTATAAATGCAAAATGGATAAACCCGATTACATTAAATTAACAAGTTTTTTTCCCAAACAAAATCAATGCAGCCAAGATTAGAAAGGAAGTAGAAAGTTGGGAAAGTTTTTACAACTGGTGTTTCTAACAAAGGCCTCATTAAAAAATACGTAGAGAAAAGATATTTATATCTTTTTTTAAATTTATATTTATATTTCTATTTATTTATTTATTTATTTATTTATTTATTTAAATATTTATATATTTATATATAAGAATACAAGTCATTCCCCAATTGATAAATGGTCAAAGGATATGAATAGACAATGTTCAGATGAAGAAATTAAAGCCATCTATAGTCATGAAAAGAAATGCCCTAAATTATTCTTGATTAGAGAAATGCAAATTAAAATAACTTTGAGGTACTACTTCATAGCTATCAAATTGGCTAAGATGACAAGAAAAGATAATGGTGAATGTTGGAGGGAATGTGGGAAAACTGAGACACTAATTCCTTGTTGATAGAGTTGTGAATGGATCCAGCCATTCTGGAGAACAATTTGTAACAATGTCAAAAAGGCTATAAAACTGAATACTTTTTGATCTAGAAGCTTCACTACTGGGTCTGTATCCCAATGAGATCATAAAAGAGGGGAAAGGACTCATATATTCAAAAATGTTTGCAGAAGCTCTTTTTGTGGTGGCAAGGAACTGGAAAATGAGTGGAAGCCATCAACTGGGTAAGTTATGGTATATAAATGTAATGGAATGTTATTGTTCTATAAGAAATGATGAGCAAGATGATTTAAAAAAAAACCCTAAAAAGACTTACATAAAATGATGTTGAGTAAAGTAAGCAGAATGAGAACATTATAATAGTAATAGCAAGATTTTGTTGTGATTAGCTGTGATAGACTTGGTTCTTCTTAGCAATAAATTTTTCCAAGACAATTCCAATAGGCTTAGTTTGAAAAATGTCATCTTCTTTCAGAGAGAGGACTATGGAGACTGAATGTGAAATGAAGGATAGTATTTTTATCTTTTTTTGTTTGTTTTTTCTTTCTTGTGATTTTTCTTTTACATAATGCCTATTACGGAAATAGATTTAAGATTATTGTACATGTATAATATATGTCAGTTTGCTTGCTGTCTTGGGGAGAGGAGAGGTAAGGGAGAAAAAATATGGAACTAAAATCTTACAAAAATGAATGTTGAAAACTACATGTAATTGAAAAAATAAAATACCATTCAATTAAAAAAAAACTTATTTTAAAAAAGTATATCCCAAGCCATCATATTTCATTTCTAGGACACACTCTGATATTTTCTGAACTTTCCTCTATCTTTTCACTTTCTCTTTTTCTCTTTCAACTTCTTTTTATATGTTTTCTTCCTTTCTTAGAATGTATGCCCCTTGAGGGCAAGGACTCTTTCTACTTTTATTTGTATTCCCAGTGCTTAGCACAATGCTTGTCATACAGTAAACACTTAATAAATGCTTGTTGATATGATTTCATTATTTACATGTGGAAGAAATAGGACTTGGATACAGATCTTCCTTTTTCTGATTTTGGCTTCCCACCCACTATGCCATGCTGGGCTGCCTTTCTTAAGCCTTTAACATGAAGGACAGAAATATCCCAAGACACAGAAGGGACAAATCTCACCTGATCTTGATTTTGTTTATGTATAATTTTGTGATGATTTTAGTTCATTCAACTAATTTTTCATTTCTATTATTTTACTTGCTCTGTACCTGCAACCTTGTTAGCTATATAATTATGATAACTCACATTTAATATGGTCTCTGAATCCTTCCTCTACCTCTTAAACTGTGATATTATGAATGCTAGAGTGTACTTTCACCATTAATAACCTGGGAAATTAGTTTTACAAATACAGTTGTCACCATTTTACCAAGGAAATTGAGGCTCAAAGATATTAAATGACTTAACTATGATCACATAGCTACGAAGTTTGGAAGCTAGAATTTCAACCAGATCTTCTGATTTCAAGTCCAATATTATTGCTTTTAGCCCTATTTTTACATATGGTAAAAATAATGGCTTGGTCAAGATCATATAAATCAAATTAGAACTATATTTGTAGTGTAATACTCTTTTTACTTTAGCCCCTTGTAACTTTTAGAGTAATATCTATAATGGTTTCTTCTTCCATGATTTCATAAGTGTGAAGAACTCTTGTTGTGAAAATTTCTGCTAATATAGATTAGCAGCTTGCACATAATTAATATTTTCAGAGATTTGTCTGGATACTGAGATTGACTTATTCATGGTCACTTGCTTGATATGAATCAGAGACAAGACTTGGACACAAGTCTTCTTGACTCCAAAGCTCATCTTCTATCTTCTCTGGCTCTTACCTCTGATTTCATTCTATCTTATTTAATAGAGAAACTTAATATAAAATATTTAATGTAAAAAACTTTTAAAATACCTATTCTGATATGTTTAAGGTTAAAATTTGCAGAGGAAAAAAAGTTTGACATCTTTGAGGCTTCTCAACCAAGAATTTTTAGATATTTCATGAGAACCGGCTTATAAAGTACAGATAAAAAGCCAAATGGAGAAGGTACATCTTGAGAAGTCACACTGGAAATGCAAATGCAAAGCTGTATCTGCAGCCTTCATTTTCAGGGGTTTTAGGGAGAGCTCCAAGACAAATAATACTGTGATGTTGGCCAAGTGCTACTTTTACTGGGAGAAGTAAAAAATGTCACTCATTCTGTAGGTGAGAAAGCCAGTTAGGAAGGTTAGCCGCAAGGAAGAGTCTTAAGGAGACAATTAACTTCTATACTGTGATAAGAAAACAGAGATAGACTAGAGAAATGTGAAAACATTTTGAAAACTAAAAGCACCATGGAAAATAAAATATTTTATCATTATTATTTTTTATTAGATTGGACTATGATTTGACTGAAGTCAGAAGTTCTCACTGAAGAAATTCTATCAACACAAATGGGTACATGCTACATTCCATTTTAGAGAGTTGTCCAGGATTACATAATCATTATACATCTATGCGAGATATTAGCTCAAATTACCCCAACGCTGGCTTTTCATCTACTCTACCTCATTAATTCAAGAAGGTATGAAGGATCAACTTAAAACATTGAACTTAATTTTAAAAATAATGAAATTTCAAAATATTTAGTTTCATTTGCAATATGTATTTTATCTTTCTACATCCAGTGAAAAGCCTTCAGACATCCACAATGGAACAAAAGAATTTAAGATTCCACAATTTAATATTTATAATTGGATCATAAGTTTATCTATAGTGGAATTACAGACATAGGATTCCTATCCTCTTGTCACCTGCCCTAAACTTACATTCTCTTCTCTTCTACTATTTTCTGCTTTGGTGATCTCATGTTAAGTTATTGTTACAAAGGTGATAATCAAACATGATCAAACCCATAATGAAAGATTCTTTACAATTCCAGACCCATATTTCCAAATCCAACTTATCTAAACAGCATTCTTTACTTTCTCCTCAAATCCAACTTTTTCCTTGCCATCTTTACTTGTGATGATCCTTGAAACTTCAGTTATCTTTGATTCTTTCTTCTTCCTTAGTCACCAAATCCACTTGTCAATTTGGGACCACATCATTTCTTCAATATTTTTTTCATGAACTTACTACTTTTTTTAGTAATCTCACTATAATCCTTTTATCCCTTCTGGTCTAGCATATTATAATAGCATTCTAACTGATCTTTCTACCTCTAGTATATTTCTTCTCCAATCCTTCTCAAAGTTGCCAAAGTAATTTTTTCTGATGCTCTACTCCTCTCACTGCTACACTCAACATCTTCAGTGGCTACCCTTTTTCTATAGAATAAAGGATAAATACTTGACTCTGTCATCCAAAGTATTACACAGTTTGACTCTGGTCAACTTTTTCAGCTTTATCTCATTCTATTCTCTTTTTTGTGCTCTATATTCCCAAAAAAATTGAACTATAATTCCCCTTTCCATCCCTGCTACTTCCTCCTTTCATCTTTTACTGTGCCTTTGCTCACAGCATCCCCTGTGCGTAGTACTCTCTCTATCCTCATGTCAACTCCTAGTTTTCTTGTCTTCTTTTCATATGTAAGTTAAAGACGTTCCTTCTGCAAGAAGCATTTCCTGATTGTCCTGAATGCTAGTGCCTCTGTCAATTATCTCCAATTTATTTCCTACTTACCTTGTTGTTTCCCCTTTTGGATTGGGTGCTCCTTGAGAAAAAGAATCTTTTTTAATCATAGTGTCTGGTACATAGTAAGTGTTTAATAAATACATTTTGACATTACTTGCCATTATAATTGACAATTCAAGCACCTCTAATTATTGAAGTACCCACCTTCTTTCAAGAATAAATCCAGTTGTTACCTCTTATAGGAAGCCTACATTCTACCTGCCAGTTGTAATTGATTCCTGTCTATTTAAAATTTTCATAAGTTTGCTTGGACACTTTAGCCCTCATCACATTTCCTTTTTCTTTATGGATATTTATGTATGACTTTCTTACTAACACAACAGCTAACCAGTCAGATTCTTAATAGAGATCGCCATTGAATCTGTTTTTATGTCATTATCATTTAGCACAGTGACTTGTGCAGAGCAGGCACTTAACAAATGCTTGTCTACTTGTTAGCTTCCTTATTTTGCATAGTAACTTAATGAGCCCCAAGACTGTTGAAAATGCTGATGCAATCTTAGGTTGCATTACTACATGTTTAGTATCCAGATTGTAGTATGTTCAGTTCTAAATGCCATATTTAAGAAGTTCCCTATTGATATCCTGAAATGTATCTTAAAGAGTGACCAGAAAGGCTAACAGTATTCCTATCACTTTGGGAATAGTTAGAGGAGCTAACTCTATTTAATCTCATGAAGAGAAGATGTAAAGATGGCCATGATAGCTGTCTTTAAGCATTTTATAGGATTATCATGTGAGAAAGAGATTATACTTATTTTGCTTATTCCCAGAGAGCAGAACTAGAGCTAATGGATAGAACCTATAGGGGGTAGATTTCTACTGTGTTACTTTATTCAGATTTCCCTTGAATCAATAAAACCTGCCATGAACTAGTCGCTGTTCTAGCTATTGGGCAAACAAATGCTACAATGATAAAGTATCTGTCTTCAAGGAACTTATGTTATCTTTGACAAAAACAATATGTATATTTACACCAAAAAGTTAAAATAGGAAATACATATAAAATAAACATAAAATAACTGGGGACATTAGAAATTGGAAGAATGAGAGTAGACATTTTTTAAGAATAATACACTCCAAGTGTAGTACCTTGCAGCTTGTTTGACTTTGAAGAAGGAATAACTGGTTCAAATGTTTCCTCTTTACTAGTTATACGACCATGGACATTTCTCTTCTCTGAGTTGTGACAGTGTTATGACAGTTAAATGACAGCTGGATTGTAATCTATATTAATGTCAAGATGAAATTACAGGCTCCAGATAGAACTTTGCATCCGTTCATGCTTTTATCAACTAATTTGGAAAGGGTAGAAGATTTATTCAAATCATTAAACCCTGAAGTTAATCTGATTACTTGTAAGTTTGGCTATAGGA
Organism: Antechinus flavipes; assembly: GCF_016432865.1. Lineage (NCBI taxonomy): Eukaryota > Metazoa > Chordata > Mammalia > Dasyuromorphia > Dasyuridae > Antechinus > Antechinus flavipes. The sequence goes on along the minus strand of NC_067402.1, from coordinate 97,654,228 downwards.
ACCTCTCTACTTAAGCTAGGCCTTAGAGATATTGACATCTTAGTTTAAAGCTTAATATAAGGTTTACAACTTTGGTAAAGACCTTGAGATGCTCAATTACAATGTTCAAGCTTATGAATGATTAAAGATTAGAAATATGATTTATTGATTTATAGCTTCCAAAAAGCGAAGTTCTCATTTTAGCTATCTGGAGCACCCTATTTCTAGTATCTGGGAAAATCATTTAATAAGTATAAGGTTACTGTGGTGAAAATATAATCAATTAAGGAAGATATATGGGTATCAAGACTATGAAGAAGCATGATAAATTATCCCCATTTCATTACAGGATATAGTTTTCTAATGATCAGAATATTCACTTGCACCAGATATGGGCTAAAAGAAAGAAACAATGAGACAGATAAAAGCACCAAAAGACTGAGATAGAAAGAATATAATATAAAGAATAAAAAATAGAATGAAATTTAAATTTTGCCCTGTAAGTTGAAAAAAAGACATTGTTTTTGAAGAAAAGCACGGAGATTATTCTATATATTTAATACCAAAAAAGTTTCTATAAATATAAGGGTTACATAATGATATACTATTTATATCAAGAAAATTAAAAAATCATAAAATTTACAGCAACAAAAGATCAGTGTTGTCAATTTTAGCTCTTGTAAGTGACCTGGAGTTCTTTTTAAGTTTCCAAGTTAGGTACAGTCAAAAATTATTTATTAAGCACTTGATAAGAGCCACATACTGGACCAAGCAATGAAAACACAAATATAAGCAGGAAAAAAATTAAGGCTGAACAACCCTAAAGTAGCTGAAAAATATTACCTGGAATGGAGCATGGTAGGAAAAATCCAGATGAGAATCAGTATTCCAGATTGGAGAGGGATGAAAAACAGTAGCTAGTCTGGGCATCCTTCTTAAAATGGAAATAATCAATTAGAAGAGAAGGTCATAGGGGTGGAGGGTACTTCCAATGTATGAAGTACAGGGCTAGAATGAGCTTTCAGTGGGAAGGGGCTTTAATGACATAGTAAAATACAAAGGAGAGTTAAGAATACATCTCAGAGAGGAATTTTTCATGTTACCTGTTATTGTCACTCATATGTCATTAAAATAGGCCTGTTTTCTTCAGGTATATGCAATATCAACTTCGAAAGAATATATTTCATAACTGAACTTTAATTTTTATTATTTTATTTAAATTATTATTTGTAAAAGCAGGATAGTCCACATTTTAATAGTCACAACCATTTATTTCCTTATTTATTCTGATAAAATATGTACAATTTTTCTACTAGTGTATATCACTGAATCCTCATGTAAGTTATTAACATAAGGTCAGAACCCATGTTTCCCTATTTTCTCTCACAATTTAAATATATTCTCTTTTCTTTAATTACTAGTGTTGTCTGAAAAAGTACTGGAGTCCTTATCTAAACTCCCACTTGCACTGGCAAGTTAGGTTTCCCCAGGGCAAAGCGAACTACATCTTCTCTTTCTCTTTATCTCTCCAAATTTCTAGAGGTAACTCTGAAGGGATGTGGATATATTTCTAATTCTTTCAATATAAGTTTCTATTTTAGTGAACCCAATTTCAACTGTAATCTCTTCAATATTACCTAAACATTACCAATTAATATCTCTCAAAATGAGATACCTTTGATAAATGCTCCACTTCTCATTTAACCAAATAATATCATGACTTTTATAGAGGTTTATTACAGAAATGATATAGCAAGAACCAAAATACAAACATGTCATCCTAACATGAGGGAAAGTCACATTCTTCCTTCAGTCACTTCAGTACATAGCAAGGGGGCTCAGAATTAAACTGTAGCTCTAAAGCATTTGCTCTAACAAGTTCAATTCCAAATGCTCCTATTAGGATATGGTATCTTGTAGGCTATCCACTGCTGGGATAAGTCAAGCAAGTCACTCCTTGGAGGCCTTGTTGGCATCTCATCAGATTCAGCAGGCTAGCAAACTGTCGTATGGATCCCATTTCTTAGATCCCTGGAGGCTCTTCTAACCTTTTGAAGCTCACAAGATTAATTTAAGAGTTGTCAAATTATTTTTAAAAATGTAAAAGTTTTTACATTAAGTTTGCAGGGCATAAACAAATAAACAAAAAAGTAAATGGTGGGTCAGATTTAAGACTCAGGCCTTAGTTTTCTGACTGTTTATCTAGTCCATTAAACTCTCAATACTCCTTCACCCAAGCAAGGAAAGAATGATATCAAAGAACCAGTGGAGCACTTTCTAGGTGGAAAGTGGAGAATATTTCTTTCACTACCCTACACTTCTACCCCTACTTTGACCCACAAGTTTAGAATGGTATATCTCTGTTCAACTCTAGGAAAGAGATTGATTTCCCCTCTGGGGAGTCTTTTGAACACACATTCAATTCTAGCATAGCCGAAAAAGTTCTTTCTTCACTATGTGGTAAGTGGATAAGAAAAAAATCAAAGAATATTTTCACTTATTTCAAAGCCTATGTGGAGAATTGTAACAAGTTGAGCTCTCATTGTTCTGTTCCTTGTTATATTAGCAATAGTTCTTTAAATATACAATGATGGGGTAGGGGTTATAACAATAGAGAAAATCAGGTGGGATGTAAACCTTTCTTTGAATTGAGTTAGGCGTTCCAAGAAGCAAAGATTAGAAGTGAGCATATTCCAGATATAAAATGAATAAATGAATGAAAAAAGCTTTATTAAATACTTACTATGTGCCAATCATTATACTAAGTGCTGGTATTATAGATTTTTTTTTAAAGTCAGGTAACCTTTGATCTCAAGGAACTCACACCCTAATTAGTGGGCACTACTCATAAAAGAAAGTCCAGCTACTAGATAGATTCCAAGGATGTCAAGAATTGGTAAACAGTTGGATGTATAAGAGAGAATGAACAATTTAAGATAAAGCCAATATTATGAATCTGGAAAACTGGAAGAATAGCAGTGCCCTTAACTGAAGCAGGCAACAAGGTAATCCAGTGGTTGGAGAATTGAACCTGGATTCAGCAATAACTGGGTTCAAAATTTAACCTCAGACACATTCTAGCTGTGTGACTCTGGGCAGGTCACTAAACCTCCATCTGCCTCAGTTTTTGTATCTGTAAAATGAGAATAGTTATAGTATCTACCTTGCAGAGTTGTTAAGAGGATAAAATGAAATATTTATAAAGGGATTAATAAAACTTAAAGCACTATATAAATGTTAAATAAAAAATGGAGAAGTTTGGCAAAGGGGTAAGTTTGTGGAGTGGGGGGGTAGTATAATGAGGTTTAATATGCACATGTAAAATTTGAGATGTCTGCAAGATAGCCAATTTGACATGTCTAATAGGCAATGGGTGATGAAACACTAGGAATACAATGTGGGAGTGATATAACACTCAAGAGTAAACTGGTTTATGATAGCCAATTGTTGAATTTTCAGTGCTAGCTATTACTTATCAGAAATAAAAAATCAGCAAAAGCTACAAATCAGGGCTTGACTTATTGTTTTGTTATTTGTAGACTTAAAATGATAGATGAAATATTAACAATGCAGATTAAATTTAAGATTTAAATTTAAGGAGAAGAGGGGGGGAGCAAGAGAGAGAGAAAAAGAGAGAGAAGGAGAGAAGGAAAGGCAGAGCAAGAGGGAGGAGAAAGGAGAAATATTTTCACTTATTTCAAAGCCTATGTGGAGAATTGTAACAAGTTGAGCTCTCATTGTTCTGTTCCTTGTTATATTAGGAATAGTTCTTTAAATATACAATGATGGGGAGTAGGGGTTATAACAATAGAGAGAGAGAGAGAGAGAGAGAGAGAGAGAGAGAGAGAGAGAGAGAGAGAGAGAGAGAGAGAGAAAAGATAAGAGAGCCAAGGATGAAGTTTTTGAATGCATTTATAGTGAAAGTTCATTATATCTATGATTAGCCAACAAGTGAGACAGATGGAGCAGTCAGACAAGGAGGAAAAGCCAGGAGAGATCTGTGTCATGAAAATGCAGTGAAGAAAAAGTATGTAGGAGGAGAGGTTGGTCAACAGTGTCAAATGCTGTAGTTAGTTTGCAAAGGGATAAGGATAAAGATAAGACTATCACATTTGGCAATTAGGAGATCATTAATAACTCTGGGCAATTCAGTTTCAGATGACTGATAAAGTTGAAAGTCAGATTGCCAAGGGTTGAGAAATGAATAAGAAGAGAGGAAGTAGAAACTATAAATATAGATAGCTTTTGTTTATGAGTTTGAAAAAGAGAATGGAGGATATGGGATAATGACTTAAAGAGATGATATGGTCTAGTGAAGGTTTTGTAAAAATGAAGCAAACTTTATCTTTTTGAAATTAATTTGAAAGTAATAGAGAAAGAAAGACTAGTTTGTGAAAATTAGAGAGTAAAATTGAGAGGGCAATATCCAGGAGAAAATAGGTAGGGATGGAATCAAGGCATGATAAAAATGGTAGGGCTTATCAAGAAGGACTAGCACTTATCAGAAACTGTAGTAAAGAGGCACAGAATGGGGATGATGTCAGGTGTTTCTGAGATGAAGTAGAAGGAAGAGGGAGCTCAAGACAAAAAGATTTAAATTTATCGATAATGAAGTGAATGCTCATCTTAAAGAGTAGAGAATAGAAAACAAGGAGCTAAGGTAGAGAAACTCATTGTAGCAATACAACATGGAACAATTGGAATACTTAGGAAGATCTGAAGACAGTTTTCAAGTAGAGAGGAACAGATTATACCTATTGATTAAGTTTACAGATGTATTTAAAGTAATCCAACTAGAACTAATTTTGCTATGTATCTTATACAAAGAAATCAATTAGATTGCAGACAGTGGAAAGGTGTTGTTGAGACTATCATCAAGGATGATTCTACCAAGGAGGTAGAATAGATTTTTAAAGGGGAAGATGAACAGAATTCTGACAAGCCCCATAACTTGTCTATTTGTCTTCATTCCAAAACTAGACAGCATATTAAATCCTATAACTCATACTTACCCATGTCTAGAATTTACACACTTGGACACATATTAGGAATTGTTAAAATCATTCCAACCCTGGACTGCCAAATAGGTTTCTGGCAAATGACATTAGGTCATATTGGATCTAGAGATGCAAATATAAACAATCCTTATTTTGATTGTAAGAAAGCTTACATTCTCACGTGGGAAGGTCAGATATAAAGAAGAACTGAAAAGGGAAGAGAAAGAAGGAGGGTGCCTGAGTATGGACAAGACAACTAGATAGAGGGTGGAGAAGTTTACATAATGATTCAATGTATAAGTGAAATGAGCATGGTTGGGGCTGGAGAGGAGTCTACAGGGTGGCAGTTTCACTATATGGTTAAAAATCTATCGCGCTGTCATCCACATGTTTGTTAAAGCCAGGAAAAGAGGATTAGTAAGAAATATAAGATTTTTTAAATGGTGTATTGGTTGTTTTTAATAAGATGCCATATTTTAAGGAAGGGAAACAAAGTTCAAAGTGTAAAGTAGCAGTAAATGACAAGTTATCAAATAATTACATTTTAACATGTTAAATGGGATAATGTATATGAAACAGTATACAAACTTTGAAGCTATATACATTTGAATATCAATTATAATTATTGTTGATTATTATATATGGGTGGTGAAGATTTTTTTTTTATTGAAAGATTTTGTCCATGGGGAGAAGGATGAGTGAATCAATTTTAGGATACAGAAAGTTAAAGGCAACTATATTATATTTTGAGACATTTTGGGAATGGAAATGTAAAGGTTCAGATTTCATATTATTTTAAAGTTAAAAACAGAGGAAACAAAGTTTATTAAATGCCACAAAGAATAAATAGCATAGGTTAGTTTCATATTATAGCAAATAAAAAATATTTGATGAATAGAGAAGGAAATAGAAATAAAGAAGATGAAAAGGCAGATACTAGAGAGACTGGGGGAGAGAAAGATCGTAGAGAAACACACACAGAGGAACAAAGACCGAGACAGATAGCGAGACAGAAATGTTGAGGTTGGGAAGGGGACCCCAAAAGTTTGGGGTCACAGACTGGTGTCACAAGGTGTCTCAAAATAATTTGCTGGCTTGAACTCATTTTCTTGAAAAAGGGCAGGCTAAATTCCAAAAGAAATTAGCAAGATAACAGAAGCAAAGAGACACATTCATGCAGCTTTCTGTCATTGACATTATTATTCTGTGGCCCAAAGCAGTGGTCTCCAAAATTTGGTTATCACTGACCAACAGATTATCTATCTGACAGTCAGCAATGAACAGAGGAATGGCCTTTTCACTATTGTTTCAGAAATTTGATCTGTGGGACTATCCTGAAGCTAGAAGCAATCTGACTGAGAAGTAGTCTATTCAGAATCAGACAGATTGGGTCTGGAAGTTTCCTGAGGCAGACTCCAAAACCAGAAGATTTAGGATTACTGATTTAGAAGCCTCCCTAAAATCAGGGGACTACAAAATCATATTATATCAGAAAGACAGAGAAAAACTGAGAAGAATAAAGGAAACTTAGATGTTTCATTTTTCCTAAGTCACTCTTTTCCTTTTATCTGGACAGTCCTACCATGATATGATATTTTGTTTACTGTTTGTTGCAATCAATCAAGTCTCATTTTCCTTATCTTTAACTTAAAAAGTAAATGAGTTAAACCTTGTATATTTCTCTTAGAAAAAAGAACAAAATCAAATTAATTATTATTTTTCATAAGTGGGTTGCTCATACTTAACTTTTTTATATTTCCCTGGTTCCTTATATAATTTTTTTAATTAAAGCTTTTTATTTTCAAAACATATGCATGGATAATTTTTCAACATTAATCTTTACAAAACCTTGTGTTTCAAATCTCCCCCCTTCAGATGGCAAGTAATCCAATATATGTTAAATATGGTAGAAATATATGTTAAATCCCATATGTGCATACACATTTATACAATTATCTTGCTGCACAAAAAATTAAATCAAACAAGAAATAAAAAATGAGAAAGAAAATAAAATGCAAGCAAACAACAACAAAAAGAATGAAAATGTTATGTGGTGAGCCACACTCAGTTTCCTCAATCCTCTCTCTGGGTATAGATGGCTTTCTTTATCATAAGATCATTGGAACTGGTCTGATATTTCATTATTCAAGAGAGCCACATTCATTAGAATCTATCATCATATGATATTGCTGCCATGTAAAATGATCTCCAGGTTCTGTTCATTTCATTTAGCATCAGTTCATGTAAGTCTCTCTAGAGCTCTCTGAAACCATTCTGCTGATCGTTAATTATAGAACAATAATATTCCATAACATTGATATACCATAACTTATCCAGCCATTCTTCAACTAATGGACATCCACTGGGTTTCTAGTTAATTGCCACTACAAAAAAAGACTGCCACAAAAATTTTTGCACATGTGGGTCCCTTTCCCTCCTTTAAGATCTCTTTGGGATATAAGCTCAGTAGTAACACTGCTGGATCAAAGGGTATGTATAGTTTGATAATTTTTTGAGCATCATTCCAAATTACTCTTTAGAATGATTGGATCAGTTCACAATTCCACCAACAATGTATCAGTGTTCTGGTTTTCCCACATCCCCTCCAAAATTTGTCATCATCTTCTCCTGTCATCTTAGCCAATTTGAGAGGTGTGTAGTGATATCTCAGAGTTGTCTTATTTTGCATTTTTTGCTCAATAGTGATTTAGAGCACTTTTTCATATGACTAGAAATGGTTTCAATTTCTTCATTTGAAAATTATCTGTTCATATACTTTGACCACTTATCAGTTGGAGAATGGCCTGCATTCTTATAAATTTGAGTCAAGTCTCTATATATTTTAGAAATGAGGCCTTTATCAGAATCCTTGAATGTAAAAACGTTTTCTCAATTTATTGCTTCCCCTCTAATCTTGTCTGCATTAGTTTTGTTTGTACAAAACTTTTTTTAATTTAATATAATCAGAATTATATCTTTTGTGATCAATAATGATCTCCAGATTTCTTTGGTCAGAAATTCCTTCTTCCTCCCAAGATCTAAGAGGTAAACCATCCTATGTTGTTCTAATTTGCTTACAATATCACTCTATGTTTAGATCATGAACCCATTTCCACCTTATCTTGGTATGTGGTATTAGGTATATGAAACAATGCCTAGTTTCTGCCATACTAGTTTCCAATTTTCCTAGCAGTTTTTGCTCAAATCATGAGTTTTTATCCCAAAAGTTGAAGTCTTTGGATTTATCAAACAGTAGATTACCACAGTCAACTATGTTGTTTTTTTTTTCTTAGCCAGTATCAAATGGTTTTGATGACTATTGCTTTGTAATATAGTTTTAGGCCTGCTATAGCTAGGCCACCTTCATTTGCATTTTTTCATTAATGCCTTAGAAATTCTTGACCTTTTATTATTCCAGATGAACTTTGTTATTATTTTTTCTAGATTTATAAAATAATTTCTTGCGAATTTGATACGGCGCTAAATAGATAGATTAATTTAGGTAGTATTGTCATTTTTATTATATTAGGTTGGCCTACCCAAAAGCACTTGATATTTTTTCAATTGTTTAGATCTGACTTTATTTGTGTGGAAAGTGTTATATAGTTGTGTTCATATAGTTTATGACTTTTGCTTGGCAGGTAGACTCCCACATATTTTATATTATTTATAGTTATTTTAATGAAATTTCTCTTTGTATCTCTTGCTGCTGGACTTTGTTGGTTATACATAAAAATGGAGAGATTTATGTGGATTTATTTTGTATCCTGCAACTTTGTTAAAGTTGTGAATTGTTTCTAGTTGTTTTTAGTTGATTCTCTAGGGTTCTCTATACCATCATATCATCTGCAAAGAGTGATAAATTGGTATCTTCATTACCTTCATTACCTACTCTAATTCCTTTAATCTCTTTTTCTTCTCTCATTGCCAAAACTAACATTTTAAAAATAATATTGAATAGTTATGGTGATAGTGGGCAACTTTGTTTCACCCCTGATCTAATTAGAAATGGTTCTAGTTTATCCCCATTACATATATTACTTGCTGATGGTTTTAAAATAGAGGCTACTTATCATTTTAAGGAAAAATCCATTTATTTTTATAATTTCTAGTGTTTTTAATGGGAATGGGTATTAGATTTTGTCAAATGCTTTTTCAGCACTACTTAGATAATCATATGGTTTTTGTTAGTTTGATTATTGATATAGTCAATTATGCTAATAGTTTTCCTAATTTTGAACCAGCCCTGCATTCCTGGTATAAATTGTACTTGGCTATGGTGTGTTATTCTGGGGATGACTTTTTGTAAGGTCCCTGAAATAAAATAGGATACTAACTCCTCTTTTAAAGAAAATGATCAAAAGTTTCTCTAAGGCAAGGATTGTGTTTTATGCTTTCATACCAGGATACTGCATTGCCTTGTGATAATATAGACTTTTTTTTTTTTTGTGCTGAGGCAATTAGGGTTAAGTGACTTGCCTAAGGTCACACATAGCTAGGAAATATTAAGTGTCTGAGGTCATATTTGAAATCAAATCCTCCTGATTTCAGGGCTGGCTCTCTTATCCACTGTGCCATCTAGCTATCCGTAATATAGGTTTAATAAATATTTGTTGAATAAGTTGAAAATTTAGCAATGCATTTAAGATAGAAAGAGATAAACCTGGAAAAGTGGATTTATTTATTTTATTTATTTATTTTAGCCAAGAGCATCCATTATTTATTATTGCTAAAAAACAAATAAAAAAATTGACAGTACATCTATGAAAATGTTAATATTTTAATTAATAATAATAATGATGATGATGATAATAATAGCATTTATATATTACCAATATGTTCTAGATACTGGGCTAAGTATTTTGCAAATATTATCTCATCTCATATTTACAACAGCTCTGGGGTATAAGTGTTTTTTCTTATCCCTATTTGATAGATGAAGATACAGAGATTAAATGGCTTGCCCAAGGCCACACAACTAAAAAAGTGCCCAAGGCCCAATTTGAAGAAATGTCTTCCTCCTTTCTGACCTAACTCTTTTAAACCTTTTGAACCACCTAACTGTCTAATTAATCACAAAGGCCACAAAGTATCCAAAACACAATCTTGGGATAAAAATATTCCTCTGACATGAATATGCCAAATTTTGGCATTTACCTATAAAGGTTTAAGAGGTTTAGTATCTATCTGCTTTCTTTTTTTAGGGAGGAAGGTAAGTAGTCGGACAAATTATCTACATTCAGTCTACAAGCAAATATAAAAATTATGCAGCAGTTGTGTAGTAGATAGGAAAGTCAGGCTCTTTACTTTGGAGACACTCCATTTTGTTTTAAAATTTTCTTTATCCTAGTATCTCACAGTTTGATCATTCATAGAACTCACTAGACTTGGCTCTGAGTGGTGTTTGGCTGTTCTCCAGAATCAAACTGATCCTCAAAGGACTTTCTTCTATTGACATCATTTAAAAGCATGTGCTTTAGGTCATGAAGTAAAACCAGAAAAGTTCTGGAACTTCTGAGGAGGGATGTCATTCTTGAGATGAATGCATATCCTTCTGAGGACTACTCTCTCTGAAGAGCTCATCACTCAATGAAATTGTGTTATTTTTGTTTAAAATTTTTTTTCATCTATAATACATTTATTTTCTCTTTTGGCTTCTATAAGTATATGGATGACATGTCAATGGATTATCAATAAAACATAAAACTACACTTAAGTTTTAATAATAATAATAAATGACTTTTTTGGTTACTTTTAGGTTTGCAATGATTTCTGGCATAGACTGAAATGTCAAATATGTGGGGCATAAGAATATCTGGGGCAAAATACAGAGAAAATTTTCTACTAGCTTTGTCAGGTTTCAAAAATTTATTATTATTTCTTACTCTTTTTGGTGAAAACTGTTAAAAAATAAACCTGAAAAACAAATTTAATCTGGTAGAAAATAGAAACCAAAACCTGAGAAATCCTGACTTTTTAAAGAAGGATAAGATTGCTTAACATATTTCATCTGCTAAAGCTAAGCAAGTATTCTATTCATTTGATAGTTTTCTTTAAAACTGCTAGTTACCAATTTAAACTAAATCTGGATCAGAATCTTTTGGGAGGGATATGTTAAATTGATGGTTCATATTTTTATGGTGGTAACTAAGTGGTACAATAGATAGAGCACTAGTCAGGCCTAAGTTCAAATCTGGTCTTGGACACTTAACAGCTATGAGACTTTGGGTAAGTCACTTAACCCTGTTTGCCTCAGGTTTTTCATCTGTAAAATGAACTGGAGAAGGAAATGGCAGAAACTCTTTTATTTTTACTAAGAAAATCCCAAATGGGGTCATTAAGAGTTGAAAACAATAACAGCTTTTTGCGGTATGAAGAGATATTCCTCCTTTAAAATACAATCATTCCTGGAAAAGACTAATTCCTTTATTTAAATAGGATTTCTTTTCATGCCTAGTTGAGAAAAAAAGAGTTGGGGCAAGGAATGTTATTTAGTAGAAAAGGTATTTTCAGGGGAAAAGCAGGACTAATCAGAAGGGCAAAGCATGGGGCTTTGACTAAGTAGTAGCTATTCCTTAAGTACTCTGAAAGTGCAATCTGGATCTTGGCAGAGGTGTGCAGAAAAGAAAGTGAGCAAAAACTAGATTTTTTTTCCCTTGGTGACTCCTCCGTATACCAAAAGGTTCACAAACCTTTTGAGTTTTCAAATGCCAGATCCATTAAGAAGACCACTGGGAGAGAGTAGAGAAATAGTATAAGGAAGATTACTTTAGGATCTCAGCCAATAAGTGAAGACATTTTTGAAGCTCAGTACTTATTGAGTTATATGCTGAGTAGCACATTAAAAGATACTGAATATTACAAAGGAAGTACTCTTGTCTCTGTCTGCAGGAACACACAGCAGAGAATTAGAAAATATTTATGAGATGGTCAAACATAAACAAAACTTCCAGAATAGGTCCACAATCAAAATTTATTACACAATCACTCTATTCATTGAGTAATCAATTACATTACAAAAAGACATATACACAAATTCTGAGGTATTTTAATTCAGCCATTATTAATTAAATAGGCAGCTAGGTAGTGTGCTGGATAGAGTGCCAGGCCTGGAGTCAGGAAGGCTCATCTGAGCTAGTCACTTAATTCTGTTTCCTCTTTTATAAAATGAGCTGAGAATGGCAAATCATTCCAGGATCTTTGTCAAGAAAACTCCACTTAGAGTTATAAAGAATTTGACAAGACTGAGCAACAACACTAATTAACATTTGCAGACTCTTCTCTGCACAGAAGAGATACAAATGTTAGCTAACACAGAATTCTTGATTTGTTAAAACTTTCAATTTTGTTTTTTGCAGTGGGTGGAAATACTTGTACTATGTAGGATTAACTCTCACGTACTTCCCTCCAAATGGTAAATTGTCATTCTCTATGTCCTATTTTAAGTTTTCTCTGTTCATGGGAACATTTAATCATTATTTCTGGGTGATATAAGGTTGACATGCAGATTATTCACAGTGTATCCATCTTTTAAGATTAAAGTTGAAGATTAAATGTCTCCATGCTAATCCTGATTTTTTTTTCTTTTCTGGAAGAAAAATAAAAAAAATGAAAAAACCAAATACATGAATTCCATTCAGTAGTCTATTTGAATATAAATGTTTTGTGCTCAATGGAGGAAATATAATAAAGGAAAGTGTAGTTATATATACATTATGGGTAATAGCTGGTAGCTCCAGATAATGTTAAATATTTAATATAAACCAGAATGCAAATGTTTCCTTCAGGTGGGAAGTCTAATTTACTGGATCAAACATGAATTCATAGGTGCATTTATGCCCTAAGCTGGGTGTTATGTGCGTGTGAGTGTGTGTGTGTGTGTATGTGTGTGTATTTTAGTTTACAATGCACATTAAATAGCTCTTTAGGGTAATTTGGCCCCAAGTAGGAGAGACTGGAATTATGATATTGGAATTTAGATGACATTGCTGATGAGAGAAATGTAACCAGGTAGAAACTATTTTATATTGCTATGTACACAATGGAATTTGATAAGTGGAAAGTGCAAGATCAGAAACCAATAAAATTAAAGTAATTCTGTGCTAGGGAAATAGTATTCATTTTTCTAGCCAAAGCAAGATGGAATTGCTTAAATTAAGAAGAGGATGACATAACTTTTCTGGATTAAAAAGAGAGAGAGAGAGGGAATGTCTTTCAAATATGCAATCTGATTTCTTCATCAAATTCCTCACTTTCTTCCTCATATTAAGAAGCTAAATAAAAAAAAAAAATCGAATTCCCTTGTCCAGGCTTACTGAATATTGCCTCAGGCACTTGGATCATGTACAATTCTTCTATTAGGTTAAAACTACTGAATTATTACTTTTGAATTCATTCATGAATTCAAGTTCTTAATGTGTTTTATTTGTTTCCTTTCATATTCTCCATGGTTCTGAATTTTCAAGGCCATTTACATAAAACTCAATTAAAATTAGTTTTCTACCTCAATTAAAAACCAAGGCATTGCTTTCCCGAAAGACACACCTATGAGATGATTTTTCAACAGGTTTCAAAGACCTCTATGGCTATATCACAGTGGCATTTTTCTTGTTTTGATCTTAATTAAACCTTAGAAGTTATAAACTCAAAGAACACTAACAATGCATTCTATTATAGGATTGTCTTTACATTTTATTCTTCAAAGGTTGTCCTGAAGGGGTTTGTCATAAATCCAGTTCATGGATTGGAAAGATGCAAATGGAAAGAGGAGAATCTCTGGAGCCAAAGTATGTGGATTTAAAATCTGCCCCTGACAGTTACTACCTAAGAGAATTGGGGCAAGTCACTTACTTGTACTGAGTGAACCTCAATTTCTTCAAATTTAAAATAGAAAATTTTAACTACATGACTCTTAAGAACTATTCAACTTAGATCTATGACATTATGACTGAGTCTTCTCTGATTAATTTTTTTGTTCTCTCTGATTATTAGAGACAAGTGGCATGGAATCCAATAAGGAGGTTATAATCTATTTTTTATTACATTTTTTTATTATAGCTTTTTATTTATAAGATATATGCATAAGTAATTTTTAAGCATTGACAACTGCAAAACCTTTTGTTCCAACTTTTCCCCGCTTTCTCCCCACTCCCTCCACCAGATGGCAGGTTGACCAATACATGTTAAATATGTTAAAGTAAGTTAAATACAATGTATGTATACATGTCCATACAGTTATTTTGCTGTACAAAAAGAATCGGATTTTGAAATAGTGTACAATTAATCTGTGAAGGAAATAAAAAATGCAGGTGGACTGTAATGCCAGAGAAACTGAGGCAGGAGAGAGATTAGAGAGTTTTAAAATTTTATTAATGGGAGAGTAAAATTGACTGGACAAGATTCTCATTTGGAATTATCCAGTCAGACAGAGATAAAGATATACTGGGATCAAGGAATCCATGTTGGTCCCAAGGGCTGGAGAAGACTGTCATCCCAAAGAATCCAGTGTCCAGGATACAGCCGCCAGCCACCAGCCTCCAGCAATGAATGGAGGAACCCCAACTTCTTAAATACCTTTTCTCTGAACAAAGGAAGGGGTAAGAAGCGAGGGAAAACCTCTATCAAGATGGGGGAGGCCACAAATTCTAAGAACCCAGAGACAGGATGTCTGAATACAAAGAAGTAAAGATATTAGTGAGGTATCTTGGAATATTTTCGAGGGATATTGTAAATTCTTGAGGACACAAAAGAGTCAGGAGGTCTATTCTCTTGTTTATCTTGCTAATTTATAACCTGAGAGCAAATAATCCTCAGTCTTACTGGGTCAGAGGGGGATTTATAACTAAAGAGAATGAGACAGAACAGTTAAGGAAACTGAGACAAGGGAAACTCATACAGGGAAACTGAGTCAGGACAGTTAAAGAGAACTGTGGCATAACAGGACAAAAATAGAGGGATTGGGAATTCTATGTAGTGGCTCATAGTCATCTCCCAGAGTTCTTTCTCTGGGTGTAGCGGGTTCAATTCATTACTGCTCTATTGGAACTGATTAGATTCATCTCATTGTTGGAGAGGGCCACATCCATCAGAATTGATCATCAGTATATAATGATCTCCTGGTCCTGCTCATTTCATACAGCACCAATTCATGTAAGTCTCTCCAGACCTCTCTGAAATCATCCCACTAGTCATTTCTTTCTTTCTTTCTTTTTTTTTATATAACTTTTTATTGACAGAATCCATGCCAGGGTAATTTTTTACAACATTATCCCTTGCACTCTCTTCTGTCCCAATTTTTCCCCTCCCTCCCTCCACCCCCTCTCCCAGATGGCAAGCAGTCCTATACATGTTAAATAGATTACAGTATATCCTAGATACAATATATGTGTGCAGAACCGAACAGTTCTCTTGTTGCACAGGGAGAATTGGATTCAGAAGGTAAAAATAACCTGGGAAGAAAAACAAAACTGCAAGCAGTTTATATTCATTTCCCAGTGTTCTTTCTTTAGCTCTAGCTGCTTCTGTCCATCCTTGATCAATTGAAACTGAGTTAGATATCTTTATCAAAGAAATCCACTTCCATCAGAATACATCCTCATACAGTATTGTTGTTGAGGTATATAATGATCTCCTGGTTCTGCTCATTTCACTTAGCATCAGTTCATGTAAATCTCACCAGTCCTCTCCGTATTCATCCTGCTGGTCATTTCTTACAGAACAATAATATTCCATAACATTCATATACCACAATTTACTCAACCATTCTCCAATTGATGGGCATCCATTCATTTTCCAGCTTCTAGCCACGACAAACAGGGCTGCCACAAACATTTTGGCACATACAGGTCCCTTTCCCTTCTTTAATATCTCTTTGGGACACAAGCCCAGTAGAAACACTGCTGGATCAAAGGGTATGCACAGTTTGATAACTTTTTGAGCATAGTTCCAAATTGCTCTCCAGAATGGCTGGATGTGTTCACAATTCCACCAACAATGTATCAGTGTCCCTGTTTTTCCACATCCCCTCCAACATTCTGCATTATCTTTCTCTGTCATTCTAGCCAATCTGACAGGTGTGTAGTGGTATCTCAGAGTTGTCTTAATTTGCATTTCTCTGATTAATAATGATTTGGATCATGTTTTCATATGCCTAGAAATAGCTTTAATTTCTTTGTCTCGCTGATCATTTCTTACAGAACAATAACATTCCATAATATTGATATACCACAATTTATTCAGCCATTCTCCAATTGATGGGCATCCACTCAGTTTCCAGTTTCTGGCCATTACAAAAAGAGCTGCCACAAACATTCTTGCACATATAGGTCCCTTTCCCTTCTTTAAAATCTCTTTGGGATATAAGCCCAATAGTAACACTGCTGGATTAAAGGGTATGCATAGCTTGATAACTTTTTGAGCATAGTTCCAAATTGCTCTCCAGAATGGCTGTATGTGTTCACAATTCCACCAACAATGTGTCAATGTCCCAGTTTTCCCACATTCCCTCCAACATTCCGCATTATCTTTCCCTGTCATTCTAGCCAATCTGACAGGTATGTAGTGGTATCTCAGAATTGTCTTAATTTTCATTTAGGAGGTTGTAATCTAGTCAAGTTAGGAGGTGATTATCTCCCTTCCTTGGTACCATCACCTAATCTTTATGGGGAAATTATTTTACCAATTAATGCACACTTAAGATCCTTATAAAAAGTATTATTTATATCTCATTGTAGTATACAGGCAATTGTGAGTTAGTTTTTGAAGGTGAATGTCTTTATAGGTTTTAAGAATTTAATGTGATTTAATAAGCATTTATTAAGCATCAACTATAAGCAAGACCTAGATGTTAGGAATACAAAGAGAAAAGGTGGCATTTCCTACCTTCAAGAAAATTACATTCTAGGAGGTGATTATAGCATTTGCAGATAGATAAAATATATAGTAGTGAGTGACAGCCAAAGAAAACGATCAAGACAAAGTGCTCTACAGAAATTTGAGGAGGGAAAGAACAGTTTTACCTACAACTGTAAAGGGCAAGGAAAACTTTATGAAGATGTTGACACATGATCTATGTCATGAAGAAGGGCAAAGATTCTCTATGAGGTGGATTTGGAAAAGGAATATGTTTTAGACAAGGGACATGGCCAATATGAATGTATGGAGGGAAGGTTCAGAATGTTGAGTTCAAGAAATAAATAGCAGCCCAATCTGGGTGGAGCATAGAAAGGAAGAAAGGAACAAAAAATGAGGGTAGAAACATGTTAAGTTCACATTGTGGAGGATTTTTGAAAGATTGGATAATGAGTTTCAGCTAGAAATGTTCTCAAGAATTATCTTCTCTGAGTATCAGCCTATCTAATATCAGAGGAACATATTATTAGAGGACTTTTCAAAAAGTGATGTTTTTACATTATAGTACTTCATGATGACCACTTAACTAAAGTATAGAGAGCTTGCATATTATTTCAGTAGAAGGAACACCCACAGGAATGATAAATTATAAATCCTTGAAATAATTATATAAGCCTTTTTACTTTAAACCTGTATGAAACTTCTAAAATACCAAATACATTGGGTGAAGAAGGGCCTTAAAAGGAAAGGCACTGGAAATGAGTATCTAAGGAAGTGGACTGAGATAATAAACTATGCCTTGAGCAGAACTCATTTTATTTCAAATTTAATAATAGGAAATACCTTGAGGGGGACTGAAAAGAAGAACTTGATGGGAAATTCAGTGGAAGTCTAAAACAAACAAACAAACAAAAATCCTATAGTCAAGTCCTTGGTTCCTCTGGAGCAAATGCATAGTACACATCAAAGATCTGAGAAACATTAATGAGTTCTGTAGATTTGACTCTTAGTCATGCTTATGACTTTATACCACTGATATTGAATTATTGTCCTTAGACAGGATGCTAGCAACAGGTCTTGGGATGTAGAGGTACCGCATTGCCTCTAATCAGAAAGGAATCCTCAATTTAACTTTTTATTTAGTGGAATGAATGACTTTTTTCATAGAATCATTTTGGAATTGAAAGGGACTTCAAAAGCCATTTCATTTAACTTATAAAAAACCCTCTGTGAAAATGCAGCAAATTTTTATCTTGCCTCAACTAAAGACCTCCAGTGAGGGGGAACCCACTATCTCCCATGGAAGTTCATTCTACTTGTTGATAACTCAAATTGTTTGGCAATTGTCTCTAGATAAGAAACCTAAATCTCTTTGCAAGGAATATTCCCTTTTCCTTGTTTTGGATGACTTGGGACCAAATGCAACATAAAGTCCTTCAAACACTTGAAGATAACTTGTTATATCTCCCACTCTCTTTGTAACATTTTCTTTTTTTAGATTAAACATCTCTAGAAAATTACTCTCTCTGGATCTCTTTAATGAGAAATAGATGCAAAAAAACATTTGATATGTAACATCTAGAAACATCCCATAATAATAACCTGTGTTGGGCAAGAGAAAACATGAAGAGGAATTTCTGGCAACTGGTGGAGCTGAAACAATGGATCAGATCATCTCATAGTTAAACTAATTGATGTTTTTCGCATTAAAGGCAGGGGCAGGTTTGGACAGGCAGAAAGTAACACAGTTCCAGGAAGGATGGAGCAATTAGAGGAAAAAG
This sequence comes from Antechinus flavipes, assembly GCF_016432865.1. Lineage (NCBI taxonomy): Eukaryota > Metazoa > Chordata > Mammalia > Dasyuromorphia > Dasyuridae > Antechinus > Antechinus flavipes. Next base: position 97,635,621 of record NC_067402.1, on the reverse strand, counting down.
CAAAGTAAAAAATTTGAAGTCAGCATACTCAAAGCAAGAAGAGGTAGTTTCAGGACTAAGGAGAGTTCCCCGCACACTTGTAACCTCAGCAGTTCATCTAGCTCAACTGAAATCTAGCCTGAGACATTGCATGAGCATATTAGCCTCAATTTTCTTCTTTGTAAAATGATCTGGAAAAGGAAATGAAAAATAATTCTAGTATGGAATCACAAAAAGTTAGACCCAACTGAAAAAACTAAAAAATAACAACAGGTACTTCTCTCTGCTTGATCCTCTGTCTGACTCATTCCCCTAAACCAGAACTCTGGGCTCAGCTTTTACTCGTTAGTTCAAATTTTTCAAAGCTTTTGTGCTACAGGTAATTGTGGATTTTATAAAGTGTGGCAAGGGTAGAGGATAAGGATATAGGATAGATGGGTGGGCTGAGAATGTCCCATGTCCCCAGAGTTCATCTGATTTAGATACCTAAAAGGGACTTGCTGGGATTGGTGGACATTCTGCACAATGTTAATGAGCACTGCCTTTCTCTCTACTAGAGTTTTTTATTTAGGGATATATCCTGATATAATGCATCCCCAATTTGAAGACTCCTTTCTGGGCCCTCCTACCCTGAAGAAGTTTAGGTCTATGTGGCCTAGAATGACTTAATGCTATTATCATAATCTGAATTGATCTGGAATCTTTGACCTGCAGATGCTTTGAATATTATGTCATTGTAGCTCTGGAGTATCTTAGTCTACTGGATATGAAAGAGACTTAACAGTACTGAAGAGTACTAATGGATTTAATCAATTTATTGAGTATTAATAACTGCACTTTATTTATAGACCATTGGGTAGAAACATCATATTTTTTATTAATTATTTTGCTCAATAATAGATGGATACACATATTTATCAATATAAATAATATGTATTTCTGAATATATTTGTTATTTTGTTTGTGTCTACCTTTTAGTTCCTGGGAACTTTAAAGAACATATTTGTAATCAAATCCATTCATATTTGTGTACAAAGATGAAAATAACCTGAAATAAGAAAAGGGGGGTGGAGGAGATCATTTCCAGGAGCTCCTGGGTAAAGCATATAGTTATGTGTAAATTTTCAATTCAATAAAGATTTTAAAATTCCTACTTATTTAATTTTAAAATATATTTAATAATATATTTTATTTAAAGATTCTGCATTTGCTATTACATTTCTTCTCTCAGCACTACCCCTCTATCTAGCAAAAATAATAAAGGAGAAAATAAAAACCTCTATACAACCAACCAAAATGTTTTTAAGAAGTCAAACATCATAATAGGTAATATTCCACATCTATGATTCTATACTTCTGCTAAAGGGATAGAGAAGTTATCTTGTCATATCACTTCTTTGGGGTCCAGTTTGGTCATAATGCCATAGTCCTTACTTTCCATTATTGTTATTTTTGCATTGCAAAAATCAACCACTATTTTCAAGATATTGGGCTAGATAGAGATATAAAGACAAAAATGGAACTTTCTTTACCCACAAAGTATTCATAGTCCACTGCAATTGCTTTTTTCTTGAGCATTTAAATTAGATGTCAGGCAGAAAGGTATTACTTCTTAGAAACAAAATCAGGGCTAGAATTATGCCTGAATGAATACTCCTTTCATCAAGGGACTTGGTCATGATTACATAGGGACAGATAGATGTTACAGTTGCACACATTGGCTACTTTATAGGGTTGTTGTGAGGAAAACATTTCATGCACCATAAACCATTATGTAAATGTGAGCTGTTAATTCCCTAGTATAATCTACTCCCTTCTATAGCTTCATTATGTAAAATTCAGGTTAAGTTCTTAGATTCATAGAATTTGATCCCTAGAAAGAATCTTGGAGAATCTCTAGTTCAGTTCTTTCACTTAACAGATAAAAAAAAAAAAGAAACCAAAAGAAGTTCATGGCTAACCCAACATCACATAACCTAGTTAGTAGCAAATCTTGGAATACAGCCCAGATATGTTAACTTTTAGAACATTGATCTTTTCTACTATGTCACAACTGCCCATTCTTCTAATTTTAAGCTAAGCTTATTGGATTTTTAAAAACTATATTTACTTCTCTTATCTTCAGAAAAATTCAGAAGCCAAATGATTCACCAAACTCTCTTATGCTTTTACATATATAGTAATTGGAAGTTGCTGCAGCTATTTTCTTTTTAGGAAGGATACTCATTTAAAATGTTAATTGTTTCATCTCGATGCATTGAAGTCCATGACACTATGAAATATCGAATGCAGTGGCAATCTCTTTTAAAAAGATAAAAAATCCTTGGGATTTTCTAAATCAATACTGTCTATTCATGGATAAACTAGCACTAGCCTATTCATGATATAAGATAGACACATTTAGAAAGGAATAGAATATATCTCTAGCAAAGTGGTGACACATTTTAATTTCATCTGGAAATGGATATAGGATCACTACATCTGAGTAGACCAAGGGATAAAGTTCAGTCTAGGAACTTTGAAGATTGAAAAATTCAGACTTTGAATAGCAATGTCCAAGTGTAAAAACAAGTTGCATCAAGAAATATACTAGAAATCTAGTTCTGATTCAATGAAAGCATTTTTACTTTTTTTAGGCTTTGAAAGTTAAGTGTATAATTTTGTAATATAAGGTAAACATTTTCAAATACTTAGTAGTAGGGATTTGACAGTTTGATTGCCAAAACAGACTTTTCATAACAATTCAAATGGCTCAGATCTATTAATGTCAGTAGATTGAACTTTTAGATCTCTAGTTTTCTACATAATAATAGTTTGCCTTTATGTAATGCTTAAAGTTTGCAAAGTGTTTTATACATATATTCCTATTTGAGCTTTGCAATGCCATATGTGGGAGGTATTCTAGATATTAGCATTTTTTTAATGTATTAAGAAACCGAGGCCCAGAGATGCTAACTGCCTTGCCTATGTTCACATAGTATGCAATAGAGACAGGAAGGTCTTACTGACTCATAATCAATTACTTTATCTACTAATGAATTCTGTCCTTCAGATAGTGTTTTACATTTTTGTAGTTTAAAAATGCTAGTACAAATCAATAATTAAAAGTGGCCAAAATAAGTTTTGATTCCATGTTCCATGTAATGTAATTTTCACTAAAATCTGATGTAGAGGTAAAATTGTCTTTCAATGGCTTTACCAGAAAAGCCTAAGTTATGATAAATTTGATCAAGTCCCAGATGTTTATTATCTGAGGACCAGGTCATCTTAGTTTGGAAAGACTCAGTTCTAGGGTTAGATACAAGGGAATGAATTTATTTTCCCACATAAACTTTGATAATGTTGCTACATTGTTGAGGGACTGTGATTAGGGTCAGTGGATGAAGTAATTTGATGGTTTTATTCCTTTAAATGATGATAAAGAATAGATTCTCATTAGGGATCTAATTGATACTTATGATGACATTATAGTTAATTCTGGATTCTTGAAGACAAAGCCAAGGAGCAAAAGCACTGGAAAGTTTACTGAACTGGAAAGGCTTCAATATGGGCCTTGAAATAGTCCAGAGACCTATTATTATCTAAAACTATTCTAATTAAATTCATAAAAGTTTGTCACCAGATTGGCTACAGGGTGACAAATGTTTTGCTCCCTTCCCTCTCCCCCTCAAACTATAAAAAAGATCTATCTAAAGGGGAACTTTAATTATTCCCATTGAAGGGATTATTTACACCAATAAAGATTATTGATATTTTGAAGCATTTTGATTTTTGAATGTAATCAGGAGGAAGAAAGGGAGCAAAGAAGGAAGAAAGGAAAGAAAGGAGGATGGAAAGCAATAAGCATTTATTAAGTGTTTACTATATGCCAGACAATGTGCTAGGTACTAGGAATATGTATTCAAGAAGAAGATGGTTCTTGACCTCAAAGAGTTTACATTCTAATGAGGGTAGAAACAAATAAAAGGGACTTGAAGTGTGGTTTAGTGGGAAAATGAAGATATCCACTATGGCAGTATGCTTTTGAAGTACAGAAGCCAGGAAGGCTTCTCAAAATGGAGTTCTTTGGAGGAATTTATCAATGGGAGAAGGAGACAAATCTTAGAAAGGAAGATTACAAGTTCAAAAGTCAGTAAAAACAATTGGATGTTCCAGGATGAGGGGAACCAAGGCTCTGGAGATTATTTTACGTGGAGATTAAATCTCCACTTATTTTTTTTTAAGTTGACCACTAAAGAAAAATAACAATTCTTTAAAGATTATAGGGAACCATTTCTCAAATTGTGTTCTCATTCTGAAACTGCTGTGAATCAGAGAATTATAAAATATCAGATTTGGCAGAGACTTCAGAAGCTGTCTAGTTTTGAAGAGAAATCTTTACTAAAATATTCCCAACAAATGGCTATAAAATTCTTAAATGAAGACTTACAGTGATGGGAGAACATATCATTTCTAGAGTAAGTCTATTCTATTTTTTAAAAAACAATTTTCATTATTCTAAAGCTTTATATTTAGCACAAATCTACTTTTTGTGACTGATGAACTGTTGGATCACATTGGCAGATGGAAGAGACTTTAGTTATCTTCTTTATTATCCTAAGCTTGTTCTTTTTTTTTTTTTTTCTGAGGCAATTGGTTTTAAGTGACTTGCCCAGGTCACACCGCTAGGAAGTGTTAAGTGTCTGAGAGCAGATTTCAATTCAGGTCCTCCTGACTTCAGAGCTGGTGCTCTATCCACTGCTCCATCTAGCTGCCCAACTTGTTCACTTTTATAATGTTTTCCTATGAGTCCCTCTTTAAAAATTTTTCTCCTTATCAGAAAAAAAGAATTTAAACAAGAAGTGAATGATTCTTCTCTCATTTATCTGTTATCTCACCTATACTTTACACTGCTCTATGACTTTTAAAAAAATCCTGTTATTTCCAAAATACCTATAAATTAATTTTTGCTATTCACACAAAAACTCTTTAAATTCACTTCACTCTGAATTTTCTGATTCCTCAATCACTCTTTTGTAAGTTATTTTTTGTCAGCTGCAGTTTATGTTCTTTTTATGCATACTTGAGTTTATTAATGAGTTATTAGTATAACTTCATCAGTCTCTTTAGACGGTGCTATCTTTTTCCCTTGTAATCTCTTGTCTGGCAGAACCTATTCTTAGAAAGCCAATACTGACTCCTGGTGATCACTGTTCCTCTTTCTAAATGTTGACATTGCAACCCTTTAACAAGCAAGAATTTGAAATGAAAACATAATTGCCTAGTTTTAACTCCAAATACAAATGAAATGTAAATATGACATGTATTGCCATTTTGGGGCTGTAGATGAATAGTAAATACTCATTGGTGAATGTATCACAGAGAGGCAAGTGCCCTGTGTGGACAGTTGCGGGAGAGTGAAGTCCCTACTTTTAGCAGAAGGGGTGAGCAGAAACTGGATGCTGTGGGAAGGACTACAGGGAGTAAAAGCATTTCCAGTGACAGCAATGCTGAAGCCCTGGTTGTGGTTTAGGGGCAGAGAGAAGTATCTTTTTTTGTTTGTTTACATGTATTTTTTTTTAAATTATAACTTGTTATTGACAGATCATATGCTTGGGTAATTTTTTTAGAACATTATCCCTTTCTCTCACTTCTGTTCTGAATTTTCCCTTCCCTCCTTTCACCCCTCCCCTAGATGGCAAGCAGTCTTATACATGTTAAATATGTTACAGTATATCCTAGATAGAATATATGTATGCAGAACTGAACAGTTCTCTTGTTGCACAGGGAGAATTGGATTCAGAAGGTAAAAATAACCTGGGAAGAAAAACAAAAATGCAAACAGTTTACATTCATTTCCCAGTGTTCCTTCTCTGGGTGTAGCTGCTTCTGTCCATCATTGATCAATTGGAATTGAATTAGATCTAGAGAAAAGTATCTTAGATCAGCTCTAGGACAAAGCTTTAGAAAACAACAGTATGAGATGTTATGCCCCACATCTTAAGACTGGAACTTAATTCTAACATATAGCTAACAGCCAAGATATCAACTGCAAAAAAATAAGTAAGCAAAATAGAAAGAACTTGACCATAGATAGCCACTATAATGATAGAGAAGATAAGAATTCAAACTCAGAAAATAGGGAGATCAAACCTATTATTTTTAATGCTTTAAATAAAAATATAAAATAGTCACAAGTCCCAAAAAAGTTTTTAGAAGAGCTTAAAAAGAACTTTAAAAATTAAATGAAAGAGATTGAGGAAAAATTAGGGAAAAATAAAATTAATGCAAGAAGAAAATTATGAAAAGAAAGTCAACCAATTGGAAAAGGTAATCCAAAAATTTATGGAAGAAAATATCTATTTTTTAAAATTTTTATTTAGTAATTACTTTATATTGACAGAATCCATGCCAGGGTAATTTTTTTTACAACATTATCCCTTGCACTCGTTTCTGTTCTGATTTTTTCCCCTCCCTCTCTCCACCCCCTCCCCTAGATGGCAAGCAGTCACTATATATGTTGGATATGTTGCAGTATATCCTAGATACAATATATGTTTGCAGAACCGAACAGTTCTCTTGTTGCACAGGGAGAATTGGATTCAGAAGGTATAAATAACCCGGGAAGAAAAACAAAAATGCAGATAGTTCACATTCGTTTCCCAGTGTTCTTTCTTTGGGTGTAGCTGCTTCTGTCTGTCATTTATCAATTGAAACTCAGTTAGGTCTCTTTGTCAAAGAAATCCACTTCCATCAAAATATGTCCTCATACAATATCGTTGTCGAAGTGTATAATGATTTCCTGGTTCTGCTCATTTCACTTAGCATCAGTTCATGTAAGTCTCTCCAGTCCTCTCTGTATTCATCCTGTTGGTCATTTCTTACAGAACAATAATACTCCATAACATTCATATACCACAATTTACCCAGCAATTCTCCAATTGATGGGCATCCATTCAGAAAATATCTATTTAATAACTAGGATTGGGCAAGAGGATGATTATGTTTTCATAAGACATGAAGAAATAATAAAACAAAATCAAAAGCATAAAAAACAGAAGAGAATATGCATATATCTCATTACAAAAACAACTGACCTACAAAACAGATTAAGGAGAAACAACATAAAATTGCCAAACTACCTAAAAGTTATGATTTTAAAAAGGAATCAATACATTATACATCAAGAAACTATTAAATAACATTGCCCTTAAGTGTTGGAATTAGAGGTAAAGTGGAAATTGAAAAAACCTAGTAATAGCCACCTGAAAGGGATTCCAAGATTCAAACTCAGGGGTATTAATTAGGTAAATTTAAAAACTTTCAAGTCAAGGACAAAATATTACAATCACCTAGAAAGAAACAATTTAAATATTGTGGAGTAATAATATAACACAAGATCTAGCATCTTCTATAACAGAAGGCTAAAGATCATGGAACATAATACTCTAAAAAGAAAAAAATAAAAGCTGGGTTTGCAACCAAGAATAATTTATTCAGAAAAGCTACGTATAATCCTAGGAGGAAAAATATAGATTTTAAATGAGTTAATGGATTTTCAAAATTCTTGAGGAAAAGGCCACAATTGAACAGAAAATCTGACCTACAAGAATCAGGAGAAACAGAAGAAGATAAACATGCAATACAAAATATAAAGGATTTTAAAAACTCAAACTGTTTACTTCTATGAGAAAACATAATCTGTAACTCTTAATAATGTTAACATTTCTAGGATATTTTGTAAGAGTATAAATAGATTGAAGATTTGGAGTTGAGTTGACTATGATGGGATGATGTTAAAAAATAAAATTAGATAGGAAAAGGTAAATTTGAGCTATTATCTTATTAAAAATGAGGTGTAGTTGAAAGAATTTCTACAGTGTAGGGCAATAGGTAGTAGAGGAATCAGATTGCTAGAAACTTATTCTCATTAGAACTGGGTTAAAGAGGGAATAACATATCTAGATGGGTATAGAGTCCTCAACTTACAGAGGAGTAAAAGAATGAAGGGAAAGGATTAGGGAAAGACTCTTATGATGTATAGATCAAGAAATAGGGGAATAAGGGGAGAGGATAAGAAAGGGACTCTTAAAATGATAGGCAATTTAAAGAATAGGAGGGTAATGGAAGAAGATCAGGGATTCTTAGAAGATACGTGGATTAGGAAGACAATGGTTAGAGGTAAGGTATGGTAGGTAAAATAGGATGGAGGAAAATACAAAGTAAGAAATTATAATTTTTGATGTGAATTATGAATTTACCTGTGGAACAGAAATGGATAGCAGAATGGATTAAAAACTAAAATCCAATAATATACTCTTTAAGAGAAATATGAGAAATATAGAAAAAGTAAGGCTGAAATAGAATTTATTATGCTTCAGTTGATAAAAAAGTAGAGCAAGCAATCAAAATCTCAAAGTTAAAGATAAAATAGATTTAATTAAAAGAAATAAACAGAAACTATATTATGATAAAAGAAATAAACAGAAACTATATTATGATAAAACTATATTAGATAATAAAAATAAATCAATACTAAACCTATATACACTAAATGCTGTAGCACTCAATTCTTAAAGAAAAAAATTAAATTAAATTACAGGTGGAAATACACAGCAAAACTTTAATAGTAGGGAACTTCAACAATTCTTAATCATATCTAGATAGATCTAACAAAAAATTAATAAAAAGAACTCAAGGAGATGAAAAGATTCTTAGATAACCTAGATATGATGGTTATTTGAAGAGAATTGAATGAGAACAGAAAGGAACATGCCTTTTTCACAGTGGTATATAGTACCTTTATGAAATTGACCATACATCAGGGCATAAGAATTTTATAGTTAGATGCAGAAAAGCAAAAATAGTAAATGCATTATTTTTTACATTATAATGCAATAAAATTAATTCAACAAGGGTCCACAGAAACAGATTAACAATTAAATGGAGACTAAATTACCCAATGTTAAAGACTGTCATAGAAACAATAAATAATTTTATTAAAGAGAAGAGTGAGGAAACAACATATCAGAACCTATGGGATTCAGCAAAAATAGTAATGAGAAGATTTATATATCTAAATGCTTAAATCAATAAAATAAAGAATAGATCAATGAATAGGGTATACAATTAAAAAAACTAGAAAAAGAACAAATTAAAAATCCCTGATTAAACACCAAATTAGAAATCCTAAAAATTAAAGATAAAATTGATAAAATTGAATGTAAGAAAGCTATTGAATTAATAAATAAAACTAGAACTTGATTTCATGAAAAAACAATAAGCCATATTAATATGATTAAAAAATAGAAAAAAAAGTTAAATCACTACTATCAAAAATGAAAAGGACCAATATGCCAATAGTGAAAAAGAAATTGAAACACTCTTTAGGAGTTATTTTGCCTAATTATATGCTAACAATTTTAACAATTTAATGAAATGAAATGAAAGAATACTTACAAAAATATAAATTGCCTAGATTAATAGAAGAGGAAACAATATCTAAACAAATCTATTTTAGAAAAGGAAACTGAATGGTCCACAAATCAGCTTCCTAAAAAAAAAAAAAAAAAAAAAAAAAAAAAAAAAGGATTGGAACCAGATGGATGTATGAGTGAATTCCAACAAACATTTAAAGATCAACCAATTCAAATATTAAAAAAAAATTATTTGGGAATTACTATCAAACTCCTTTATTGAGACAAATGTGGTATTGATACTTAAACCAGGAAGAGCAGAAAGAAAATTGTATATCAATTTCACTAATGACTATAGATGCAAAAATCCTAAATGTGAAATACTAGCTAGGAAACTACAACATTGTGACCAAGTGGAATTTATATCTGGAATGTAAGGATTTAACATAAGAAAAATTGATTATAAAAAAGAAATGATTATATCAATAACAAATAACAAAAATCATGTGACTCTATCAGTACATACAGAAAAGATTTTTTTGCCAAAACAAATACATTCATTCCTGTTAAAAATAGCATAGAAAAACATTGAATTCTTTTGTTTGGGATTTTCCTTATCTACCCTTTTAATCCAATTAAATATGCTAGAAGTTGGGATTACAGTTAGATGAAAAAAAATAATACACTTTCTGACCTCAAGAGGCTTAAAGAATATATACATGATAAATACTTAAGTATATCTTAGGAAGAGAGCATTGGAAGCAAAGATAGTTTGAAGAGAGAATTTCAGCCAAGTAAATCAAGGAATGCTTTATGAAAGAAGGTATAAGTATCTAAGCTAGACTTTGAAGGATAGTTAGACATGAGGTGTATTAGAGTGACAAGCATGGGACATGCCCTATATGAATTCAAAGAGGCAGGAGATGGCACGAGACCAGCAAACAACTACTAGTGATCCCACTATAGACTGAAGGAATAATGTGAAATGAAGTGTAGAAGTTAGGCTGAATCCAGACTGTGGAGAGAGTTTAGTGTCAGGCTAAGGAGTTTATATTTTATTCTAAAGGCAATAGGGAGCAATCAAAGGATTTGAAGCAGGAAGTAACATGATTAGACCAATGTCCTGGGAAGGTGATTGTGACAACTGTGTGAAGTATAGTTTGGAGAGAGGAGATTTTGGAAGCTAGGAGATTAAGAGGCTGTTATAAAATCCAACTGCTATTTGTTAAAAGGATTGTGATTTTCTTTTCTTTTTCAGAGAGGGAGACAAGGAGGAGGGGAAAAAAGCCCTTAAAAGCTTTATAATTGAAAAAATAAAATTCAATTAAAAACTTAAAATCAACTCATTGCACAGGTTTGAAAACAAATTGAACTGTAACCTATTCAACATGGAAATGACTGCTTGCCATCTGGGGAAGGGGGGGAGGGAGAGAGGGGAAAAATCGGAACAGAAGTGAATGCAAGGGATAATGCTGTAAAAAATTACCCTGGCATGGGTTCTATCAATAAAAAGTTATTTTAAAAAAAACAAATTGAAATAAAGTAGTGAAACAAGATGCCAAAATGAATCCACAGGATTTTTGGAGTATTGTCTAAAATTAGCAAAAACACCACCTTGGATTTTGTTATTGGTTTGCCCTACATTTTGGACCAAATGGTACTTACTCTCCCAAAGGAGTGGATTGTTTTTCAATGTTAGTAAGGCTTTTCACCCAGGTTTTATAAATTAAGACATCTTTAAGTTTAAAAAATAAATTCCTAAAAAGTCCAGAGTGATTATTTCATATGTACAATGAAAAACTTTCAGAATTCCACAGGGCAAATAAACTTTTTATTTCACAAATAAACTTTGGAGATGTTCAAAGGTAAGAGAAAAGCCTGAAGTCAATCTTGAAATAATGCTGAAGGACCAGTGCATTTAAAATTAGGCAAACTTTGGATAGCATCAGAATTTGAAAAGATTTACTAGTGAATGTTATAGATTACAGGAGGAAAGAAAACTGAATTTGGAACCAGAAGACCTGGCTTCAGTGTCTGTGTATGTGTGGGGAAGAGTAAATAGTTATGTATCCACCCAATTTAGTTGAGACTAAGATAGAAAATACAACTTTTGGGAAGTTTTTTTTTTTTTTTAAAGCTGACTCTGTTATTTCAGTGTCTTGTGTTTTAGCTAGGTTAACCTAAATGTGGCACCAAGTAACTCATAATAATCTTAGATTTTTACTTTTATTGGAAGGAAACCAGGCTCAATGACTTTAGGATGTATTTTAGAATTGATAAGTGCCACAAGATGCCACACTTCATGTAGGAGATGTAGGATGAGTCCTTTGTGGATGAGAGTTATGATGAATTTTCTCTCTCTGCCTGGGGGTATTCCCTTTGGGGATGAGTGTCAGAACTTTATTCACCACAGAATTTGGTTTACTTTAAGAGGCAATCTTTAGAAATACATATTGGGACAATCAGGGGAAAAGAAAGATTTTTAAAATCTATGTTCCAACCATTAAAGTAAAATGTGAGACCTAAATTAATTCATTAGAAATCTAAATAAACTCTTCAAGGGCATTTTTTTTGTAATTAAAATACTCTAGGTACTTAGGAAGAACTAGGAGAGGAGACAGATGTTCTGCCAATAATAGATATAGAATTTCTATCTAAAATGTTTTTGTAAAAGATTATTTTACAGTTATTCCCTTAAAACCATAGATATAGATATAGAAGAAATAAAAACAAACCTCTCATCAAAAGGATGTTCAGCTCCGTTTCTGCAATAGTGCACTTTAAAGAACACCTGGCAAATTCTCAAGAGGCACTCAGTGAGTACTCATTTAGGTGTGGTGAGTACTTTCTTTCTCAGCACTGTTTCCAGCAAAAAAGCAAGTCTTCTACCCCAAAAAAGGCAGCTGAGTTGCATAATATCTTTCACTCTCACAAAGTAGAAGCATAAGAAATATTGAAAAGGAATAAAATCTGTTCAAGAGGAGAGCAGTTGCATCTGGTTGTTACTGGGCTATGAGATATATTCCATTGGAAAATGTGAAGTCATCATATTATGTGGTTCTTGTTTATTTATTCTGTCTCTGTCTCTCTCTTTTTCTCTCTCATCTATCACTTTTTATATTGTGTCTCTATATCTTACCTAGGCTAGAATTGCAGGGGATATTCAAGGATTTGATTTTACTGCTGATTGACACAGGAGCTAATTTAACTTGTTTTGTTTCCACTTCAAGTAATTTGCCCTCTTTAGGAAACTTGGCATCCTCCTGGGTGCTCACCACATTGATGCTATACTTAGGATGGACACTTGGATATTACAGCTCAGCTAACTTCCAGCATCATCAGCATTTCCATCAACAGGGATTACAGATGTAAGTTACCATATCTGGTTGTGTGTATGTATTGTTTTTCAAACAATAATTTTTTATTTTGATAATTATTTGGTTAGAAACTTGGATCAACTTTCTAGTCTAGTTAGATGTAGAATAATAGCAAAAATTTCTGGATTGAGAATCAGAGGACCTGGGCTTGAATCCCATATTTATTACTCATGTAATACTAGGAAAAGTGAATGCACTATAAAATAAAATCAGTGAGTCAATAAGCATTTATTAAGCACTTCCTATATGCTAGAAACCATGATAAGCTCAGACTACATAAACAAAAATAGGGTCCCTGCTCTCAAAGAGTTCATATTCTAATGGGGGAGACAATATAACATAAAAAACACATGTGATATATTTAATGTAACTTGAAGGTCATTTCAGAGGAAAGGCCTGGAGAAGGAGATTCCAAAAATCTTTTATAGAAGGGGATGAAAGGTAAACTATGTCTTGAAGGTAAAGAGGCAATGAAGAGCAAAGGTCTAAACGTGCAGGGAATTCCTAACACAGAATTAGGAGATGAAATTTCATATAGGAGGAAGAGTAAATGGCCCATTAGAGACATTAAAGAATAAAGTGTACTAACTCCCAATTCTTCTGGACTTCTCTCCTTATCTCTGTTATTGTTTAGTCATTTCAATAATGTCTAACTCTTCTTTGAGGTTTTCTTGGCAAAGATACTGGAATGATTTGCCATTCTTGTTTTATTGTTGAGGAAAAGGAGGTGAAGTCACTTGCTTAGGCTAACATAATTATTGTCTTGTCCTTAAAATAATATAATTAGACTAGATGATCTCTCAAGGTTCCTTTCAGCTTTGAATTTATAATTTCTTGGATGACGCTTAATAAACTTTTACACATGGATATTATAAAAGTAAAGTTATATTAGATATCATTTAATAATCCTTTCTATTTTCATTTTTTTGATTCTATAAAATATATGTTAAGAAATCTCTTGTAGTTTGACTCATACAAAGAAAGATCATTTCTAAATCCTATGAATTTTGCCATGAACTAATGTGACTTTTAGTCAGGTCATGGATTCTTGAGTCTTCAAAAATAAAAAAAAAAATGAGAAACTCTCTCTTGGTCAAGGGAGAATGTCTGTCCAGAGAGAGAAAAGCTGAGATCACATATGGTTTCATATTTTGTTTAATAGTCAAACTTAAAGACACTTAGGAAAAAGAGGGAACCCATTGTGTTTGGCACTTAAGGGAGTGGGATAGGATCATCTACAAACTCAGAGTCACAGTTATAGTTGATTAATAGAACTCTGACAATTCGTTTGGAACAGTCAGCTTTTTTTTTGCCTAATACTACTCTAGTAAAGATAATGTGACAATAAAGTGACAAAAAGACCATGATGACATTTGGCCATCCACAAGCTTAGGAGATCACAACAGAAGTGACAGAACTGTCAGTGCAGAGACCAAACTAAGATATGATGCTTTAGAAGAAGCAGGAAGAAGTCATTACTAATGTAGTCAAACAACATCCATTGTCATGTGTTTTGCTTATAATCATTTCATAAACTTTTTTTTAAGGGATGGAACTTCTCAGATCCATTCAAATTCTAGGATTTTGTATCCCCAATGCTTAGCACAGGGTCTGGCGCATAGTAGATACGTAAATGCTTATTTATTAAGATCCCATGACTTTATTGCTCTAAGACAGAGACGAAACAGCAGCAGCAGCAAACTGAGAGACACAGCACATATAACTTTAAAATAAGGAACTATTTTAAATACTTGTGCAGTCTTCAACTACACAAAGAACTCATTTGATTCATTTCCTTGGATTTTTTTCAGTGAACTTTGTATAATTCCTGGCATTATAAGGTTTTCATTTATCTAAATGAAAAAAAGAAAGTAAGAAAACATAATAAAATGGAACAGGGACTATTGCTTTCTGTCCTGTAACTTTCATTTTATTTAAATTAGTATTGCTACAATTCAGAAGAAATAAGGCAAGCTTTTTCTCTTCAGAGGTTATAACCTGAATCTCAGTTCCTTTCATTTTTTATGAGTTCTGGTCATGCTTCTGTCTCACTATTCCCCTTCACTGATGTATAGTATAGCACGCAGAGATGGTTTCAGGGCACACTAATTTTTACTAGCAAGGTATATGTGTGTATTTCAGGATAGGAAGTATTTATAGTCAACAGTAACCTTAACTACTTGAGTTAATGTTGTTTGTCCAAGTTCAAACTGCATTCCATCACCAAAATGGGTCCCCTGGAAAAAGCCACCAGGGCACCTCTAGGGCACCACCTGCCCAACCTATTGATTGTTAGATTTGTTGTCCTCCTGGGTCAAAGGCCAGCTTTGTAGTAGTCTTCTAGCAATGCTGCATTGATTTTCCTTACCAACTTTCTTTTTCTGAGTTCAGTTTGAATCCTTTTTATTATTTCTCTATCAGTTCTTAAGTTTTTCTTACTATCTAGCATTATATTTCTTTCACTTCTTCTGAAGGTCTCCTCTCTATTATTTTGAGATCTGATCCTAAAGGATAAAAATGCAAATATTTATTCCTTTCTTTTCCTTTTTCTTCCCGAATTTTCCCTGATAGTTCTTAAAGAGAATATTCAATCATCTGTACCTGCTCCAGGCTGGGGGCACTTGCCATCACTAGCCATTCCTATTTTCCTTAAGGTAACAACCACCTAATTGGTAATTAAGATAACCACATTTTAAAATAGTTTGTGTTCATTTCTATTATATATTTGAGAATTCCTAAGACTGTCATTTACATAGAATCACAGACATCTCCAGTTCTGTCTTTCAGTGGGTGGGAGGGAGGCAATTTCTACTGTTTAATATGATGAATCCTACAATTCATTGAAGTGATTAAGTGACTACTATGTATAAGTTACTATATTAGACTCAGGAGATACAAAAATGAAAAAGACAATGTCTTTTTCAAAGTGATTTAATCCAGTATGACAAAGAGAAATGCATATAAATAACTGTAATATAAAGCTTGTTATCCCATCCACAAATTAGAAACCTTGGTCTTGAAGTGAGCAATTAAAAATGCTCTAAGTTCCAAGAGTGTGTGCATATAGAGCCTAATTTCAACTTTGGATGTAATACAATCCACCAGCATATTTTAATAGCACTAAATTATATGCTGCCAGTCATATTCATAGTGGTACCTGCCAAATGTGAGTCCATGGTGTATTAACAGCAAGGGAAAGCCAGTGGATGCAGATGTAGATCCCAAGATATCAGAAATCTTGGTGGTGGTCACCATAAATAGTATTAATTGAGTATATGAACCGCAGGCAACTCAAGAAAGTGCCTCTGAGAACTTTGAACTTCCCTCAGGAAGGTTCCATTAGTGAACAAAAATACTGCCATGTTGGGCCAATTCTTTCTCTACCACTTTTCTTTGTATGGATGATGGTGAAAAAAGCTGTAGAATAAAGGGTTATGGATTTTCAAAAGATGATACAGATCAAGAAAACAGAGCATTGCTTTTGGCAACTCCAGCTTAGTTTTGTAGAAGACAGATTACTTCATTTGATACGTATAGATTTACCCAATATGAAACAACAGGACTTCCACAGTAGACAAAACATTGTGGGAGATATATTTCTTGATACTTGTCTTTGATGGTTTTGATAAGAATCAAAACAAAGAGAAAAAAAAAATTCAAGGAAGAAATAGCCTTGGAAGGAACAGAGAATTCCATAGTCCAACATTACCAGATTCAACATTGTTCCCAATTTTATCGGCATAATAAGATTTCAGTAGTTAAAGAAGGCTTGAAGAAGTATTATTTCTACATATTAATATTAAATAACATATGATAGAATGCAATTAAAAATGATAAGAATGAAAGAAAACTTCAGGAATTCAATTTATCCAGAACCTACTGGGTAAAAGGTGCTGTGCCAGATACTAGGGATAAAAAGACATATTAATACAGACAGAAATCTACAATATAATGGTTCAGAGACATCATTTTTCATCTTATAACTATATGATTTGTGTTGAGATGCAAATTCCAGCAGTAAGCTATTTTTTCCTCACTTTTCTTCAAGAATAATGAAATTAAATGATCTTTATTGAATACATTTCAGCCAAATAAGAAAGCCTTAGGTGAAAACTCCTGAAAATTTGTTCTGTAGTGATCTCTTCTTTTGACTTCCTAGACTGTTGCCTTCTCATCAAAATAAGTTCTTGCCTTTATTATTATTATTATTATTAATTCTCCTGTTTGAAATGAATTTTGTAACATTTATTTGAGTCTAGGTAGGAAATATTTTTGACAATCAAGGAGTCTGAATGAAATGTATGTATATTTGCCCCCTATCCAATCATGTATCTAGTTTTATTGCTTTTTGCTTATTTTATACAGAAGATGACGGTAATATCCTAGGCTTACTGTTGCCTAGAATAATTTGGATGTTCAGGCAAAGCAGATATAATGAGAAAAGATACAACGGAGGATGGTCAAAATAATCCTCCAAAATGAAACTACAGCTCCATTTAATTTTTGAATGGGTAAGATTATATCACTAGATGATATTTAAGCAGTTTCTTGATATTCATAATTAAAGATTCTACATAAACATAAAAGATACTTATTGGAATTCTAGTCTAGGCCAAGGGAGACAGATTTCCTGATCATGGTGAAAGTCAAGGGACAGAAAGCAATTTGAACTTGAGCATGATACACTGTTAAAATGTGTATTCTTAAAAGGAATGTAATTTCAGAGTACTCTGAAATATATTTAAATATCTTAAGGCATTAATGAAAGAGAGGCGCTTCATATGACACATCTAACTTTCTCCCTATTAACTCAGCTATTTTCCCTCTTAAATATTATGCAAATCTTATTAGATTTAGTGAAGCCTCCATAAGCTATCAATGTAAAATCAATCTACAAAAAATATTTGAATAGTGTTTCTTCTAAGTTATTAACCTTTTTAAAAATGTCCAATGAATGAGTAAAACAGAAACAAGAACATGAAAGTCCTTATTACTACTTACCTAGACTTATTGCCATAGCTCCTAAGTGACATTCTTCCCTTGTCTTTTCACTCTCTAAATCATCCTCCACACAGTTGATAAAATGAAATTCCTTAAAATCAGATCTAATCTCCTATAAACTTCAGTGGCTCTGTACTACCTCTCGGACTCAACTACAAAGTCATCTGTTTGGTGTTTTTAAAATCTTTGAAAATCTGGCTCAAACTTCCTTTGCAGCTTTATCAGCCTTATCAGTGCTCCCCTTCATAAACTCCTGAATCTAGTTCAAGTGATCTTCTTGTTCTTTTTATTCATGATACTTTATCCCCCATCTCTGTGCTTTTTAACACTGGTTGCTCCTCATGGATGGTATATGTTCTTTTCTTAGATAGGGCTCTTAGAATGTCCAGTGACTTTAAAAACTCAACTCAAGCAACTTTTATAGCCTTTTTTGATTACCAAGCTTCAAGTACTTTCCATTCTACCCCACCTAATTATTTTGCATGTCTTTATGTGTTTTTATACATAAACATATATACACACATACATACATGTACAGTACACCTCAATAGAATACAAGCTCTTTGAGGGCAGGTGCTCTTTCCTTTTATCCCAATGCCTAATATAGTATTTGGTATGAAATCTGGTGTGGTACAGACTTAATAATGCTTGTTGATCGCCTGTATTTCAGTACCTATTATAAACGTAGTTTTATCATAGATTGTTGGAATTAGCACAACTTAGCTTCAGTTTTTTATTCTCTCTGTATGAAAATATCTCACCACCCTTTACTCAGAGAGACAGTGTTTTTGTACAAGTTTGGATTAGTACAGCTTACACAGTTTAAAAAAAAACCTCACAAAGTAACACATGTACTTCTTAAGCTGAGTCTGTGATTCTCTGAGGCAAATAATACTCAGATGCTTTAATGAATAGTTAAGATGCCCCCTTCTACTAAAAAGAAAGAAAAATTAAGACAACAACAAAAATGTCCACCTCACTATTTGTTGCTTGACTTCTTTGAACTTAACAAGGCTGACATGATAGACACACAACCCTTCATGTTTATAATTTCTTACAATTTTACTTCTACTGAAATAATCTTCAGCAACCCAGGAGCACCTTCAAGTTATAAGGCATTGGAATAGGACTTTAACAGAGGATATACATATTGATCATGACTTTTTATTTGTTTGTTTTAGATAAGATAATTTCCAAATAAGGGCCTAAAAATATTAAAATTTCTTACTCAATCCTAACAAAATTTTTTCCTCCTCTCTCTGTCTCTATCCCTATACTTCTTCCTTCCCCTGGTAATATCCTTCTTCTTCTTTTTCCTCTTGCAATACAGCTGATGAAAAAGCATTTATTAAGCACTATTTCATGCTAGACTCTATGATAGACATAGGGAATAGAAGAAAATAGTACCTGTCCTCAAAGTGCTTAAAGACTTTTGAAGGAGACTATATGTGTGTGTGGAGTGAGTATTGCCTCATCCACACATAGAATCCCCACATGAAAAGAAATCTAAGCAATCATTTGAAACTTTATGTGTATATATATATATACACACATAAAGTTTCAAATGATTCAAAAGATTCAAATGTATATACACATATATGTGTGTATATATATATATATATTTTTTTTTGTGGAAGAACATTGGGAGGAATGAAAATTAGGTGACAGTCCTGGCTTTACTAAGAATGTAGAGAAGTCACTTACCATTGTAAAGCTTCATCCCTGGAATACATTTGATGAGATAATATCCTATCCCTAAATTCAGGTATCCTATGATTAGTTTTGAAAGAAGTTTGAACCTGAAATGAAATACATTTCACAACAAGGGAAAACATTTGTGTGATACAACTCTTTGAATTTTAGGAGTATGAAAATCAAGTCTCCTTTCTATTACTTGGAAATTACAAAGTTAAAACTGATTTTGTAATCATTCAAAAATATTATTTAGCTATTAAAATATTTCTCCTTTCTCCCAACTACCATTATCTATGTGACCAGATTTTCTACATATACTTGAACCAAAATAATTCAGCACAACAGACTGAATACATATAACAATCTAGATGTCTTTTACTAGGCAAGATAGTAAAGAGATTTGCAAAAGTATAAAAAATTACCATTCCCTCAATTTTTTGAAGATAAAGTTAATTTTCATAAAATGTTATTCATAATAACATATAATGGGATTTTTAAATGAATTACACAAATATGCTAAAATTATCATTTTAGTTCTAAATATGGTAAATATCAATAGATATAACTCACATAAACAAAAATTTTGGCGGGATTCTTAATAATTTAAAGAAGGAAAAGGGGTCCTTAGTAATTTTTAAATGTATAAAGTCATTCTGAGACAGAGCCATTTGAAAATCGCTGGACTAAAGGACAAAATCCAGATTTCCTAGCTTGACTCTTAGGCCATATATAATCTGCTTCACAGCTATATTGCTGTCTTTTTTCTATTAGTTTCCTTTATGTACCTTGTTTTCCCTTTTAATTATTCCCTAATCTCATCTGCATTTACTCAGGTCATTTTTTATTATATGGTATGTATTCTTCCTGTCATAGTTGAATTTAAGTGCCATCATTTTTCTGATCTCTCAGGGGTCCTCAAACTACGGCCCGCGGGCCAGATGCAGCAGCTGAGGACATTTATCCCCCTCACCCAGGGCTATGAAGTTTCTTTATTTAAAGGCCCACAAAACAAAGTTTTTGTTTTTACTATAGTCTGGCCCTTCAACAGTCTGAGGGACAGTGAACTGGCCCCTATTTAAAAAGTTTGAGGACCCCTTTATTGTGACAAAAAAATTTCTCACTCTTCAATTTTTCTTAGTGTTTGCCTTGATCTTTCCTATACTATTCTCATATTTTACCTTTTATCCTATTTATTTTTATGCTTATGTGTCTCTTCCCATTAGGTTTTAAGTTATTTTGAGGTAATAGATTTGTGTAATTTTTCATCTTTCTATTTCTAATCACTGGCATATAATAGGTACTTAATAAGCTTCATCAGTTTGAATTAATTTGGCCACACATTTCTACAATACATAATGTGACTCTCTTTTCCCAATCAAAAATCTATTTCCCTACATCTTAGCAATTATCAATGTCTCCAATTCTCTATTCTTTAGAGGCTGAATTCCTGTAAACAATTGATCATCTATAGTTACTAAGAAGGTAGCATTTTACTATTAAATATGCTTCTTTCTTCAACGAGTTAAGCAAAAACCTCCCCTCTCGACCTAACATACATAATTTTTCTTCTAGAAAATGTACTTGGAAATACATTTAAACAAAATACAAATAGATTTTAAAATATAAATGTACGGTGGTTTCTTTATAGACTAAAGGGCATAATTGGGGGGCAAGAGATGGAGCTGGGGTGATTTTAGCTCGTTAGGGGTTGGTTAAGCATTTAGGCTGGAGGAAGCTTTGCTGCCCACTGGCTATAACTGCTCAATAGTGGTGGGACAGAAATCAATCTATAGGTCAGAATCTGAATTTCTATGCAGAAAACATTGGATCAATTTCTAGACCGAATTTGTTTCCATTCTGCAACATACTGTAAGTGCTAGGAGAATTTGAATCAATATTTACTAAGTATTTTGAGGCTCTAAAATAAAAGATATGTCTATATCTCAAACTATCATTTGTTGTGTTGTTCTTATTTTTGTAGCTGGTCCTAAAATGGTGGTTTTCTTTCAATCATTTCTTTAACACAGAGAATATTGTTGTTATTTCAACTGTTAAGTTTCTTGTGAAGAAATATGTGAAAATGTAGTGGATTACTAAACATTTTCTCAGGTGGCATAGTCATCTGTAGAAATGTAAATTAATTTTGATTTTCCTTCCTTAATTTCATGGTAAACTAGAAAGAAGAGGAATAATAGAATGATATTGTCACATAGATTCAGTCACCATTTCAGGATGTAAAACCAATCTTAAAAACCATTTTCTAAAAATATTCTACTGCCCTTTTGGCTAGAATTGCGGTGCTATTTTTAAGGACCAATCACTTTGGGATTTGCATTAACTTTAGGAAGCATCATAGGTCATTGACTTTTGAATCAGATAGCTTAGATTTAATATCTAGATGTACCATTTACTAAGTATGTGACATTGGTCAAGTCATTTAACTTCTATGACCCTTACTTTTCTCATCTACACAAATAAATAATAACACGATCACAGTGGTGTTGTTATTGGGAGATCCAAAAAGAACAAACTGTGCCTTTTCATGTTTCATTGAATAGATTTCTATCTTGAATCCCACAAGTATTTGAAAAAGGTAACCTGACAAGAAAGAATAAACATCATTTTACTTTTTCCAAAAAGCAAGAACATTAAAAGGGGGGAAGAGGGGAACAACTATATGTTGTGGAGAGAACAATTATTTTCTTGCTTTGACAAATTATCAAAATAAATACTCTTTGAAAGCATTTTGAAAACTGTTAATTGTCATTAAAACATAATATTTTCATGGAGATTAACAATGTGAAAGAAGTAATGATTTGGCATTAGGCCAGGAACTGATGGCTTGTTCTAATTTGCTTGGTCATCCATACCTGCCATGGTTTTTTCCCTATCCTGCTCATATTATACTTTTAACTCCTGCTTGAAAATTACTTGTTTCTGACTAATTATCCTTCAAAGTTCGTCTCACATCCTATTTCCCCCATCAAGCCTTTCTTGATTATTCCAGTCAACAGTGATTTCCCTTTTTTTGAATTTGTTACTTTGATGAACATGAATGTTGAGTTATTGATTTCTATCTAAAGCAACATACACCAAAACTTAAAAAAAAAACCACAAAACATTAAACACTTTAAAATAATTTTATTGCTAATTTTTTGTGCTTTTTAATTACCAAAGTTTTCCTCAGTATTCTTCTCCTTCTTCTTCCCAGAGAACAATCTCACATAACAAATCATCTTTTAAAACAAGGGTTAAAGAAAAAGAAGAGAAAAAACTCAACAAGTCATTATATCTAAAAAAAAGTTTGAGTATATACCCAATGTTCCGTACCTGCAGACTCTTTTCATATTTCATTTTTGGGGGCCATTCTTGCTTTTATTTTATTACTTTGTTTTTTGGTTCTGCTTATCTCATTCTAAATCAGATTAATTTTTTCCATGCTTCTGTATTCATATTGTGTTTGTTGTTTCTTCTAGCATAGTAATATTTCATTACTTTAATGTATTGCAATTTGCAAAACCACTTTCAAATTAATGGGCATTCGCTTTGTTTCCAATTTGTCACCACCACAAAAATACAATTTTAAATATTTTGGTGTATGTGGGAACTTTCTTATCAATGAGTATAAGCCTAGAAATGGAAACTATTGTTCAAAGGATAGTGACATTTTAGTCACTTTATTTATATAATTCTAAAGAATTTACTAAAATGGATTCCAAAAATACTATGCATGCATCAGTAATAGGAATACTTTGTACAAATCACTAGGATAGGAACTCGGATATAAAGAAAAAGATAAAAGCACTCCATAACTTAAAGAACTTATATTTTGCTAGGGAACATGACATGTACTCAAATAAATATATATAAGATATCTACAAAATAAATGCTAAGTAATTTTGATGTGAGGGAACACATACTAATACCAGGTAAGTCCTTATGTAGGCGGTAACTCTAGAATGGTGCAGTTAGACATTTTAAAAGGTGGAAGTTAAGAGGGACAACATTTTTGATATGATGGACAGCATGAATAAAAAGTAAGGAGGTGAGAATCTGAAGAAGGAACTTTTGACAGCAGTTTAAGGGTGTATAAACAGGCTCAGTAGCACAGATTCTAGGAAGCACCCAAATGAAGACATTTGGCAATTGTATGAGAGAAATCATGTGAAGATATGAAAAGTTCTGTTACACTGAGTTAAATTCTAATTTGTAAGTTGTTCAGTTGTTAAAATTATATTTTACTTTCTAAGTTGAGTTTTCCTTTCCAGCCCCAAAGTGCATTTTTTTTTTTTTAGATAATGTCACTTGTGGGGCCAGTTTACTTCTTGGAAATTATACCCAGACACCAGATTTTCAGAAGACTGATTTCACTGTGGTCAATCAATGAGAGAGGACTCAAACCTATGAAATGATAGACTCATTTCTGCATTAGTTACCATATAGTGAATATGAATATAATTGATATAATTGTGATTATAAATTTTGAAAAGAATCTGTATGAAAAAGGACTATTTAATCCAGCAACAATTGTGTGAATATGTGTGTGTGTGTAATATGGAGATTTCAACTATAAGAAGGAATGTTGAATATATGCTGATGAACATCTTTTTTTGGTATTTCTTAAAGACAGAACAGAGTGTATTTTTATATCTTGTAAGATATAAAATAGTTTTAAATTGTAGTAGAAGGAATTTAGTTTACACTTTATGAAAAATCCTTTGTATATAAATCTGTGAGTCAGGAAAAGAACTTTAATGGGAGGAAGTGATGTGTCACTTCAGAATCAGATGAGTGGAATAAAAGTCAACCTTTGTGGGATAGTTAAGAGTTCATATAGTCTTTCCTAAAGGCAGCAGAAAGAACAAGATGACCTTTAAGGTAGTTTAGAGCCTCATCAATTTTAGGATTATAGATTTAAAACTGGTAGTGACAGTTAAAACCATTTCGTCTAAACCCCTTCATTTTATAGATGTCAATCTTTGTGGCCTGGAGAGGTTAAGTGACTTGCCCAAAGTAGTCCTTAGGTAGTTCTGCCAATAGATAGGGTTTTTTTCTGGGGGGGGGGAGATGGTGAAGAATTTATTCATTAATTCCAACTCTATTCATGGACTCTCTAATATCTATATATTCACTACTAGTCAAGCTTTCATAGAAAGTGTGTTGGATTGGAAAGAGCACTGGATTTGGAATCAGAAAGCTTGTCTCATTATAACTTACATGATCATGGGTAAATAACTTCCCTCTCTTTTGCAAAATGGGGGTAGACGACCTCTATCCTCTTTGTCAGGTTTAAATGTTCTTAGGAGTTAGGTTCAAATTATTACGCTGACACTGTGAAAATGTGGACCTTTTAGTGTGCTTCTGAGACCCTCAATTTTATGACATAAAATAGAAAAATAACATCTAAAATATCTACCTTATGGAGGACGTTGGTAAAAGGAAAATGCTTTTATTAACCTTAAATTGGAATATATATGTGTAAGCTATTTAGAGAAAATTCAATATTTTAGAAAGCTACCAAAAGAAAAATGCACAAGTCCTCAATATATTGCTATGGCTCTTTGAATCTGTCATTATGAATACTTCCACCATTGCTACACATTGACCATTCACACCTGTCCATGCTGTGAAATTCTTCTCCAAATGATTCCATAAAATCTCCTCTTGAGGTTCTTAAATGAGTCAAGGCTACAATGAAAGTTGGGTTGTCTCCTATAGACTTTGCCAGGAAATCATGTGGTCCTTATCAACAACTAGACTAAATTTCTATTTAGTGTCACTTTTACAGAAGTCTTATATTATACTTTTACCTTCTGTAGACAGGCAATAGCATTAGCTCTGTTAACCTGTTAATTGGGGTCAAGATGGTAACCAATCAGCAATACAAAAACCCAGATACCAAGGAGATATAGTCCAGGAAGTTTGCTTGGAAGCAAGCCAGAAGACTCTTCCAAGAAGTTCCTCCATGTCCAAAGACTGGAGGGTACATTTAGCAGCTGCATGAATTGAATCATTATGGCCTACAACATACTATCTAAAACAAAGTTGAGCTGGAACAATATTATTAAGCCAGATACCAAACAATCAGCAAGCATTTATTAAGTACAGGGATAGCGCTGGGGATATAAAGTAAAAAAGGAAAGAGTCCCACAAGGAGGTTAGATTTTATCAAGAGTGATAATACACCCTTATATACAAAGTACATTCAAGTGGATCTGTGGTCTCTTCTATCTGGGAATGCACATTGTAACTGCCCAAGTCTGCCCATCCTGTGCGATTTACTTCTACATGCTCCCAAAAGATTGCCACTCCTTTTTCCTCATTTTCCCCTCAACATTGTGAGTGCATCAGCAGAGAACTCTAACTGTCCTTCTATCATTATTGCTACATGATTTACCTAAGCTTCAGTCAAACAATTATTTGATTAAATACTTTAATTCTCTTCTTGCAGTTCCTCATTGTATGTTGCAGTTTACTCATATCCACCATGTACCTTTCCAATCCTTTATGATGTTCATTTTTAGTTCTTTAAAGGAGGAGTAATATTTGAATCGATAAGATGAACCTTGGTAGATATGGGAAGTTTAGGATTGATCTATGTGCATTGCAATTTCTGGAAAGCAATAAGTCTCTTGCTTTCCTCCTTTTCAACTCTGTGCCTATCTTACTGTCAATCTGTACTCGCTGTCCAAGATAAATCTCAATCTCAATTTCTATTTCTCTCTCTTTCTGTCTGTCTGTCCCTCTCTCTGACTCTCTGTGCCCCACCTCTCTTTGTATACATATATGCATATATAATTATATAAAGATATCTGTATCTATATCTATATAATTGAATTTATATAGATCTTAAAATTTGAGCTGTGGACATAGTTCATCCATTTAGTCTTTCTTATCTGAATCAAGTGGCAAAGTCACTTGAATGATTGAAGATCTTTTTAGAAGGCTCTTAGATGTGTTAGGGTTTTATGTACTACGTAAATAAAACACATAAATTTAATGCACAATTTCCAAAGTAATTACAACATAGTTTTTTTAAATGGGGAAAGGTAGTAGAAAGAAAGGGTGAGGAAAATTTCATTCAGAAGTTGGTGTTAGAGTTTAGTTCCAAGGAAATGAGGTATTCTAGGATGAAAGTATAAGGAAGAGGTATATCCCAGGAATGACAGACAATGAGTGCAAAAGCATGTAGATGGAATGCTTTATATCAAGAAGAGCTATATCATAGACTATAAAAAAATAGAAGTAACATAAAATAAGGTTGGAAAGGTATTAGGAGAATATTTTGTTAAGAGTTTGGGAAGTGAAAATTTTTTATATTTGATTCTAAGGCAAGAGAAAGCCACCAGAGTTTATAGAGTAAAGTGGACACATAATTAGACTTTCATTGTAGGAAACTCACTTTGACAGTTGTGTAGACTGAAGAGAGTTAAGGCAGGGAAGCTAATTTGAAGGCTTAATACGGGAATCTAAGTGCAAGGTCATGCAGGTTTAAACTAGGCTAGTAGCCATGGGGGAGAAAAAAGGGGATGGGTCTGAGAGATGATGTGGAGGTAGAAGGGATAAAATTTGTCTTCTGGTCAGGGAAATACAACTACTGAAATGAATGGAGTAGGTAGGACACAGAAGTGGGGTTAAAAATCTGAGCAGAGTGCCAGTGTGTCTGACAGAGACAGGTCTTGCTCCTCATGTAAGCCTCCATGAGCCATAAAGTCCACGAGTCACTTGCCAGGGTCCCTTTGTCAAAGAAAAATGGGTGGGTACACAGCTGTGTGCCAAATGCTCTTCCAAACCCTGTTCAAAGAGCAGAGTGAACCCAGGAGTAGCAGGACAAACAGCTACTGGACTTCACACCAGGTGCCTGCAAACATTCTCACTGCTATTCTCCAAGGAGATGTTGGCCCTTTCTTTAGGTTTGTGGAATTACTACACAATCTGGGCTCTGTGCCAGCATTAGCTTGTTCTTAATGAAGAGGGCACTGCTTGATCCTGAGAGTCAATGCAAAAATGTTTAAAAATAGGAAGAGCCTTGCTTTCTAAGGAAGCCTCTCTCTAAAGTCTTCCTATCCCTAACAATTCAAGATCTAAATACATAAATACTGAAATGATAATAAAATAGAAAAGTGGTATAGATAATTGTAGGAAAACTGTAAATAGAGATGAGAAGGATAAGGACCTAATGAATGAACAAGGTTGTTAAAAAGGAAGAAAAGAGGGAAAAAAATTCCCTCATGCTTCTCTTGATGATTGTATAAAATAGTCTACCTTGGTGCATTTGTCTTTAAACTGAACAAAAGAAGAAAAAATGGTTTTAAGTGTAAAAAATATTTCATTCCAGATGGTTCATACATTTATCACATGTCAAGTGCTTATCAGAGTCAAAAAAGGAGAAATTTTCACTTTTGATCACATTCTCATTCCTTATATTATAATTCAGATGAGAAAAAAGTAGAAGGGAAAAGACCTAAGAAAAGCTGAGGAATGGAAAAAATGTGTTTTTTACAAGACTGACTTTTATTGAGATCTTTTATTTTATTTTAAGTCATCTGATCAACACATATTTATGACCTATCTAAATTTGCTAGACCCTGTTGGAAATATAAAATAAAAATAAAACATTGGCTCTGGTCTCAAGTACTTTACTATCTAACTAAGCAGATACAAAGCTATATACTAGTGTGAGCTTTATCAGAACTTTGTGTCAGGGTGTCCAATAGCTTGGGAATATGCTTCTGTCTCTGATGAGCTTTTATTCCTTTTGGATTTTTCCCAATGCTGTAGCAATGGGGGGAGGGGGAGGAGACAGGGAGGAGCGGTCACAATCCTTTGAGAAGTTTCCAAACTGGAGTCAGACACATCATAGTATAAAAGTGATTTTGCATTTAAGAGTCAAGAAAGATGACCATGAACATACCTTTTTCTACTGCATGCTTCCTGCCTGCTGACTTCCATCTTCTCTTGGGACTTTTAGGGTCTAAGAGTATAGGTGACTTTTATGGGAATAAACAGCCCCTTCCTTGGAAAGGCTGTACCTGATTTCGAGGTACTCTTATTATAATGAGGGCAAAAACAAGCTCTGCATCTTAAGCTTGTACCTCAGGGTCTTTCCTGAAGGGTTTTACATTCTAAGGAAGTATATTTTCATGATCTCCCTATCCTTAACACTCTAATATCTAAATATTTAAATACTGAAATGATAATAAAATAGAGAAATGGTATATACATGTAATCTATGAATTTAGAATATGGAGAAATCATGGTGAGATGGAATAGGCTGCCAAGTTTACATGGAGAAAGGATGTTGAGAAATTTCTTATGGCTTGGATTCTAATTATTTGGAATCAGAACTCAGTGTTTCTCTTCCCTTTGACAACTCTCATCTATTCAGAATCACTATTCAAGTAGAACAATTTCTAGCCTCATTATTCAAAAAGTATTGTGTCTTAGTAATGCATATTTCAATTCATTTTTGTTTTGACACCAACATAGAAAGTTCCTATGTATGACAAGTATTCAGTCTCTTTCCTTGGATTAATCACAAGTGCAATCCATTCTTTGGATGTTAGTTGCTGCCTAGAAAGGCTTTTTTTTTTTTTTGTTTGTTTGTTTCCAGCTCATTGTCTCACTCCATTAGCATCACAGAGGCATAGAATCTTAGAGTTGAAAAGAACTTCAGAGGTCAGTGAGTCCAACTTCTCACTCCTGTATTTACTGAGCAGTTGTCACAAATCAGTCCAATTTATTTTTAGTGGATCACATTATTCAAATTAATCTAAGTTGCTTTAAGGAAGAGTGTTGTAAGAATGTTATTGTGAGAATTTGAGGAATCATAAATATTTTGCACATAGGCAGGAAATCATTTATCTATTCTGAGTTAATAATGTTCTTCTAATTTATAGTATACAGATAATTCTATAGATATAGTTAGAGATAGACCAAGAAAAATAAATATATTATAATTTCCGCTAAAACTCTTATGCTTACTAATAGGTCTATAGCATTTTTATTGTGGAAAGGAAATGTCTGGATGCCCATCAGTTGGGGAATGGTTGAATAAGTTATGGTATATGCATGTTATGGAGTATTATTGTTCTATAAGAAATAATGAGCAGGCTGATTTCAGAAAAGCCTGGAAAGACCTACACGAACTGATGTTGAGTGAAGTGAGTGAGCAGAACCAAGAGAACATTATACACAGTAAAAGCAAGATTATATGATGATCAACTGGGATGGACTTGGTTCTTCTCAATAATGCCACATCCAAAGAAAGAAACATGGAGGCTGAATATAGATTGAAACTTAGTATTTTTATCTTGTTTGTTTTTTTCTTTCTTGTATTTTTTCCCCTTTTGATCTGATTTTTCTCGAACAACATGACAAATATAAAAATGTATTTTAAAAAATTGCACAAATTTCACCTATATCATATGGCTTGTTGTCTTGGGGAAGGGATGAAGTGAGGGAGGGAGAAAAATCTGGAACACAAAGTCTTAAAAAAATGAATGTTGAAAACTATTTTCATAAGATATATTTGAAAAATATACAAAAATACTATTAAAAATAAAACTCATGTTTAGATTCATAATAAATGACAAGGCTTTTTTGTTTGTTTTGTTCTGGGTATTATAATTTCAGAAAACTATCTTGCTGAGCAGCACATATTCACATCTTGAAGCCAATTGATGATGAGACTCTGTAGGAACCTTAACATGAGACAGAGGCTGGAGATAGTCTTTCATTCATGTATCTCCTTGTCATTTTTTGGATTTATTCCATAAACAATGCTAAATGTATAACTGAGATTTACAGAGGTCATCAAAATGAGCAATTGGCTCTTTTGATAGAATAACAATTTAGTCAAGTAGCACAATAGTCCATGGAAAAGATTATAATTTATGAACCTAAGGAGTACCATAATGTTGAAATAATTCTAGCTATCTGTCTGTCTGTCTATAGTTATTAGGGATAAGTCTAAATGCTAGCATTCTGTTGATTCAGGTTTTATTTCAGGATGCAAGTAATCAAGTAGTTAACAAAAGGAGGTTTGCTTAGCTACAATATCACTAAGAAATGCTATAAGGATATACTACAAGGATACAGTGGCACTTAGGTTCTACAGATATTCCTTTGCCTCCCACATATTGAAATAGGAAAGATTATGTTGACTCCTATGACTTTCAGACGCACATATTGAAATAGGAAAGATTATGTTGACTCCTATGACTTTCAGACGTTCAGCAAGTCAAAGGGACCCCAACACCTTGTTGGTGGACTTTTTAATGCCCTTTGGAGGTGAGAAAGCTTGTCAAGCAAAGATGGGACCAATCAGAGAAAAGCTTTGTTTTCTTCAAGGAAAGAGGAATCCCTCTAGATTGAGAAGGGAAATTGATCCTATTACATTAATAGAGTCATTAAAAGTTTAGCAGTTTCAGAAGTTCAAAAATTGACACTAAATAAACTTAAGAAAGTGATTTAAGTCTAAAATATGAGATAGTTCAATTATAGCAAGAGCTATTCTTGCCATAAAAGTCAGAAATTATAGCTTCCCTCCAAAAGGGTTCCAAAATATACTTCTTATATGTACTGCATCAGCTTAAACTATGTGTCACAACCTAATATGGGGTCATGGAACTGAATCAGTTTCCTATGAAAATTATGTGATTAATTATTAATATTATAATATATAAAAATAACATTTTATTATAATAAATAGAAGTCATTGAAATGGGTGGTTTCTATGATCCTTTCTATCTTACATATCTATGATTTTGTAACCTACCTCTTATAGGTACTATGTCTGCATTATAATATCTTTAAGCTGTTTGGCTATTCCTAATTCTCCTTCTTGCCTTCAAGAAAGTTAACACAAAGATCTCCATTAGTTCAAATAATGAATCTAGTGAAATGGTTGCATATATTTGAATTTGAACTATTCAAAGTTATAATTATAAAAATTATGATCATTGGTTCTATCCCAGTGGAAATATGCAGTATGAATCTAAATAATTGAATCATTTCACAGTCCATACTAATTGAGACCTGGCAGTAGTTTGGGAAGATTAGGCATATATATATGTAAATACTACAATTCAAATTAAAATATAAGTGCAGAGGAGAGGGACAAGCAAAATGCTACTAGCTCTCTGAGGAAGGAGTAAAATCATATTTTTCTTCAAGGAACTTGAACTGATCCTTAAAGTTTTTTTTTTTTTTTTTTTGGTTTTGTTTATTTCTTTTTTTTTAAAAATAAAGGTTTTTCAAAATACATGCATAGTTTTCAACATTCACCCTTGCAAAACCTTTTGTTTCATTTTTTCCCCCTCCCTTCCCCTCATTCCCTCTGCTAGAGGGCATCTAATCCAATATATATTAAACACATGCAATCTTTATACATATTTCTACAATTATTGTGCTGCTCAAGAGAAATCAAATAAAAAAATGGAAAAATGAGAAAAAAAAAACAAAATGCTAGCAAACAACAACAAAAAAGTGAAACTACTATATTATGATCCACTTTCAGTCCCCATAATCTGCTCTCTGGATGCAGATGGCTTTCTCATCACAAGATTAATGGAACAGAGCTTTAAAGTTTTGAAAGGAAAAAAAAATAGCAGCTTGGAACAGTGGTGAAATTTTAGTCCAGGTATAGGGTTGAGAGAGCGGGAGAAGACAGGATAAGTTTGAGGAATGATGAAGAGTCAGATTTGATTGTAATGAAGAGGATGTGAAAAGAATAACTATTAAATCCAGTAATTTGGATCTAGACTGTTGAGAGTCTGGTGCCAGGTTAAAAACACTGGATCTTACTTAGGAAACAATGAAATACCACTGAAAGTTTTCTTTTTCAGGGTTAAGACATGACTGGAACTATGTATTAGGAAACTTAATTTGTCAGTGGTATTGAGGATAGTTTAGAGGAAGAGATTGACTGGGTAAAAAAAGAGAAGAAGGAAAGACATATTAGATTATACAATAAGTAGTAAAACAGATATAGTACCAGGCTTGAATCAGGAAAACCTGAGTTGAAATCTGGCCTCAAGACACTCACTAGCTGTGGGATGTTGGGAAAATTACTTAACTATTTCTCTCAATTTCCTCATCTGCAAAATGAACTAAAAAAGGAAATGGCAAACCACTCTAATATCTTTGCCATAAAACTCCAAATGTGGCCATGAAGATTGGACATAACTGAAATGATTGAACCAAAATCAAGAGTCCAGATACGAAGTCCTGATGATCTGCACTCAAATGTAATATGTATTCTGGGTAAATTGTGTACTCTGCACATATTGTTAGTTTATGAGATAGCATGTCACAGTGAAGAGGATGACTTTGAATCAGAAAATTCTTGTCCACATCTTTTCTCTTGAACTTACTAGCTGTCTGAGCATGGGCTGTTTGGTGGAATGAGTGGATGAGAATAATTTGTTCCAACAGCCATGAAGGTGGCTGAAGCTGGGGCTGCGGAACACTGAAAGCTTGATCAGGCATTGAAAATGCCAAGGTTATCTGCTGCATCAGCCATCCTGATTTCAATTTTATTCCTTGATGACTCAGAAAGAGTGAGGCTGACAACTCTGTGCAGTTCTGCTTCACTTAAATCAAATTCATGAGCAAGTCAAGATATCACCTGTGATGTCAATGGTCATCTTTGAAAAATGAAGATAAACAATTTCTTTTTTTATTATAACTTTTTATTGACAGAACATATGCATGAGTAATTTTTTACATTATCCCTTGCACTCACTTCTGTTTTGACTTTTCCCTTCCCTCCCTCCACTCCCTCCCCTAGATGGCAGGTAGTCTTATACATGTTAAATATGTTATAGTATAGAAGATCAACAATTTCAATTGACTTAGGATGGAGAGAGCCAACTGAATCCAGAGAGAGGACTATGGGGACTGAATGTGGATCAAAGCACAGTATTTTCACTTTTTTTTTGTTATTTGCTTGCTTGTTTTTTTTTTTTTTCTCACTTTTTCCCATTTTGATCTGATTTTTCTGTGTAGCATTATAAACACGGAAATATGTTAGAAAAGCTGAACATGTTTAACTTATATTGATTACTTGCTCTCTAGGGAAGCGGGGAAGATAGGGAAGGAGACAGAAAAATTTGAAGTACAGGGTTTTGCAAAGGTGAATGTTGAAAACTATCTTTGTGTGTATTTTGAAAAATAAAAACCTATTATTAAAAAAGAGACAAATGAAGAAGAAAAAATATATTGCTTAACCTCTCAATGTATTTTTGAAAAATGAAGATAAAAATATCTGTCATATTTATTTTGTAGGGATGGTTTGAGGATCAAATATGATAATTTATATAAAGTATTTTACAAACTTTAAAACTCCATATAAATAGCAGTTATTATAAAATGATAAGAAGAAGTGAAAAAGAGTTCTGCATATTTTGGAGGTAGAATTGATAATATTGGAGAATCACTTGGGAGGCAGAAGGGGTAGCATTTATTTTTATGGATAAAGTAAAAGAAGTATAGGAGTCATATTCTTTCTGGGGTTTCTAGCTTGGGTGTTTGGAGGGAATGGTGGTGCTAATGATGAATATAGGTAATCCAGAAGAAGTAACAGGTTTAGAGGGAAAGATAACGTTCAGTTTTGGAAGCATTGTGCCTGAGATGCCAATGGGATATCCAGATGGTAATGTATTACAAGTTCTTGGAATTGAGGATAGTTCAAAAAAAGACTTGCATGCGTTGAGTACAAATTCTTCATGAACCTGCTTAAATGAAAGAATAAGGATCTGTCATTAGCAAATTTGCATTTTGTTTGAATGCATGAGGACAATTTTTAAGGTGTGTAAAATTGTATTTCCACTTCAAAAGATAAAATAAATCATTTACAATTTTTTTTACAATAATAAATCCTTTGGAAAATCCTTTCCTATAGATTGTACATAGAGAAACTTCAGTCCAGATGCTTTCAAATTTATAAATGCTCTGAAATAGAGAAATTCATTAAATAACTGATGATTAGGAGAAGTTAATGGAAAAAAGTATAACCATGTCTTATATTGTTTTTCAAAGAGCAAGGTCATTTTCTTTGTTCTGATATCCTTTGTCACTAGGTTTCTTCTCCCCCCCACCCAATATTTTAATATTCACGTGCTGGTAAATACCTCTATAACTGAAGAAATGATAATCAACATTCCACTGAGTAATAATGATGAATAATTGGATTCTAAATCAGGAAAAATGTTCAATACAGTTCTTCCAAGCTCCTACCAGGCAGTCACTTGGCTACCTGTCAATTTATTTTGGGATATATCAGACCTTGACAATATAGCATCCTTAGTTTATTACTTATACATGCATAACTGTGCATTGAGAGATGTGTTTGTAGTTTAACTGATGTTTCCCAAGTAAGGCATTCAGGGTTTCATATTGTGAAGATTTGTAATCCCATATATTTTAGATTGAACTAAGGATGCACAATAGGTGATCTATTCATTCCCATAAATATCATAGATGATAATTAAAACAAAGCATGAAATAGGAGTGCACAATGGATGGTGCATCTCCCTAAACCAGAACTTGGGAGAAAAAAACTTGTAAGGCAATAAGAGTGTACTCTGTGATTATGTTCTCTGGGCCAGTTCATACTGTAAGCATGATGAGGATTACAAATGTGCTTCCTCTGGCAGCAAGTATATGCCTATTAACTGAAACCAGCTGTTCCAAGAGAAATGTTATGCCAAAAGTATTCAAAGGATATCTTAATTTAGCTCTAGGCCATGTTTCTTACTGCAGGGGGAAAAAAATTCAGGAACTATCATTTCTATTCAATTAATGCAATCCCAGTGATTTTATGCAGCACAAAAGGCATTTTAAGAATAGCCTATCTATATTAGATCAGCCTCTCATTTTGATTTAACAACTTCTTCCCACCCATTTTTCTAGACTAACTTATCTTTTTTCTTCTATGGAGATATGTGGAAAGAATTTTTATTAGGTTGATCTAAGAATGAATGGATTCAATTCAATCTGACAAATATTTAAGTACCTGCAATGAGCAAAGGCACCATGCTAAGTGTAGGAAATGCAAATACAAAAACCAAATAGTCTTTGCCCTCGAGGAGCTTACATTATATTGGTAACATTCTATAGAGTATTATGAAGAATAAAATTCGTGCAGTTTTGGTGGTGTAGGTGAACATAGGACTTGAAGTCAGGAAGGCTTGAATAGCTTCAGACAAACAAGCTGTATGTCCCTGGGCAAGTCACCTAATCCTTTTGCCTCAGTTTTTTTTTTTTTTTTTTCCTCTGTAAAATGAGATGGGGAATGAAATAGCAAACCGCTCCAGTATCTGCCAAGAAAGTCCCAAATGGGATGAAAAAGACTGAAACAACTCAATAACAGCAAATATACATATATGCACAGAGAGAACTTAAGGATTTGTAAAGAATTTTATATATATATTGCCTCATTTGAATCTCACAAATACTCTAAGTTACTTTTATTTTATTTTGTCCAGACCTATGATTTCATTGGTGTAGGGAACTCCCAGTGAAAAATGTCCCTCCACAGATACAGATCAGTCTCTTCTCTGCAATTTATCTAGGAACACCGACAAGGTAATTGATTTGTCTAGAATCATAAAATAGTAGTAATTAGAAAAGGGACCTGAACCTACTTCTTTCTATCCACTAGGAATCATCACTTATTATTCTCATTTGGCAGATGAAGAAATTGGAACTTTAAGAGTCAACTCACAGATGGTCACTGAATGTTGTTTGTTCATCACTCATGTTGTCTCTCCCACTACTTTTCCTTTTCTATCCAAGTTCTTGGTTGTTAACCTAACTTCAACTAGCCAAATGGAATCATCTACTCCAAAATGGAATGAATGATACTAATTTGCTGAACTGAGTATTGAGCTCTGATATCAAAATTTTAAAACAAATTGTGAATTTTAAAAAATGGTTTTATTTTCTGTTTCTTTTTTTTTCTTAAATTTAATGAAGTAATTTTAATTAGGTAGAATGATATATGTTTTAAAGTTACTTAGCTGGAACCAAATTTGAAGATGCAAATATTTACTGAAATTGAATAAGATTGTTATTTCATTCAGTTAGCTCTCCCAATTTTACTGTAGTTCTTTCAGTTAGTTAGTTAGTAAGAGCCATAATCATAGGAGCAGTAAGTTTCTTTTAGTGTCTTGGAATCTCCTCTATTCCCATGTCATCATCTTTCATCAGGGATAAAGAAATTTCAATATGGTGCTAATCTCTGGGTTATCATACTAATCGATCCAATCAAAACAATTATTTATAGCTATGGTATATAGACAAATATATAGAGTGACAACCACATTCCCTTTTAGTTATAAGAGTAATAAAACTAACCAGGGCACACAATATGGAGGAGATAAGAGTATATAACATAGTATAAAAAAAGAACTCTGCAATTCCCTTATATATACATAAATGATATATATACATATACACACACTACATATATATATAAATTTACATATAAAATGCACATCTATATATAGATAAAGTGAGAGAGCAGACAGACACAGACATTGTTCAATTATTTTGGGCATATGCAATTATCATGATCTCATTTGGGGTTTTCTTGGTAAAGATACTAGAATCACTTACCATTTTCCTCTCTAGATCATTTTACAGGTGAGGAAATTAAAGCACACAGGGTTAGGTGACTTGCCTAGGGTCACACAGATAGTAAGTGTCTAAAATCAGATTTGAACTCAGGAATATGAATTTTCTTCCCTTCAGGCAAGGCATTCTATTATGCAACCTAGCTGTCCATATATATTAAATTTGTATTGGACATTAAATAGGATGAGATAAAAAGAAATAATAATACTTGATTTTAGAATCAATAGGGAGCCACTGGAATTTAGTAAGTAGAAGAGTGACAGATCTATATTTTTGGAAAGTCATTTTAGTAACTGTGTGGAAAATGAATTAGACAGGGGAGAGAAGGGGCAGGAATGCCAATTAGGAGATAGTTCAGGTGAGAGATGCTCCTCAAGCAGAATGGTGACTGTATGAGTAGAGAGAAGGGGATAGATGTGAAAGATGTTGTTGAGGTTGAAAACAGGATTTGACAACTGAGTAGATATGTGTTGTGAGAGTGAGTAGTAGAGAATTTATACCAAGGTTATGAAAGGCTGGTGGTTACCTCATCAGTGTTAAGGAAGTTTGAAAGGGTGACAGGTTTGAAAGGAAAAATAATGTAATGAGATCTGTTACAGAAATTTCAGCACATTCATGATTGTTAATCCTGTGTGACTCACTCTGTCATATTTATGTTCTCTTCAATTTTTTTGTGTAACCCCTATTAGTAAAAAAAAAACTTCCTGATATTTCCATACATACATGTATATTTACTTATTCATGTTACATACACACATGCATATGGAAATGAAAAGAAATTGGGTGAAGGCTCTTATTCATTGGTCGTACTTACCCTACCAACCCTCCAGTCACAAGGAACAAAATGTAGATATCCTGGATTAAGGAAACCAATTTTCCCTACAGTACACAACAGTACCCCACAACACTCAATGGTACATGCTAGGAAAGATGCACAGGCAAAGATTAGAGTATAGTTATTTTAAGGGGTTCACTTGGGGGAAAAGGAAAAATATATATAGACTTGGAAGGAGAAGTGAAGGAGTGTTAGGAGGTAACAGTGGAGGGGCAATGCTATTGTATTGTAGATAAACTTTGGAATTGGTTTCTATAGGGAGGGTAAGATAATAACCCTTTTCTTATCCTCTGATTGATCATACACTTGTCGAATCATTCTAATACCCCCCAGGAATCTGCTTTCTCTCCCTCCAATATATACTTTGAGTCCTCTAGAGATCTAAAAGGATTATGTAGTTTTAAATCCATGGTCATATAGGATTTCTTTCTGTCAATCAAGAAATAGGTGTTTAAAGAAAATAATGTGATAGCTAACCCTAAGATATTTACTCTCACCAGGTTATTGTGAGGAGCTGATGAAATAAGAAATGTGAAAAGTTTAAAATTGTAATACTACAGAAAGTCTAATTAAATTTATACCAAATAC
Organism: Antechinus flavipes; assembly: GCF_016432865.1. Classification (NCBI taxonomy): domain Eukaryota; kingdom Metazoa; phylum Chordata; class Mammalia; order Dasyuromorphia; family Dasyuridae; genus Antechinus; species Antechinus flavipes. Next base: position 97,597,111 of record NC_067402.1, on the reverse strand, counting down.
ATGGATTCCTACTTTATACTTAATGATTAGCAGATATCTACTGAACCATATTCAGTCAGAAATAGGCTTTAATGCCGTTTCTTTTTTTCCCTCTTGTTCAGCAGCAACAGCAATAGATTTGCACTGTTCCATTCACCCTCTCTCATCTAGCTCCCCCAGAGAACAAAGGCAAATATTTGGAGGATGGTTGATGGGTGAAGGGGTCAGTGTGTGGCCACAGAATAGAGTAAGTATAACTTCTTTGACCTTGGTCTCATTAATACTGTATTCTAACCAACTAATGCAGACATGAACTGTTTCCAAATATTTTATCTCTTGTGCTATCTCCCAAAGTGAATACCTAGTTGTCTTTTCATTATCACTTGCTAGTCTGTTAAATTATCTTTGAATTTGCTAAGGCAAGTGGACAAGATTTTTCTATGAAGAAATATCAGTTATACAAGATCTTTCAGTTTGCATTCTGCAAAATGAATTTCATTGTGCTAATTATCTAACCTCTAAAGGTTACAGAGCTCTGTTCTCACATGTATCTAGCAAGTTCATCTGCTCATTTTTCAAACTTTTATTTCAAATATAGATCATGTTGCTTGTTGAGGGAATGGCCTGCTCTCATTGTGCTTCCAATCTATTAGGGTGATTTCCAATTGGTTAGTGATAATAAAACAAGGTCAAGTAAAATTGACTCTTCCTTTTCCCTGAAACATGGATAGGTAAAGCAATGGAATCTTTCAATATTAATGTTAACTTTATTTGGTTAAAATGAAAATTAATTGTTAGCTATTAACATCTCCACTGCTTTTTTTTTTCAAATTCTGCAGACATATAGTATTCATTTTTGAATAAAAGAACCATTTGGAAAAATTGTCCTGATAAAATTTCCTTAATATATAGAAATATCAGTCAAGAGTGACTTTGAGTGGTCACTTACTCCTACACAAGCAGATGAAAATCAATACAATTCTTAGAACTCTTAAGAAGAGATTTTGTGTGCATACCCGTTGATCCAGCAGTGTTTCTACTGGGCTTACATCCCAAAGAGATCTTAAAGAAGGGAAAGGGCCCATATGTGCAAAAATGTTTGTGGCAGCCCTTTTTGTAGTGGCCAGAAACTGGAAACTGAGTGGATGCCCACCAATTGGAGAATGGCTGAATAAATTGTGGTATATGAATGTTATGGAATATTATTGTTCTGTAAGCAATGGCCAGCAGGATTATTTCAGAAAGGTCTGTAGTGACTTACATGAACTGATTCTAAATTAAGTGAGCAAAACCAGGAGATGATTGCACATGGTAACAGCAAGAATATATGATGATCAATTCTGATGGATGTAGCTCTCTTCAATAATGAGATGATTCAGGCTATTCAGGCCATCACAATGATCTTGTGATGAAGAGAGCCGTCTACACCCGAGAATGGACCGTGAGAACTGGGTGTGGATCACAACATAGCATTTTCATGCTTTTTGTTGTTGTTTGCTCACATTTTATTTTCTTTTTCATTTTTCCCTTTTTTGATCTAATTTTTTTGCAGCAAGATAATTGTATAAATATGTATACTTATATTGAATTTAACACATATTTTAACATATTTAACATGTATTGGATTACTTGCCATCTAGGAGAGGAAGTGGGGGAAGAGGGGAAATTGGAATGCAAAGTTTTGCAAGGGTCAATGTTGAAAAATTATCTAGGCATATAAAAAAGCTTTCATTAATAAAAAGGAGATTTTCCCTAATAGTTACTACTTCTAAAAATACATTCATCTATAATATTCCTGGTGCATCAGATGGATCATGCTACCCCTTTAGGAAGCCAGAATATATCAATGATTTCATTTATCCTTAATGTTTCCTTTACCAATGTAAGAAGCATCTTTTCTGAAATCTATGATCTTACAGAGTTGCCAATAGCACTGAGAGTTTAAATACTTAAGGTAATAGAGTCTATGTCAGAAGTGAGACTTGAACCCAGCTCTTCCAAGCTTCAGAGCCAGCTCTCATTATGCCACATTGTTTCTTGTTAAATGTACAGAACATATAAAGCACTATGTTCAGCTTGATTATGTCTGATGTCCTTCTTCATTTCATTGTTCTATTTTAAAAATATGGTTACTGCAATAATGAACTACTATTATTGCATAAATAAATTTTTCTTTGTAGGAATTATAGGTATTCTATGTAGAAATTATAGCATAACTAAATGAAAATGTAACTCTATTCATTAGAATTAAAATGAAAATAAAGTAAAATATCCCAGATGAAAGGAAGTTTGGTAAAGTCATAAAACAAATTAGTAGCATTTGGAATTGGAAAACAGAGTTCAATTTAATGACCTATGGCAAATAATAATAATAACAATAAATATTGATAATGACATAAGCCTGAAAGACAAAATACTTTACATTCTTTATTTCATTTGAGCCTCACAATAACCCTGTGACATAGATGTGCTCTATTTTATAGAGCAGTTCAATGACTTATAGTCAACTGGTAAGTTTCAGAGTCATGATTTAAATCCATTTTTTATGATTCTAAGTCCAGAATTCTATCCATTCTGTCAATAGTCCTTAAAAGGTGGTCTGGTAATCTCTAGGGCTTTCAGAGTGCTCATAAAGTCAAAATTATTTTTATAATATTATTATTATTTTGCTTTTGATTATGGTAAATATGGATTTATCATGTATCTATAATCTACATAAAGAAAAACTATTTGGAATGATTAACAACTTTTAAGATTGCAAATGGTTTCTGAGACCAAAATATTTGGGGGCCACATACTATATTTTACTGTAACTTTTATATTTGTAATCCTTGAAAAAATCACTTAAACTCCCAGACCTTGCTGTCTGGGTTGAAAAATGAGAAGAATACTTCTATAAAGTAACTAACTGGTTTGTAATTGACAGCTATGATGCTGTGAAAGTAACTCTTCCTTTCTGGACCTTAGCTCCCAATTACTTACCATGTCAGTTAATGTTTCTGGAAAACCTGGATATGATACAAACTTTCCTATCATCATCAATGATGATCCATGATCATCATTACTATTCCATCTATTACTATTTATTTCTCCTTGAGTTTTTCATGACAATCAATGATTCAATGAAATTTTAAAGTTGAAATGTTTATAAGAGATACATGGTAAATTTTTCAGCAGACTTTTAAAAATTATTCTGTACTTGATTTTGTATTTATCAAAGGGAGAAAAAGGGAATTAAGTACAAAAACAGAAGAAAATGTAAAAAAGCATCGATTATGGGATACTAGAAATTTCAAAAAGGATTACTTAAAACTTAATTGTCTGCCTTACTCTTTTTATGTTTGTTAGGGTCAGGTAGTTTCTTTATCTATCCTTTTAAGTTTGCCTCAAAGCAAAGACTTTTGTCTTAAAAATAAGATACAAGACATTCCAAACTTTATTTCTTCACAGAAATAGTGAATTGTCATTATAGGAAATCTGCTATGGTGTATATTATCAGATTACCTCATTGGAATAAATTTTTGAATTTTGGATGCTTAAAGTTTAGCCCATTCTAATAATGTTCAATTTTTGTATTCAATTTCTTTTCAAATGAGAGAATAGATGTCCTTCACTCAGTGAGAAAATTACATCTTACATCTACGCATCTAAAACTCTTAGATTTATCTGAAGTGCCTAGGAATTCTGTCATTAAAACCATCTTAAGGATCTTTGAAAAGAGAAAGTAATCATTTTCAGTGTCTAGAAAAAGGTGACTTTTTCTGTGGGTGCTGGATCCTGATAGGCATTTCACAAGCCTGAGAAAGTGAGAGGCCCTTAAAAAATCTAGCTCAGGTGTCTCTTCAGTACTGTACAAAATGGGATCCATTTGGAAATATATTAAACAAGTGTTATATCTGGCAGTGTCCTAAACTGCAAAGTACAGATCAACAATTTTCCTTAGCTGAGTCCCTACAAAGTTAAACTTTTGGGGGAAATATTGGAGATACCAATCTTTCTTACTTTCTATCTTTAACAAGTTTATGCATATTCCCAGTCAGTAAAGGAAAAATAATTTCCAAACAATAGAGTTTCAGAAGTGGAAGGGACCTTAGAACTCTTCTAACCCAACATCCTTACTTTATAGATCAAAAAACTGAGATCTAGAGAAGAATTCTTTTCTCACAGTCAGACTGCAAGATGAGTGGCAGACTTGAAACCACAAAAAGCATGGGTTTTGTTTCCCATGTCAGTGTATTTCTTTCTAATCCATTAGCAGGGTATAACCTTCCCTTTGTTGCACAGACAAGGTCTCATAGTCATTAGAATTCTGGTTGATTCATATGACAATTGGACCTAATGATACCTTGGTCTTGGTATCTACTACTAGCTCCTCCTCCACCAAATCCTTTTCTTAGAATATCTACAAGTGAAATAAAATTTAAAGTCATTCTCAGTTATTAAGGAAGATGAACAAGAATCCAGACATCAAAAAGCAAGATCTATTTTTTTTTCTCTCTGAAATTTTATGAAGTTCCTTAAGAGAACAGAGGAAGTACTTCACAAGGAAAACAAATTTGTGGGGAAGGGACTCTGAAGAGAGAGCCCAAATCTGGAGATGATAGGTGGACTAAGATGACCAAGAAAAGGGAAGAAGGAACTCTCAGTATTTAACAACATTAAATGCACAGTATACTTCCTAGTAGAGCATAGAGTCCAGAAAGTGATAGAAACTCAAAAGAACATTCTAAAAACACAAAGGGAAACAATTTTGATGAGAAAGGGGAAAAGCAAGTTGCCCAAAGAGGCTGATAAGAATCAACTAATTTACATGAAAATATATCTATAGAGAATTAATATAAAAGAACAGTATGAGCCTTCAAAATATCCTTCAAAACACTAAGGGTGTTGAAGGTTAAAATAAGAGGAGTTTGGAAAGGACAACATATATTTAATTTTTTTGAACCATTGAAAAAGCATAACAGTATCATTTATAATTATGGCTAGCCAAATAAAAATAGAGGAGAATATGGAAGATAAAACATTATTTTATTAATATGTGATTAGAAAGTTTTTTGCTTAAATGAAGAATGAAAGTAGAATAAGAAAGGAAATTCTTGTATTAATTATCCCTGATGAGTTTCTGAAATTCAAGATATAGGAGGAATTAAAGAACTATATAAATCCAAGAAAGATTCCTTGATGGATGAGTGATCAAAGAATAAGAAAAATTAGTTTTCAAAAAGATTCCCCTGACATGACAGAATAAAAAAAATGTGCTTGATCTGAATTAGAAAGACCTGAATTCAAATCCAGATTTAGATACTTAATAGCTATATAATACCAGGAAAGTCATTTGACTTCAGTTTCCTCTCTTAAAAATTTTCATAATTCTACCTATTGTGAAAATCAGAAGAGATAATATTAATAAATATTAAGAACTATATTAAATACTATAATTATTATTACTAATACAAATACTTCAAATCACTGAATAAAATATAAATTAAAAACTGACATATTTAGTTAGAAAATAAGCAAACATGACAAAAGATGGAAATCGTACATCATAGATACCATGCCACAGTTGCCTTTTGACTTTGTACCTATAAGCCATTTTACTCAGTGATGAGTACTTCAAAAAACTTCTTGAATATATTATATCCCAAGAACTTAAACAGTACCTGACATTTAGTATGTGCTTAATAAATTCTTGTTGACTAACTGATGAGCTAATGCTGAGGGAATTATAACAAGATTGGGACAGTAATGAACTGTTGGTGAAGGCATGGATTAATCTAACCATTCTGGAAAACAATTTGGAATTGTGCCCAAATAGTGACTAAAATAACCGTATTTTTTAACACAAGAGATCTGAATCCTAGATTTATGCCCCAAGGAAACCTAAGGCAGATTCCATGTATTCCACAGTTTTCATAGAGGACTTTTTTTTTTTTTTTTTGTAGGAAAGAAATAGGGACAAAGTAGCTGTCCATTAACTGGGAAATGACTGAATACATTTTCGGACAAGAACATACTGCAATTTCACTGTGCCATAAGAATCAATGAAAATGAAGATTTGAGAGTAATGTTGTAAAACTTAAATAAACAGATGTAGAGTGGAATTGAATAGAAAGGTGAAAGTAGAATTCCAGGTAGAAATGAGGTTGGCATTGTGACAATAAAGGAAAGAACAATTATCGCATTATCTGATGGGTCTGATAAAACTTGTTCTCTGGAAAGACAATGATGTCTGTCTAGCATTGTTTGAATGGAGATTGTCTTTATAATAATGAAGTAAGGCAATGTATTAGCAAGTAAAGAGCATTGGACTAAGAGTGAGGAGAATTGGGACCCTGGACTGTTACAGCCTCTATGTCACAGTTATTCCCTAGTCAATTCACCTCTTCTAGCCCCAAGCTTCTTATTTTTAGAAAGAGGGAGTTGAATTTCTAGGTCTAATAGACATTAATTCTATGTTTCCACTAATTCATACTAAGGAGTAAATGATGGTAAAGTCTCAATGTTGTAAGCCAAAGAAAAAACTTTCCAAAATGAACTTTCAAATGTCAAGGAGTGAATATTCTTTCATCTTAACTTAGACCCCTTACAAGTCTTATGTAAAATCATAAAACCAGGTGACACAAGAAGCTAACTATTTTGTCCACATGTACTTCCTTCCTACTACTAGATTGAATGCCATGTGTAACTCAGAAAATGATGATTCTCTGCTATGTAGAGTTTGGATTATAAAGACATAAAGAAGACAATCTAAAATTTATAAATCATAAGAAATTTTCATTCACACAAAATACGCCAGATCATTGCCTCAGTTCAGAATAATCCATATTTTAGGAGGATCATTATTGCCTATATTCAATGGGAAATGAGGTTGATCAACCTCTGTCAATAGGGTCATTTTATGCTGTGTTTGGAAATCTCAGCAAGAGTAATGATGGCTTTAAAAAAAAAAATTCAGCCTTTCGAGACTTCTGTTACTATAAGTTAAAACTGTCTATAGGAAGAAATCATTTTTGGATTGCAGCTTCAGAATTTGGCCCTGCCAAAATACGCTTGACCAAATTCAAAACTTCATTCTAGTGACAGTTTGTCAGTTTCCTATTCACCTTCCCTTTTCTTTAAGAGCATTATTCTTCTCTGTGAGAATATATCTTCCTAATACAAACTCTTAATAACCCAAGGGACTCACTTTGACATTCCCTGAAGCTTATTCAGCCTACAGCACAGAGAGGCAGTAGCTGCCTTTCAAGTCTTTTGCCTCTTTCTTGTTCCACTGAACATAAAAATAGATTGGAGAAATATATATTTTAAAAGTTGAGTGGATTATTTGATTCTGGGTCTGTATTTCCCATAAAAAGCTTTCATCAGTGACTAATGCAAGATTTCTGAAAGTGTAAAATATGCATCTTAACATGCTTGTAATTAAATTATTCCAGCTAATATAGGTGCATCATGAACTAGGGCAAGAGAAAGAAACATACCTTTCGATGACTCTGTTTCAATATTCATACCCCTCTTCCAGATAGAACTACTCATTATACTTCCCTTATAACTATTTTAGGTAAAGTCATCACCTTCTTCATTAGGACTCATCATGAACTACAAGGAATTTAAGAGAGATGACTGCATGTAATGGGGTTCTATCTTAAAGCAAACAAGGAAAGCCAAGTCAATCAATGAATCAACAAGTATTTATTAAGCTCATATTAGGTTTTAGGTATTATGTTAAGCTCTTGGGATACAAGAACAAAACAAGTTTGTGCTTTGGAGGAGCTTGTGTTCCTTTTTTTACTTTAATAATATTTTATTTTTCTTCAATTACATGTAAAAAATTAAACTTTTTTAAAATTTTGAGTTCCAAATTGATGGTAAGCGATCTGTCATACATGCATAATCATGTAAAACATTTCCATATTAGTCATTTTGTGCAGGAGTTGAATAGTAGAATAAAGAAACAAAACAAATAGAAAGAAAGAGAGAGAAAGGAAGGAAGGAGGAATAAATGAAGGACATAAGGAAAGAAAAAAGAGAAAGGAAAGAAGGAAGAGTCAGAAAGGAAGTAAAAAATAGTATGCTTCTATGTGTATTTAAACTACATCACTTTTTCCCTGTGAAAGTAGATAGCATTTTTCATCATGAGTCCTTTGGGATTATGTTGGATCATTGTATTGCTGAGAAATAGCTAAGTCTTTGACAATTGTTCATTATACAATATTGCTATTACTGTGTAAAATGTCCTTGTTCTGCTGATTTCCACTCTGTATCAGTTTACATAAATGTTTCCAAGTTTTTCTGCAATCATCCTGCTTTTCATTTCTTATGGCTCAATAATATTCTGTTATATCTATATACTACAACTTGTTCAGCCATTTCCCAATTTATGGGTAATCCTCTTAATTTCCAATTCTTAGACACTACAAAAATGATTATAATTTTTTTTTATAAGTAGGAAGGAGATTACATTCTAAAAAAAAAAAAAAAGAAAACATCAAGTAGAGTTTTAAGCTTTGATAGCTTCAGACTGCATTATGGTTTTTGGAATACCAGCTTCAATAATCTGGAGAATGTATGTACAAAATTATTATGCCTTTAAGGAAGAATAGAAAGTTGATAAAAGGCAATTCAATTGATATCTGAAGAGAATTAATTGTCAAAGTTAAGCCTGTGTGTGATAACATAAAGACTAAGTGAACTTCTCTGAGAGACTGAGTTCAAGAAGAAAGAGGAGTGAAGGTTGGCAAGTTTGTTAAGTAGTTTTGTGTACCATAGCAGCCCATACGGACTGTATCCCTAAAAATCTACTATATAAGTAGTTACCAAACATATAAAATGATACAAGAGAATTTGGAGAGACTACAGTTGAAGGGATTAGGAAAGGTTTCCTGGAAAAGGTAGTACTTCAGTTGCATCTTGATGGAAAGTGGGTATTCCAAAAGGTAGAGGTGAGATGAGAATACATTCCAGGCATGGAAGAACAGTTCATGCAAAAGCATGGAGAGGAAAGATAGAATTTTATATATAAAAAGTCATGAGTGGTGCAGTATGGTTGGATTTTAACTGCAAATGATCTAAAAGGACTGCTTGGAGCTCTGAAAAATGGGAATTTAGGAGAAAATTTGGACAGTGTTTTTTTTTTTTTAAGAATTTTAAAATTTATTTTTAAGCCTTTTTTTTTTTTTTTTTTTTTTGCTGAGGAAATTGGGGTTAAGTGACTTGCCCAGGGTCACACAGCTATTAGGTGTTAAGCCTCTGAGTCTACATTTGAACTCAGGACATCCTGACTTTAGGGCCAGTGCTCTATCCACTGTATCATCTAGATCAGTGGTTCTCAAACTTTTGTTTTCAGTATCTTTATTGTATTAAAAATTATTGAGGATCTCCCCAAAGCGTTTTTGTTTATCTGGGTTATATTTACCATATTGGAAATAAAAATTAGTTTTGAATTTGTAGACCCTCTAAAAGGGTTTCAGAGATCCCCAGGATTCTCTAGACCATACTTTGAGAACCACTTATCTAGATGTCTGGACAGTTAACTTTAGCACTGACTAAGGAAGAGTTTATATAGAAGAGGTTAGAACAGAAAATTATTCACATCTTTCCTTTGGAATTTTAATAATAATATCTTGCCTTAATATAGTGCTTTAAATTATGTAAAATAATTTACAAATATCTCATTTTCTTCTCACAATAACCCTAAAAGGTGTTATTATCCTTACTTTACAGAAGAGAAAACTGAGGCAAACAGAATTAAGTGATTTGGGTCATTCAGCTAAGTTTCTGAAACTGGATAGGAGTTCAAATATCCTGGCTCCAGATTTCTATCATCTATCTGCCTCATATCATCCCTATTCCTTCCACTAGTTAAATAACATTTTCATCTTAATTAAAATTGCATGCAATAGGAGAGAACAGAATTCAACTTGAAATGAAAAAAAAAACCCTTTAAATCTAGTTTCTTAATCTTACTAAATACATGGTTATTGGAGGGTCATTTGTTTCCCTTTAAATCTTAGTTTTCTCAGTTCTTAAAGGAGGTGCAACTTCTTCCATGAGTAAAATCCCATAATCTCCATTCTAACTTGTCTTGATGGATAAGTCCAAGGGTAGAACCTAGGTAAGTCCCCTTCCCTGCCCTCCCCAAAAAATACCAACCTAACACTATCAGTGCCTAGAGATGCCCTTACTTACTCTGGAAAGAAAGGAATAATCACGTCTTGCCCTCAAACCATGAATCCACTGCTGAAGTCCTCCAAAGATCATGAAACAAACCATAATAGAGAACACAGGGAAAAGAGCTGAGGGCAGAGAGATCACAGGTAGCCCTTAGAGGCTTCATGGAGACCCAGAGAGTGCTAAACTCAAGTCCAGCCTTCCAGAGGCCTGGGAGTGCAGAAGGACTTGGTTCACACAGTTCTGAGGCAGGTCCAGCCTTCTGGAGGGAAACAGCCAATCAGGCTGAAACCTAACAGCTTCAGGAGTTCAGGTGAACTTCAGCTACACGTGAATTCTGGGCCACCAGTGAGTTGAGCCCAGCTGTGGGAGAAAGGCTCTTGGCTAAATCCAAATCTACCAATACGAGATAATTGTCAGAGTTTGCAGGAGATAGGTTGCTATCTAGAGCCCTGTGGCCCAAAGGAGCCCAGCACCAGAGCCAAGAGATTCTTTTAAAGCAGGGGCCTAAATCCTTTTCTTTATGCCCAGGGCCTACCAGGCCTGCCCAGGTCACTTAGTTGTGGATATTTTATCCGGGCCAAGCCTCCTTCCTCCCCCAGATACTGAGGTGAAGGAGATGAGTAAAACAAAGAAAATTCCAATTTTAGAGAAGCCCTGGGGGTGAATCCTAAAGAAGATAGCAATCATATTTCAAATTCATATAAATCCTCAGAGGGGAAAAAAAAAATCTTCTGGCCACAGGAACTGAAGGAGTAGCTGAAAAAAATGAAACAAGAGATATGAAATGGGAAAGTTAGTAAAGAAAAGCAAGAAAGCCTATCACCTTAGAACAAGTGATAGAAATCTGACAACAAGAACTGAATGCCTTGAAAATTAGGAATAGATCAAACAGAAAACTGAAACTATAAGACAAGAAATCTTAAAATCCAAATATAAAAGACAAAACAAAAAAAAGATACAATTTCAAAAACAACTGACCTGAAAAATAGGTCAAGAAGAGAGAGACTAGTAATTATCAATTTATCTGAAACCATGATGAGAATAAAAAAACCCAGATATCAGATTTTAAAAAATTATAAGTTAAAATGATCTAGAACTCCAAGAACCAAAGAGCAAAGTGAATGCAGGAAGAAATCATGAATTACTACTTGAAAGAAATCCTCCAAAAAAAGTAAGTCCTCAAAATACTTATAAAGATCGATTATCTTTCTTTTCCCATCTTTAATATCTATTGCAGGTTTGGTTGAATGCAGGTCTTCCTAAGGCCTAAAACAACACTCTCTACACTAGTTTGCCTCTATCATTTGTAAATATGGAGATAATATCTATAGTGCTTATTACACACGTCATTGGGAGGATCAAATGAGATAATGCATGTAAAGTGCAGTACTCATTCATTCAACAAACATTTATTATATAAATGCCAGCTATTATTATTATGTCTTGAGTGTGCTAACCATTTTTCTTGAATATTGGTCTGCTTGGCAGCTATATTGCTGTCTGAAAATTGATTATTAAATTGGCTTGCTATGAATTAGCCTTATGCAAGTTGGGACTTCCATAGCAGATTTCCCAGAGCCTGATAACTGCAGGATAACCTCTCAATTAAGGTTACAGATTTAAAATTCAATTTAATAAACATTTATGAAATGCTTGCTATATTAACAGCATATCATAAAGATTATGGAAAAGATATAGATTAGACAGAATATTTCCTGACCTCATGGAGCTTACGATGTAATTGGGAGGATGTAAAGTATAAAAGGCTATATGGCATAGAACAAAAACCTTAAAAGTTTTGTTGACTACCATAAATAACCAAAGTAAATAAAAAGCACTTATGAAGAAAAGTGTTATCTGGATCCAGAAAAAGAACTGATAAATAGAAGTATGTGTAGAATGATATGTGTGTGTGTGTGTGTGTGTGTGTGTGTGTGTGTGTATCCATGTGAGAAAGAGTAAGGGAGAGGGAGGAAGAGAGAGAAAGATGGAAGAAAGGAGAGAGGGAAAGAGTGAGGGGGAGAGGGAGGGAGGAAGGGAGAGAGAGAAATGGTAGAATGGTAGTGGCCATTTCTAGGATGGGGAGGAGGGAAAAGAAGGAAAAAAAATTTCCTGATAACTTTATTATATACTTAAAAGAAATAGCAAGCTGTATATAGTAGATTTGCAGTTTTATATACAATTATCTTTTTTATTCATTGGTATACAAATATTTGTTTTATTCTATAAATTAAGAATTAAATAAATTTTTAAATGAGTCAAAAATCTAAATCTGAACCCCAGCTCTGACATTAGTCATGGTAGACTGGGCAAATTATATAACTTCTCTGAGCCTCAGCTTCATTACTATGAAAAGGAAATGCTAGTACTTGTGCTCCTACTTTAGTTTTTTTTTTCCTTTTTTTTTTTTGGGGGGGGGTGAGGAAAGCACTTTGTAAAACTTAAAAGTACTATATAAATATGAAGTCCCATAATGTGACATGAAGGTATGTATCTGTCATACAAAACAGACCAAGATAAATGCATAAAACTACTGGAACTTGTATTCAAATATCACCTTTTTTATTTGCTACCTGTGTGAACTTGTTAAAAGGCATTTTGAAATGCATCACAAAAAACTTTCTGAGTCTGTTTCCTCAATTATAAATTGAAAATGTTGACTAGGTAATATCTAATGTTCCTTCTAGTACTAAAATTCTATGAACCTAATTATAAGAGAAAGAGGAAGGCTGTGTGGGAAGAAAGATCATTACTGACTCAGGAAAGAAAGAAAATTTGATCTGAGACTTGAAATGGGTTAAGTTTCAGCAGGTAGGAAAGAGAAAAGGGGTAGCAGTTCATTGCAGACTAAGGATGCAGCATAAACAAAAATGTGGAGTCAAGAAAGGATTGAATATTTGTAAGAAATGGTGATTAGATCATTTGTTTAAACATAATGTACATGATGCTGAGTAGTATGAAATGTGGGTAAAAATGATGGAGTGACACTGGATAGTACAAAGATCTGAGTATTTTACAAAGAAATCTGGACTCCCCATTTTGTAGGGAACAGGAAATCACTGAATTTTTTTTTTAAATATGGAGTTATCTGATCATATCTGTAAATAAGGAAAATTGATTTGTGTCATAAATTACGTCATTTTGTGAGATAGTTTGAAAAGGGAGTGGCTGATTAAGAATCTATTGCAAGATTCAAACAATTGATAATGATGACCTAGATTGGGGTAGCTGTAATGGGAATAGAAAGGAGAGGATGGATTCCAGAGCTCTTGGGAAAATAGAATTGACAGATCCTAATGACTGGATATAAGGATTAGGGGGATAGGGAAAAATGAAAGATAATGAATTTTGAGATTATACAATTGAGCATATGGCCGTATAATGGACAAGGATTAGCCAGGATGTAAGTGGCTGAGTTTATGATTAGTCTTTTGGGATTATCTTATCACATACAGTAAATTTAGCCTTTGTATGGAAGATCTAGACAATGTGACTTCTCATAAAGCTAAAGAAATCATTGAATTTTTATCAAGGATTTAAGGGAATTACAATATGCTTGATTTATTGATACACAAACATTTCTTCTTTTAGGAGAAAAGTGTTTCTTAAAATGAGGATCATGCTTCTAGTTAGAGTAGTAAGCCACAAATGGATCTAGGGAGTTGATTTAGTACATGGCCTTATTTTTATGGGGAGGGATTCATATAGCATCTTGCTATATGACTATATATATGTTAGTATAGTGTGGACTATAGTTATATAGGACACTTACCAAGGAATTCCCCAGGTGAAAATAGAACCTTTTAGATCTGCTATTATGAGAGCAAAAGTGCTTTGAGAGTATAGGGTTGGTGATGTGATGGTGATGTAAATGGAAAGAAAAGACCACTAGGCATTTTAAAACACAAGCAAGGAGTCTAGTTATTGGGCATTTGAAATTGGCTGATCTTAGACATCTCAGAGAAAGGGAAAGACACACACACACAGAATATGAATGAAAATGGGTTGTGATATATAGGGAGTAAAAACAACAACTAAACAAACAGGACAGAGACTACTGAGGTCCAAAGTACTTTGCTTCTCCTGGAAGGTGTATTGAACTGCTTTGACAGAGAATCTTACGATTCCAATTTATAAATATTTTATAACTTCTTCAATAGAAGAGAAAGATTAAAATATCTTGGCTTAAGACCAAGCACTAATTGATGATCATATGTAAAGTTGGTATTTGCCCTTTGTTTTAATTCAGATTCAGATTAAAGACCTCAGCCTTTTTCAAAAGGTCAAGATGTCCTAATATAACCAGGGCCATCTCAAGTCATTGGGATCTATACTTTGCTACTGGACCCATTTGGGTATCGAGGAGAAAGTGAACTGATGAGTTTGCACAGCCCACTTTCACTTAAAATCCAACTCATTTGCAAGTCAAAGTACTTTGCAAAGTATAGATCCCAATGACTTGAGATATATTACAATCTGGGAGAAAAAGATCTTTAATGTTTCTGGCCAGACTATAAACAACAGGTATTTATATTCACTCTGAGTCAATCAGGGCTCAATCAATGACAAATTGGGGTTGAGCTTGAAATCTAGTTTGGCCAGTCAATGAGAACCAGAGTGATTTATGTTTAAGACATGATCCTTAAGAAAGACATTTAGTTGGTAAACTTTGGGAAGTTTTAACAATCAAAAAAAATTTATATTCCTTTGGTCAGAACATCTGTAGGCAAAGTTATTATATCCTATGAAGGAAGGAAGGAAGGAAGAAAATAGAAAGATAGAAAAGAAAGAAAGGAAGGAAGGAAGGAAGGATTGAAGGAAGGAGAGAGAGAGGAAGGAAGAGAGGGAGGGAGGGAGAAAGGAAGGAAGGAAGAAGGAAGGAAGGAAGGAAAGAAAGAAGGAAAGAAAGAAGGAAGGAAGGGCAAGCTGTGTTCCCAACTGATTGGTTCACTGGAGTCAGCTATTCAAAGAGTTGGTTGTTTATCTTTTGTTGTTCAAGAGAATCATGACTACAGGAAGGTGATAGCACAACCTACAGGTGAGTTGGATTTAAGTGAGGGAGGACTGAGCAAAGCCATCAGTCTCATTTTCTCCTCCAGCATTGTCTGAGTATTGTGGCAAGATGTAGATTAGGAAGCCTGGAAATGGCCCTCCAAATGTAGAGTAAATTTAAGAAGTAGAAGAAATATAAGCAAGCAGACACATTTCTGAGGCAAATGTTGTTCTTGTTCAGTCATATCCAACTCTTTATGACCCCATTTTGGGTTTTATTGGCAAAGATCTGGAGTGGTTTGCTATTTCTTTTTCCAGATCATTTTACAGATGAGGAAACTGAGGCAAAGAGTATCAACATTTGCCTCTTGACAGCTAGGAAGTATGAGACCAAGTTTGAACTCTGAAATATGAGTCATCCTGGTTCCAAGCCCAGTGCTCTATCCTCTGTACCATCTAGCTGTCCTATTATGAATAGTGACTTAGATATTAAAGATCTTATCATAAACAAATTAGAGGAGCAATACTTTTCACAGATAACAATAGGGAAGAATTCAGAAAAAGTTATATCACAGACGATAAACAGACATTTTGATTATATAAAATTAAAAAAAAAGTTTTGTACAAAGAAAACCCAACATGGATAAGATGATAAAGGATATAGTTACCTGGGGAAAATTTTTTTGCAACAGGTTTCTCTGATAAAGGTCTCATATCCAAAATATATAAGAACTGAAGCAAATACTTTTAAGCAATTTTATTCTCCCAATTGTCCTTTGCCCAATCAGTTCAAAGACTTCCCTCTGCTTCTGAATGAGAAGTGGAATACAGTCATTTAGCAAGGAAAGATAATACTCCCAAGACTAGTTAAAAGAGAGAGATAAGAAAGTAGAAGAATACTACATTCCAAGGATAGGATCCATTCTGGAGGAAAGGTTAGTCCTTTACATTTCATAGCCAAATCTGGTAGATGTTTACATCAACACAAAAGGAAACTTTTTCGTCTCCTGCCCATTTCTCTTAACACTTTTTTATTTTCACTATACCTTCCAAATCACTCCATTCCTCTTTGTTCTTTTACACTATTAACTATGCTCAGGACTCCACTTTCTCTCTTCAATTTTGGCCCTAGAATTAACCAATTCAAATGTACTGACATTTTCCCCTTTTCCCCTTTTCCCCTAGGAATCCTACTAATCTCAATCTGGCCAACCATATCATAGGCCTTTCCTGTTTATAATTCCTATTTTTTCTAGTTGTCAAGAAAGAGACCCTTCTGCATAAAAATAGTGATTTCTATTTTTGTGCCTTGACCACATCTATTTTCATGAGCAAAAGCAATCTCTAATTTGTCCCTTTTACCAGCTTCTTCTTTGCTGCCTACAAACATGCCTAGAACTTTCCCCATCTTTAAAAATGATCACTTGACCTTGCCATCATCCTAAACTATACTTTTTTTTCCTCTTCTCTCTTTTGTGGACAAACTCCTCGAAGAAATAGTAATGCTTGCTCCCTCCACTTCATCACCCACTTACTTCCTAATAAGACCTTTAAGTTGGGTCCTGATCTTAGCCTAAAAATGCTTTTTTTTTTTTTTTAACCAAATGATCTCTCAAAAGCCAAATCTAAAGACAGTATTTTAGTTTTCTTCCTCCTTTACCTTACTGATGCATTTGACATTGTTGACTCATTCTTCCAAAATGTTCTATCATCTTTTACATCCATGACATTAGTCTTTACTGATTTTCCAACCTGTTTGATTACTTTTCAGTTTCTTTTGTAGATTCATTATCACATTCATTATGCTGGCCCTTAAGTATGGGTGTCCCTAAGACCCTGTCCTTAGTCTTTTTTCATTTCTACTTCTCCTTTGGATATCTTAGCAGCTTTCAAATATCATCTTTATGCAGATGATTCCCAAATGTATACAGTCCTAATTTATTCCTGGATTTGGGTCCCACATTATTAGCTACATGCTAAATATCTGTGCTGGGATAACCCAGTGATTTCTCATCACCTTTTGTATAAATTTACTACTTATAAATGCTTCCAAGTTTTTGTTAAGGGAATTTTTCTAGTTATCCAGTTTTATAATATCAATTATCTTCAACTCTTTCCTTCAACTGTCATATAAAACCAATTATCAGAAGATTTAATATCTATGATATCTCTACACATCTATCTAAAACTCATAAGCCATTAACACCCTAGCTTAGGACCTTATTAATAACCTCCTAATTGGTCTTCTTGTGTCTAGTCTATCACTTCTCCAATCCATCTTTAATAAACCTTCCAAAATAGTCTTCCCAATAAATAAATTTTATCATGGCATTCCCTGATTGGAATTGCTCCACGAGATCATTTGAATTTTTTATCTTAGTGTTCAAGGCCCTCCACAATTTGACTCCAATTTATTTTTCAACCTTTATTTTACATTACCTCCTTTGCACGCAATATGCTAACCAAACTAGAGTATTAGCTTTTCTCTAAACTCAATACCCTATCTCCCATCTCAATACATTTGTATATTCTCCATGCCTGGAATGAATTACCTCTTCATTTACTTTACCTAATTTCCTTCAAGACTTAGCTCAGTTTCTATCTTCATCACAAAGTTTCTCCTGATTATCCCATTAAACAGAAAATAAAAATGGATCTGAGAGACTAAAACATATACAAAAAAAAACCAATGGTTTTGAGTTTTTTTGCTAATTTGTTGTTCTTTCTGCTTCTGCTTGAGTTGATTTAGTTGTATTTTATTTATTCCTTTAGTAGACAGTAAGAATTCTCACTTCAAGAACTATTTCATCCTTGTTTAGTATCTCTAGAGCCTAATAGCATCTTACTTGTACCAGGTATCTAACAAAATTTTCAAAAATATCATTGGGTAG
Source organism: Antechinus flavipes (assembly GCF_016432865.1). NCBI lineage: Eukaryota > Metazoa > Chordata > Mammalia > Dasyuromorphia > Dasyuridae > Antechinus > Antechinus flavipes. The sequence goes on along the minus strand of NC_067402.1, from coordinate 97,579,076 downwards.
TAACTTTCAGGTAAAGATAATCAGTTGGATTTGTACATGTTCAGTTTGAAGTGCTGTTGGTATAGCTAAATAGAAATTCCAGAAAACTGATCAAGATATAGATCTTGAAGCTTTGAAAAGTGATCAGGAATAGAAGCATAGAGTTTTGTAGATTATGTAGAAATAACAGTTAAGAGACTGATTACTGCAACAGAAACTTGGTGGAGGTATGAGAGTTTGAAGTTAAAGAATCAAATCATTATAAATATATGTCAGTATGTAGGAAAGACTAGTAAAGTGGTATTTGATGGATAGCCTCAGTCTCAGTAAAGTAAAAAATAGATTATCTGCTATTATTGTAACTGTTGGGTTGGGATTTTAAGGAGAGAAGAAAAAAGGTTTGGAACTGCTATTTTGCATGGAGAATGAGAAAAATAAACAGCGAGAGTAAAATAAACAGATTGCCAAGCAACATTGAGGGTCTACCTGAGGTTATGAAACATAAAATTATAATGGATCTGAGAAAGCAAAACTTAAGTAAAGAAAAGTAACAACAGCCTTGAGGCCTTGACTATTCACTGATGTGCCCCCCTCACTATAACAGTAAAAGATTTGATAGTATCTACTATCTAATTTTCATCTTGAATAAGGGAACTTGAAACTCAAAATAGATCCAAAATTATGTTCTATATAAGTTATAAATGTGGCAGCTCAAAGAAGGACTGAGGGGAAAGAATGAGTATAAAATGTACTGGAGGAGAGGAGAACAATAAATTAATACATCTTAAGGTAGTAGCAATTCTCTTTATGTATGTCCTGGGAAATTTCTTTGCAGCAAACATTTAAGATTAATTCATTTTATTATTACTATTATTGAAGAATGGAAAATAAGTGTATGGAAAAGATGAAGCATTCTTTTTCTTTTATACACTCATGTACTTTATTAAATTTCAAAGGGATATATGCTTTACCCTTGAGCTACAGACCAATCAGTTCAAACCCCTACAGGTTATAGAATCTTGCACCAAGCATAGAATTATTTAGATTGTTGAATCTGAATTCAAGTATATATTGTGCACCTAATATGTGCGTAGCATTTTTCTGGGCTAAAATATGAGAAGAGGATAATCAGCAGCATTGAAGTCAAAAAGGATAAGAAAACAGAAGAAGCCAATAAATTTGGCAATCAAGAGACCACTGATAACTTTGGAGAGAGCCATTTCAATTGAGTGATGAAATTAAAAGCCACCTTGATATTAAAGGTTGTTTCATTTTAGTCTTTGCATCCCATACTTTTGGTGTATTATTCAGTCATGTTCAAATCTTTGTGACCCCATATAGGTTATTCTCCTCATTCCTTCCTTCCTCCTCCCTCTCCCTCTCTCCTTTTTCCTCTCCCTCTTTCTCTCCTTCCTCTTCCTCTCTCTTTTCCTCTCCCTCTCCCTTTTCTTTTCTCTCTTCTCTCCCTTTCCCTCTCCCTCTCCTTCTCTTTCCCTTCCTCATCCCCCTCTCTTTCTTGTCATTTCCTTCTCAAGTGGATTAAGGCAAACAAAAGTTCTGACTTGCCCAGAGTTGCACAGCTAGTGAACATCTGAGATAGGATGCTTGGCCACCTAACTGCCTCTCTATGTATTTAGTATGTAGCATTTAATAAATGTTTGTTGGTTGATATTTCTATAGCACTTTACATTTTATGACAGAATCTTGATTTGTAAAGATCTTGGATATAATTTAATAAAATGAAATTCAATAGGGGATAAATGTAAAACCTTATACTTAGGTTTGAAAGTACAAGATAAGGCAGGTATGGGTATTTGTTGATTAGAGAGATAGAAGTTTTAATGGACAAAAAGCCCAGTGTGATATGAATATCAAAAAGGCTAATTCAATCTCAGGCTGAAGAAACTGAAACACAGTGGTCAGGACTAAGGAGCAGACAGTTCTGCCATATTCTTTACTGGTTAGAGCACATATGATGTGATGTGTTTGATTCTGGTCATTGTATTTTAGGAAACATGTTGATAACCAGGGTGATTAAAGGGCAGTAGATATTAGTCTATGAGGACTGGTTGAACGAACAATCTGTGTTTAGGCTGAAGAAGAGATTCTTGGGATAGGGATGAGAGTGAGTGGAAGGAGAGGAAACAAAAAATACTTTTCTTTCATTATTTGAAAGATTGAAAGATATGAAACTCTGCATGGTCCAAAAATATGAGAAATGTGGTATAAATTGAAAAGTGGGAAATTTTTATGTTGACATAAAGGGGAAAAACATCTGCCTAATAATTATAATTATTCAAAAATAGAACATACAGATTCTGAAGATGACAAATTCCCTCTTGGAGTGATAGCATTAAGTACTGAATATGGGACAGCAGAACTATGAGTTAATGTACTGACCTAAACAATTCAGGCTTTACCCTAAAGTTATAGACAAGCTGATTTATCTTATACACATTGTTCCAATATGTTAGGAGATGTTCACTTTGGAGATTTTTGTGGGGATGTGAGGATGACCTTGCTTGATATTTAATCATCTTTACTAGAAGTTTTTTTCAATTTAATTGTTTTTCAGAGAATGGAAATTTATTTTCTCTTGCTCCCACCTTCACTTTGTACTAAAAGAGGAAAAGAAAAGTTTCTATTACAAATACATAGGCAAGGAAAACAAATTTCTCCATGGGCCATATCCAAAAATATGTCACATCTTGTACATTGAGTCTATTATTTCTCTTCTAAGAAGATGGGTAGATTCTTCATCATTAATAGCTGGGGATCACAGTTAGACATTGAGTTACAGTCAGAGAGAGTTCATTGGTTACTGCTAGAGTGAAGCTTAGGGAGTCCTGTTTTGGGGTGACTTCATCACACATTAGCTCTTTTCTTTGAATAGAAAAGAGAACTGTTTCTCCAGGATTGGTAGTATTTCCACACTGAATGCTTTGTTTTGATTGTTTGAGCCCTTCTGGCATTAGCAATTCAAATTTGATTCCCTTTTGACCAACCCCTGGTAAAATCATGTCTGCTATATTTTGTGGGAAATTAAAGGGGTTCGAGAGAGGGTGGATAATTTTGAGTGTGTGCAATTTTCACATCACTTTAAAGTCTAACCTCTGAGTAAATTGTGATACCATTATATATTAAAATCTGTATATACTTCTTTCTTAGCTAAAAAAAGTATACTTTTGCATGTGAAATCACTCTCATTTTATGTTTGAATGCATATAATACCTCACATAGCAGTACCTTTATATTATAAAATATATGTTAAATGATTCATTGTCAGCATATGAACAAAATATGCTTCTCCTTTTGACAGGAAACATAATATATAGTTGCAGGTCAAGAAAAATTCAGGAGGCAATATTCCTAACCTGGCCAAGTTCTGCTTTCAGGAGACAGAGAGAGATGCAATCTCATCTCAGGCCTTCTCACCTGGTCTTTCGCTGCCTGCAGGGAACAGAGATATGCTCACACAATATCAGATCATGGCAGGCTAGTCTTCTCCCCTACTCTTTCCTTGCCTGCAAAGGACAGACACACATGCCATTCCATCATGTTTCTTCCACCTGTTTCCTGGCCTGGCTTATTCTTGCCTAGATGGGAAGGCCATTCCATTATTATCCCTCAACTGGTCTCTTTTGACTCGAGATGGATTCATGCTGAATACGTAGCTCTGGGAATCATCAACAAGAGATGATAACTTAATCAATGGGAGCTGAGATAATATAGAAGGAATGGAAAAAAGATCCAGAACAAAAGTCTTGAGTTATTGAGTGTGACATGAAGTACTAGCACAGGAGATGTAGTATTCCAGGGGTCCTCAAACTATGGCCACGGGCCAGATGCTGCAGCTGAGGATGATTATCCCCCTCATCCAGGGCTATGAAGTTTCTTTATTTAAAGGCCCACAAAACAAAGGTTTCGTTTTTACTATAGTCCGGCCTTCCAACAGTCTGAGGGACAGTGAACTGGCCTCCTATTTAAAAAGTTTGGGGACCCTTGGGACAGAAGAGAAATAGGAAATAGCGATGCTGTGAAAATGTAGAGAGGAAAGAATATCCAGGAGGAGTGTTGGTTGGACAGGGTTGAATACTGGTGAATACTGCTGAATATTGCCTACAGGTCCAGATACATTTGGAAAGAGAAAAGGCATCTAGATTTAATAATTAAAATGTCATTGGTATCTTTAGAGAAGGTAGTTTTAGGATGATAGTTTGTTTTGCTTACCATTGCTTTCCTTGGTTCTTTCCCCCACCTTAATCCTGCTTCTCCCTATTCTCACCTATTTCCTATAGAATTTGCTGTATTTTTACTTCCACTTCTGTGTGTATACACATATGGAAGCTGCAGGCTGTGTATTTAACCCTCCTTTGTCCTGTTCAGATAGGAGTGAGACATCTTTTGTCTGCTCCCCACCTTTTCTCCATGTTTATATATTCTTTCCACTTATCTCTATTATCAGAAATAATGAGTTATTTTCTCTTTCTACACAAACAAAAAACAAGTTTCCTTTTATTTGCACTCCTCCCCTTTAAAATCCCATAATAGAACCTCCTGCTCTTTAGTCCTCTGTTCTTCTCTCTTACCTTCTTCAACGTCCTTTGAAGATATTAAGATTCTAAAGGTATTCTGCTCCCATGAGAATGTAAGATTGAATGATTCTATTTTCCCTTCTAATTGCTCAAACGAACTTGCCTTTTTGGGCTTCTTTTGATGCTTCTGTTTGCATTTCAAAATTTCTATTTAGCTTTGGTCTTTAAAAAAAAATACAGTCCTCCATTAAATGTCTGTCTGTCTCTCTCTCTCTCTCTCTCTCTCTGTCACACACACTCACACTCCTCCTTTGGCCTTTTAGGGTTTTTCTCTGGTTATACCCAGGCTAAGTAAGTCTAGTTTTTCCTTTTTTTTTAATTAAAGTTTTTTATTTTCAAAACATATGCATGGATAATTTTCAACATTCATCCTTGCAAAACCTTGTGTTCCAAGTTTTTTTTTTTCCCTCCACACCATCCCCTCCCCTAGACAGCAAGTAATCCAATATATGTTAAACATGTACAATACTTGTGTACATGTTTCTACAAATATCATGGTGCACGAGAAAAATCAGATAAAAAAGGAAAAAAAAGAAAACAAATAAACAACAACAAAAAGAGTGAAAACACTATGTTATGATCCACACAGTTCCCACAGTTCTCTCTCTAGCTGCAGATGCTCTGTTCATTCCAAGACCATTGGAAATGGTTTGAAACATCTCATTTTGAAGAAAACCATGTCCATCAGAATTGATCATTGTATACTCTTGCTGTTGCCGTGTACAATGATCTCCTGGTTCTGCTCATTTTACTCAGCATCAGCTCATGTAAGTCTCTCCAGGCCTCTCTGAAATCATCCTGCTGCTTGTTTCTTATATTCCATAACATTCATATACCATAACTTATTCAGCCATTCTCCAATTGATGGGCATCCACTCAGTTTTCCAGTTTCTTGCCACTATAAAAAGGGCTTCCACAAACATTTTTTGCACATGTGGTTTCTTTTCCCTTTTTTTATGATCTCTTTGGGAAACAGACCCCGTAGAGAAATTGCTGGATCAAAGTGTATACACAATTTTATATCCATTTGGGCATAGTTCCAAATTGCTCTTCAGAATGGTTGAATCAATTCACAATTCCACCAACAATGTATTAGTGTCCCAGTTTTCCTACATTTTCTCTAATATTCATTGTTATCTTTTCCTCTTGTCTTAGCCAATCTAAGAGATATATAGTGATACCTTGGAATTTTCTTAATTTTCATTTTAGTTTTGCCTTAAAACCATCTTCAAGATTAGATTGGTTCTTGAGGATGGAGAATCTTATTTTTAGTCTATATTCCTTGAGCCTGATACACAAAATTTGCTTACTATATGTTTACTGATTAATTGATTGTATATTATGTCATTCAGCTAATAAAACTAGTACACGTCTAGAAAATGTTTAATAAGGAGGAGGGGAAAAGATTATGTTCCTCATGCTGTAGCCACAATAATGACTTCTCCTCCCCCCCCTCCCCCCAAACATTCAGGTGATGGAATCAGGTAGCTCGCTAATTCTTATAATTTAAATATTGATAACTTAAAACAAGAATTCTTAACCTGGGGTCTGTGAACTTATTAGATAGATAGATGGATAGGCATAAATATAAATAATTGTATTTCAATACATTTGGTTTCCAGAACAGTTGGTTTCATTTGTACTCATATGTTTTATTTTATACATTTAAAATAGACATTCTGAGAAGTAATCCATAGGCTTCAGACTGCCTAAGTTATCCATGAGACACAAAATAATTAAGAATCTTGTTTTGAAGATTTGTGATCTACTTCTTTACTCTTCTCAATTATCTTTGTTTCAGTCTAGCAGACTTGAAATCCATGTCTGGGATTAAAATTGTTTAACAGAAGAATCATCCAATCCAATTAATGTAGGAAGTCCTTTTATCTGGTGAGGTCAAGGGGAGTGATCCAAGCTTAACTGAAAATACCCAAGGGAGAGGAACTAGGAATAGCGGAAAAGGATCCTCCTGGGCCTGGGGCTGGTATCACCAAAGTAGATCTGGGAAAGAGTAGGTAAGGAGCACCAATAGGGGGAGAGCACCAAAAAGCATCATAACTTATGTTATGTACAATATAATAATCTTCAGGCAATGTCAGGAGGATGAATCAACCTGCAGTGATTTTTGTAGGAGGCTGCACTTAGAACTTGACATATGACTATACTAAACTCACATTGCTTCTTGGGGTCCATTCTTCACTCTATGCAGTAGGGCAGCAGCTCAGGTATTAGGGTTGTTTCAGGTTTTTAATAGGGGAGGGATTCTTTTTAGGTTAGTTTTGCAAACATTACAACTAAAATTCAAAGCAGATTCATATTTGAGAGGTTCAAGAAAAGGAGGAGAACTGAAGAAATGGGATATAAGGCAGCAAAAGGAGATGTGGCTAAGGGAAAACCAGCCTATTGGATGGGGAAAAAAAGACCAGGCCAGAAAACTAGAATTTTCTGCACATTACAAACACTGAGGTTCTAAATTTAATCCTACCCCTCCTGATAATTTCTGTATTCCTGGAATAGTCTTTTGCTTCTATGAAGCAAACCATCTGTTTGGTTGCATTAAGGTGATTGTAGTTAGTGTGAGGGGAGTGATAAATAATAATAATAGCTTACATTTGTAAAGAGCTTTTAACTTTTTCAAAGCATTTTCATGTACTTTAGTTCATTTTATCTTCAGAAAAACTCTATGGGTAGCCAGGACAGCTATTTTCTCCATCTTATAAATGAAGAACAAAGCAGGTAAAAGCAAGGAGTAGAAAAGCAGGAGAAATGAATGGGAAAAGAGTCAAAAGCAAATGAATAGCCTTAAACAACATGAACAAATGAGGCAAAAGTGAAAACTACTGTTCAGGTTTTCATTTAGGTTTCATCTGTGTGTGGGTGGAGCTATTAACATTCCCAGGGAATTTTCCACTCATTGATTTCCATTCCTCTCTCCCCAGCTGTGTTCCTTCTTTTATTTTCTGGTCTTTGTCTTCCAAATTGTGCTGCAGGAGTCCTGTGAACACAGGAATGATTCCATTTCTTTTGGAATGTTTCAGGGTAACAAACTGAAGTCATTATAAGAGTTTTAGAAATGAAGGGTACTTTGACTCAAACAGGAACAGAGGCACATGCTTTAAGGACTTCAGAACTATTTTCCCATCTAACAAATTGTTTAGTCGTTTCAATCATGTCCAACTTTTTGTGACTGAATCTGTGGCTTCCTTGGCAGATACTGGAATGGCTTTCCATTTCCTTCTCTTGTTCATTTTTCTAATGAGGAAACTGAGACTAAGACTCAAATCATTGAGGTTAAGCAATATTCCCCATAGTCACAGATCTAGTTTTAACAGTGACATACTTCTTTTCCAAAGAGATAGAATTGAAGGGTAGAGTTACCTTGAAAATAAAGAGTAAGCTTTTGAGTCATGAAGAATCGGGTTCAAGTATATAAAATTTATTATCATGTTTAGGGGAGAAGATAGGAGAGAGAGAAAATTTGAGACTCAGAATTTTATATTGAAAGAATGTTAAAAAAAAAAAGTGTCTTTACCTGTGCTTGGGGAATAAAGACAAATAAAATAAATAAATAAATGAATTGGGTTCAAGTCTCAATTCTTTTATACCAGGCCAATCTTTTAACCTCTCACTATCCCATAGCAACTCTCTAAGATTATATGTTACTGAGCATTTGTTGAACTAAAATTGAGGAGGAATTTCATCAACATGATTTCTCAATGGCACTAAAATTGCAGGTCTGAACCAAAAAATAGATTCAGATTCCCCAGTAGTAAAATGAGGAGATTTGAATTAATAGCTGCATGGTATAATGAGAGTTAGAAGACTTGGGTGCAAGTGTTGACTGATGAGCTTGAACTGTGTAACTGGAGCAATTTGGTTAATCTATTGATACCTCCAGGCAATTCTCTGAGACCATACATTACAGACTTGTTACTAATCAACACTGATGGAGGAATATTTTTATGCTGATCATTAGGAGTTCCTCATGCTAGTCCATAATAATAATTATTTTTAAAAGGCCCTTCAAGTTCTAATAGCTGATATTTCTTTTTTCTTTGCCTACGATGCATATTTACCATCAGGAGTTGGAACAATTTCCCAAGATGTGAGTGTGATAACAATGAAGAGACTGCTGTGATGGCCCCAAACCCCAAATTGCCTCCATGAAATTTTTTGAATTAAAACATGCTGTAATGTTTCCATTACACACTGAAAATACAAATTGAAATCAGAGAATGTAGAATCACATATGGGCATTTCAACAAGGTCACAAAGTGAACAGAGAACTGGACCTCAAGTTGGGAAACCCTGCCTTAATTACTCCATCTGTAAAATAGGGATGATAATAGCACCTATCTTTCAGAGTTCTTGTGAGAGTAAAATAAGATGATATTTATGAAGTCCTTTGAAGCCTTACAATCGTATGTCAATAGTTGCTATTTTTGTTGATCACAGTCCCAACAACAGCAAACATGTGACTTTAGGAAAGTCTTTAATCTCTATGAGAATGTTTTTTCACCTAAAAATGAGGGGGGTGGTTGTCCAGCCACGTCCGACTCTTCATGACCTCATTTGGGATTTTCTTGGCAAAGATACTGACGTGGGTTACCATTTTCTTATCCAGCGTTTTTACACATGAGAAAACAGGCGTTAAGTGACAGGGTTACATAGCAGTCTGGTGTGCTAGCTGCCAACTAACTGCCCACCTCCCCAAAAATGAGGGGGTAGGATTAAATGGGCTCCATGCTCTGTTAATACTCTACCTTTAGGTAATTTAAAACATGATCACTCCAGTAATTATTTATTGAGTTGTCCTTATGGGCTTAATATGGGGCTAGATGTTGAGGAAGATTTTATTCTATTCTATTCTCCAAGAATATCTAAACAGAAAAGCAGATCTAACTACTTCTGCAGCTCCTGTTTACACACACCCAGTGGCAGCTCCTGTCATGTTCCAATGGGTAACACAGGTACAGATAAAACTGCGTGTTTGATAAGCTTGCAGAACTACTACTAAGGAGTAGGGAACTTGAAAAATATATAAAATTTGGGCATCCTGTTACTTCTTCAGATTCCATGACAATTCTACACATTATGTGGGAGCCTGCTTCCTTGTACTGGGGATACATGCAGCCAAAGACTAAGTGTGACTAACTGTGACAATAATACACACAATATACTAGTATGCAAATTATCTGAACAATCAATCATTTTGATGTGGTTTTCATTTTCTGGCAACACTGATTATACAAGGATGATTCTCCTAACATCAGACTGCCTCAGAGTGTTTGACTTTATTGAGATGAAGCTGAAGTGAGGGGGCATCCTTACTTTGAATTAGTTCTGTTGGTTCTGTAATGCCGGAGAAACTGAGGCAAGATAGAGATTAGAGAGTTTTTAATATTTTATTTATGAGAGCAGGAGAGAGTCTGGAGGCAGCGCAGAATCCATTCTGCCTCTAGGACTGAATTGGACTTTTGTCTCGAAGAATCCAGCATCGAATGTGAGATTCCAGTGATTTATATATGGCTCTAAGATCAGGGGAGACAAAGGCAAGGGGTGGAGTCCAAACATTAGTGAGCATGGGAATTTCCAGGAAGTAACCGTCAATTTGGTTCTGACAGGTTGGGGTTAGGCCCATAAATTCTGATAATCTAGGAGTGAAAGGGGTGGTCACACGAGACAGAAAGTCTGGAACAAGAGATAGAGGTAGAGGATTCCAATTAGGTATCTGAGATAGGACATCTGGAGTTTCTTTTGGAATGCCAGAGTGGCCAGATCTCCATGGCCCTAATTATCTCAGTCCTAATGAACAGGAAAGGGGGTTGCAACCAGGAGGATTAAGGCAGAACAATTTAGGGAAACTGAGGCAGGACAATTTAGGGAAACTGAGGCAGAACAAGAAAAGGAAATTATGGCACAACAGTTCAAGGCTGGATGTTGTATCATTCATATGTTCAATGGCTGTTTTGGTTTGTTTTTAAAGAAACTATTGTTATGGTTTTAAAGAAAAGATATTAATGCAAAGAAAGATGCAAAAAATATATCCCTTTACATATTAATGATGGGTAAAGTTATTGTTTTTATTTTTTTATCCTTCGTTCTTGAAGACCATGACATCAGGGAGGTGATGCTATGACAGGCAAGTGAATTCTATTTAAGTGAGGGAGGGATGTGCAAGGTTACCTGCTTCACTTTCCCCTCCAGAGCTCTCTGGGTCCAGTGGCCAAGTAAAGATCAAGACTACTAGAGATGGCCCTGGATGCAATGGGAGACCTTGGCCTTTTTAAGCTAAGGTCTTTCCCAGGTCTCAGTTTGACTGAGGAAGCACCCATTCATGATTGTTTAGGTAGCAACTGAGGCAAAGAATCTCTTCTTTCACTTAGTGTAAAAAAATCTAAATAAATATTGAATCTAGGAGGGGAAGGCTCTCTGGGTTCTGGCCAAAGCAGAAACAATTGCGATTTGTTTTCAATCTGAGTCCATCAGGACTCAAACAATGACCAAATGATCCAGGCCTAGGATCTATTGGTAGCCAATTAGAATCAGATTGGTCTTGGTTTTAGGCCTGATCCTTAAGAAATAAATTAATCCAGTAAACTCCAAGATATCTTGGTAGAGCTCAGAGATGCAAAGGAGAAAAAAAAATGCTTTTAAGAGCATCTGTACGTAAGGATATAATGCCATATCTGGACAGAGGAAAGTAAGGAGAGAAGAGGGAAGGAGGGAGATAAAGAGGGAAGAAAGGAAGGAAGGAGGGAAGGATGAATGGAAGGAAGGAAGGAAATGAGGAAGGAAGGAGAAAAGGAAGAGAGGAAAGAAGGAGGGAAAGATGAAGGGAAGGAAGGAGTTTTCCAACTGACCAATTCCAGGTTAGTTTTTACTCACAGAGGTTGTTCTTTGTCTTTTGTTCTCAAAAACCACCATGATGCCAAGACATAACAAGTGAATTGGATTTAAGTGAAGGAGGGCTGTGCAAGGTCACCTGACTCACTTTCCCCTCCAGAGTCCTCTGGGTCCAGGGGCAAGATATAGATCAAGAAGACTGCAGATGACCCTGGATGAAATGGGAGATAGCTGTTGTTATAAAAATCAATCATTTCTTGAATCAATCAAGCCCATATTGAAACAAACCTAGAATCAAAGATACTATTTGTGTCAGTGTGGGAAACACATAGTCTTTTTTTAACTGCAAGAAACTGACATTTATTTACTAGAGCCTTGTCTAGTGGAGAGGAATTATTACAATTATTACAAGTCTATGCTGTATCAATACTTAAAAAACATATTTACTTGAGGTAGCTAGTGGTCTATAGAGCCATTTTGATGAATTTGAATCATAATGTTTAACACAGAATAATCTTCCATATAATACAGGAAAGCCTAATAGGAAAAGGAAGAAAGAGGTCTTTAAAGCATAAAAATCATTTAGTTCAATCCATTCCTTTTGTAGATGAGATAGTTGAGGGCTGTAACCAGTCATGGCAGAGATGGGATTATAACCTAGGTCCCCTGACTCCAAATTCAGTGCCCTTTTCTCTGTCAACGTGCTAGCTAAAATGTTGGACTATTTAATTTTTTTATCCCTCCGAAGTAGATGGTATTGCATATATAGGTAAATTTATTTACTTTTCCTTCCTTGTATCTGGTAGATTGATTTCTCATAGAAGACAGTTTCTGTTAGGGAAAAAATCCAGCCCTCTAATGTCAAGCTCACATTGACTTTCCTATTTCTCAGGAGAACATTTCTAACTGTCAGAATATGAACAACTAATAACCCCAAAGATTCTTTTTTTGACAACCCCTGGAGCTTAAAAAAAATCATGTCAGAGACACATTTCTGGCATGTCAGAAAGCCACTCTCATGATGTAACTCAGTTTTTTCAACGTCAGTATTTCCAGGGCGAGTACGACAACTATTACTGCAATGTAGTGGGTCCATTTTAGTATCTTTATCTTTATGCTTAAATGCAAGGTATAGTGGTTAGAGTGCTGGGCTTGTAGTCAGTAAGAGAAAGATTCTAATCTTGCCTTTGTTACTTAAAATTGTTACCCAAGGCAAGGCACTTAACCTGTTAATGTCTTAGTTATAGTTTCTAAGTCTTATTTAGTAATCTAGTGGTGTCAAACTAAAACAGATATGGAGGCTATGAAATTACACATAAGGATCCCCAAAGACTGCAGATTAACAAAGAAAACTATATAACACTATATTCTATTGTATTTTTAAATATCAATTTTGCTATATATTTCCCAAATGCATTTTAATCCGGTTCCAGTTGTTCCATAACATGTTGCTGCCACAATGGCCATGTTTTTGATTCCTCTGCACTAACTTATGATGGACATGATCTGCAGTAGTAGAGGAAGTTCCCACAATGGGAGATCTACATGCTGATAAAATCAATCCTTCATATAAATTTGTGCATATTTAATTATATCCTGCCACACGTTTATTAGAAAAATACTATGTTCTAGGCAAATAATAAAATGTTTGTGTACTTGAATTATAGAGCAAATGGACTGATTACAGAGGTTTGTAAAGTTTATTGAATATGTTTGATTTCGGTGCTTTCTTTTCCCATGCTGCTGCTTCTTCTCTTCCTCTTCTTCCTCTTCCTCTTCCTCCTTTTCCTCCCTTCATTTTACAAAGATGGAGTTCCCAGGTGATTTGCCCACATTTGACTAGGCAGTTCTCTTTTTCCAATGACCACTTCTTATAACTTGGTGTAGTATAAAGATCACCTGGCGGAGTCTCAAGATGTCTGATTCTAGCTTCATTCCTAATTCACAGTTGCCTCTCTGTAACATGAAGGGCACTGAAAGTAAGCAGCAGAAAATAAGCTAGTAAATAGGTGGAAGAGGTTACTACTTGTAGCCTTTTCTAGCCTTTTTCCTCTTAAATTAATTTTTCTAGTTGATGGGATTTTATTTCTTCTACCTTTCATATCTAGTCCACTGAAAAAGAAAAAAAAATCCTTGTAACAAATATTCATAATCAAGCAAATCAAATTCCCTCATTTACCATGTCCAAAAAATATATGCCTCATTCTGCATTCCAAAACCATTATCTCTCTGTCATAAGGTTGTATTGCCTAATTATTGGTCAACAATCTGTTGGCAAATTAGCAAGTGAAAAATAACATGGAGGAAATAAAGATTAGATTAAGTATTAGCAAACCCAGCTAAAAAGCAAAATATCTTTTTTCAATCTGCTCACAGCTAACAATTCCTCATGACTCATGAAGAAATTTAAAAATACTTGAAAAGAAAACTGGAAAGCATTTCTAGTGATTATGAAGCCTGTAGAGGAAAATAAATTTGAGGCCTTAAATATTGTTTTTCTTTTATACTTCAATTGAACATTGGAACACTGGATGAGAAAAAGAGATATGGTTAGAGAACAAGAACTGGTTACAAAGATGTCATCAAAATGAGATTTGCTTTTTTTGGACCATGAGTTAGGTATAGTGATGCAGGTTAGATCTTATTTATAAATAGAGTACACTTTATAAAGACTGAGAAGAATGTTTTAAAATTAAAAATAGAGACACAAGGGAAAATACTGCTCAGATAAAACTATACATCTGGATAGTGCAAAGAACATTAGGTATGATATAGAAAGAATAGTGGAAGGGGCATCCAGCAAATCACAGGAAGAAAAAGGATATTCTCTATAGATGCATTTTTAAAAAGCATAAGTTGGCAAGTTGGTTTCCCCTTATATTGCCTTCAAGTCCTAATAAAAACCATTTTGTTTGTTTTGCTGATCAGAAAAACTTAGAAAATCAAGTAAGGCCTTGTTTTTTTTGTTTGAACAACTTAAACATAGAATACGGATTGTAGCTCTGATGGAGAAAAGTTGACAGTAGTTGAATCTGATATTTGAAAGCAATTTTGACATAGTGTTTGAAGATCAATTACTATCAACTGGCACTAGGACAGTCTAATACTAAGGGTGAGATAAAAGATGAATTCCTTTGAATCTAATTATATATATATATATATAACATAAATAATATATGCATATGCATAATTTAAAAATTACTTAGTGCTTTCATATATATTTTATCATTTAATTCTCAAAACAAACACGTGGAGGAGATATTACAAATATCACCCCTATTTTGAACATGAAGAAATTGAGGTTTGGTGATATTTACTAGCACCCAAAGTTAGAAAGCTAAGCAAATCTCAGAGCTAGGTTCCAAACTTACTTTTTCTAATTTTTGGCCTTAAAAACTGTATGACTTTAGTTTTCATTACTGAATAGAACTATATGTTGTTGAGTTGTTTCAGTAATGTCTATCTTTATGACCACATTTGGGATTTTCTTGGCAAAGATGCTGAAATGGTTTGCATTTCCTTCTCCTGGTCATTTTACAGATGAAGAAACTAAGGCAAATAGAATTAAGTGTTTTGAGCAGGGTCACACAGCTAGTAGGTGTCTGAGGCCAGATTTCAACTTAGAAAGTCTTCTTGATTCTACCTACCACTCTATTCATTGCTTCTGTCTAGTAGTGTTCAAATTGTAGGGATGAGCTAGGGGAAGGGGGAAACAGGGAGAACAGAAACTAAATTATGTACAGATAATATTAAGATTGATGGGAAAAAGGTATTTAATTGTACTTAGATATTACTTTTCATTTTAATAGTGGATACATAATATAGAGAGTTTTAGTGTAATAATAAAGTTCAAAGAATTATATCAGATGAAAAGATAGAAAAGTGACAATCTGTACTAGTGGGAAGACTTTGCTAATGAAATCAAAGTCCATCAAAGTAATAATAAATTAATTTGTGATTTTTGCCCCACTCTTTAATATCAACATTCCTATAATGGATGCCATTCTGGATATGGGGAAGGAATGTGGAACTATGGGGAACTATGTTATTAAAGAAGAATCAGAATGATAGATAAATCTAAAGACAACAGAAAGATTTGTGGTGGACAAGAACAAGTTGCAAAAGTTTTACAATAATGATTTGTTCATGAGTGGTGATTTTAAGACGTATGATAGAAAAAGGTAGAAAGGCTAATCATATAAGAAGACTGAGAGATAGGGGGTGAACAATTAGAGTAATACAATGATAGCCCTAAGAAAAATTGATAATATAAAGAAGTTATAGATGGCTGTGATGAGCTGTGATCTGTGTTATGAAAAATTAGCATGAGAAAACTGTGATCTTCACTAGTGGAATGCAGAAAGATATATGCTGATAAAAAGATGTATCCACCCGAGCGATAGCTTATGGTTATTCTCTGTTATCTTAATAACTTTATCTAGTGCCTTATGTCTTCAAAGTTTTTTCCTCCTAACTTCAATATGAGATAGGTAATGCAATAATATATCTGTTTTTTTGGGGAAAATAATATATAATTAAATGGAATAGCATGACAAATTTTCTCTTTGTTAATTATGTCAATGGTGAATCTGAGTCTTTAGATCGTGAAGTTAAAAGCTATTCAGTTTAATTGAACAAATATTTATTAAATACTTGCTATGTGTTATTTACCACTACTCATCTGAGCATCATATTTCTAGTAGGAGGCAACAGATTTAGGAGGAAATAGGAACTAGAATGTTAGTACCCCAAAATCTATCTAGAAAGTACCAAATTTTCATCATTATAGTTAGGAGAGAATAATTAACACCTTGGGGAAAAAAAGATATCATTATCCAGAAAACACAGAATTTGTCTATAACTATACATATCT
Organism: Antechinus flavipes; assembly: GCF_016432865.1. Lineage (NCBI taxonomy): Eukaryota > Metazoa > Chordata > Mammalia > Dasyuromorphia > Dasyuridae > Antechinus > Antechinus flavipes. The sequence continues at coordinate 97,562,783 of NC_067402.1, read as the reverse complement.
TAGATATAGGGAGAAATAACTCTTAAACAGACAACATCTTATAGAAAACTGGATTATAAAAAGATAGAATGTTGTAGTTGTTTTACCCTCATTTTACAGGAATTTATTTCCACAGGCAGATAGTTATGTGTCCTCTACTACTTACTTGGCTGGGAGCCAGCATAGGTCGGAAGCTATAAAACTTGTAGAAGGCTCTATGTATTTACTAGACAATAATTAGAGCTGCTTCTAGAGTCCCTCTAACACCAGCTTAAAGGCAAACTTTATCAAAATTTTGTTAACCAGTTGTGAACATTTCTAAAGAATGCATTTTTATTTATTTCTGTATTAGAAAGAAGGACTTGTTCAAAACACAATTAGCCTGTGGGTAAGAAATACCTTAAAATCAAAGGGAGAAAACACACTGCAATTTTAAATGATCACAATATCTAGCTTCTCCCCAAGGCCTTCATCCAGCAATCTTATCTGGAACACATATGTAAACCAAAAAGGCCTCTCTGAATGGCCAAAACTGATGCAACAAATTTCATGCACTACCATTCTTGCCCATTACTCATAAGACAGCCTTTCATGCACCTATTCAGATCTTAATGATTCTTTGATTGACTTATATCTATTAAGCTTTATTATTTTGCTGCTCAGTTCTGGGAAGATTAGAAGTATCCAAGTTAAAAAGATAGGGGGATCAAGAAAAGGAAAGCGAACTAGTAAAGAAAATACACTGATTGATAACAATGAAAAATGACAGGAAGAAAAAATTAATAACTGATTCAAAGACTGAAAAAGCATGTCAATCTTTGCTGATCATTAGTAAACAGGCAAACTGCCTTCAATACCTTAATAGCTCCTGAGGATATCACTACTTTACAATGAAGGATAATACTGGATATTCACCATTGACCATGAGTCAATCAGGCTATATATTTTGCGCTCTTGTTAGTAGTTGTTGAAAGTGACCTTTACATTTAAGTTAAGTTCCTTCAGGAGGTCTAGTCTTTTATTATGTTCTTTCTAATTCCTTCCTGGGAGTCTTATATACCACAGACTTTTCTTAAATAGAATTTTGTGGTTCTATTGTGCTCTGCCTTCTGAACTAATTTAAGAAAGGCAAAGGAGCTAGAGTTATGGATTAAATGTAATTAAATGACCCTTGCCTCAGTTCTTATTTTTCTTGATATCTCTGCAGCCACTGGGAAGGACAATCTCCCTCTTCTCCTTGATACTCTTTTCTTTTTAGGCTTTAGTGAACATTGCTCTGTTCTGATTTTCCTCTGGTATGACCACTCTTTCTCAGTCTACTTTACTAAATCTTTATATTTGTGATCATTGGATATCTTCAAGGGCTCCGTCTTGGCCCCTTTTCTCCCTCGGTGCTATTTCACCCATTAATTTCAATGGTTCCCCAGGGCTTACATTGTCATCTCTATGCTGCTCATATCTACTTCTGGAATCCTAACCCTTCTCCCGATCTCCAAGCTCATATCTCCAACTGTCTTTTGGGCATCTCAAACTGGATGTGTCTTAGATAACTTCTGCTCAACGTGTCCAAACATGAACTCATTATTCTCTTCAAACCTCCCCTGTTCCTAATTTCCCCCTTACTATCAAGAACATCACTATCCTCTAATCACTCAGATCTATAACTTAAATACCATTTTTGATTCATCATTCTTGCCAAGTTAAAATCAAACTTATTTTTACAATACCTCTTCTGTATGCTCTATTTTTAAAACTGACTGCCACCATCTTGGGGCAGTCCTTGATTCAATCAAGTTTGGGTTCTAGCAAGAGCACTCTCTTTGAAATTGTCTTGCCACAAGAATATTCTCATCTCAGACTTCCCTTTTCTTCTCAATTATCAAAGCGATGAATTTTTTTTCCTATGGGATAAATTTCACTATATTTCCCATTTTTCAATAAACTCCAGGGGCTTCCTATTACTATCTATCTATCTAAAATACATTTCTCCTCTTAAATCTTTTACAATCTGGTCCCCTTTTATCTTTCCAATCTTCTTATACCTTATCCCTCTCGACATTTTCTACGATCTAGTAATGTGTCTCTTTTCTGTATCTCACACAGTACATTCCATATTTCGACTACAAAATTTTTTTCACCCAATTTTTTCTCATAACTAACATTTTCTCTCTCCTCCTTTCCCTCTTCTAGCTTTCCTAGCTTTCTTCAAGTCCCAGATAAAACTTCAACTTGAACACGAAAACTTCTCTTATTATTCTCAATGTTAATGTTTCCTCTCTGTGATTATCTCTAATTTAAGCTTTATCTAACATGTTTGAAAGTAGTTGTTTGCATGTTGTCTATCTATTTATTTATGAGCTCTATGAGTGCAGGAACTGTTTTACTCTTTCTTTTTATCCCTACCCCTTAACATAATTTCTTATTCATAGAAGCTGCTTCATAAATGCTTGATGACTTAACTTTAACTTGGACTTTTCTCAGATTCTGTTTTGTTTTCAATTATTTTGTAAATCTATAACTGTAGCATACATAGTTCCTAAGCTATAGTTATAATAAATTGATTTAGCCATTGAAACAAGATTGAGATACACCAAGAGATCACAATGCATAAGTGGAAATTATTGTGAACAAACAAGAGATTCTGTAGGATACTAGAAAGAATGCTACAATCATACTCAAAAGTGACTTGGGGTCAAATCCCATTTCTGACACTTTATAACTATATAACTATGGGCAATCTGGCAGAGCACTTCACAGGTGAATTTAAATCTCCACGTATTGTTTTTCCCCAACTATTTAATAAAATGCTATAAAACCAGATCAAATATTTAGTTGTTTTCACTTAGAAATTTGATAATTGATTTTTTTTTCAGCATTACATTTTCCAGCCTTGCCTCAGAAATCCTTTTATGTCATCTGTTTTAGATATGGCTTCAAAAATGATTACAATGTTAAATATTATTTTATGAAAGTATGATTTTAAAATTTGCTTTTTTAATGTAAGGAGACATCTGTGTCTAGAATACAGAAGAAATCCAGGGAAGGGGAAAGAAGGTGAGGAAGAAATCACCCCAGCTATATAACCCCAGCTATTATAATCTTTTTTTTTCCTTGACAGGGTTCTTAAAATTGTTTTTGAGAGATATTAAGTGCTAAATAGGTATCACATACAATAGTCTTTTTTGGTTCTGTTTTATTTAATTATTTTATTCTGAATTTAACAAATACCAATGGCCTTTCCATAAACACTATAGAACAGAAAAAGAAGATTGCATATAAAAGAGTGAATCTCTAATATATCTTGGTGGGATTTGGGTGCAAAGAGTCTCCCTGTTAGAGTCACTAAAATGAGGGAGTGTGCCACCAAATGTTGGAGTAAGGGAATATTAGCAAAAATATATTGAGGTTAAAAGCCATTATCACAAGGAGTGTTCAAAAAAAAATTATAGGTTTAGACTTTCTCCAAATCAAGAGGCACAGATTTTATTTCGCTGTTAATAGTAAACTAAATCCTTGTGGAATTTTTAGCAAAAAAAAAAGTCAATTAACAAGGGGAGAGATGAACACTAAGTTCCCTAGCAGAATATCCGATTAACTAGGGGAGAAGGTGCCATCAAGGTAGAAGATGTCGTCAAGACTTGGCAAGTTCCTAATGAACCCTTGACTCTAAAAGGCAGGATTAAGTCCAAATAAAGAAGTTTAGCTAGATTGTTATACCACTGAGTGGTGGGCTAACCCTAAAAATGAGTTAGGGTTGTAATAAAGAGTCATTGTGCTGCTGACCCTAAAATGGAGGTAGCTATAAGAAGGAAAAAGACAACATGGCAAGATTCCTAAATGAGCAGTTTAGCCGGGTTTTATAGTACAAGGAGATATTTTATAGGGGAAATATAATCTGGGGGTTGACATCATAACTCGGCTTTTCTGATAGGATACAGTAAACTGTGGGCTCATGATGATTTTGTCAATGCAAAGAACAAAAGACCAATTAAAGAACAATTAAGATGAGATAGTTCTTTCAGTATTCCTCTCTGCCTGCTTAAGTTGGCTTCCAGATTGTAGTAATTCTGGTCTTTTTCTGTTAATTCCTCTCCTTTAGGACCTATCTAACTACCAAAGACTTAAGTTTTTATTGGGATCTTCTTCACCCCATCATATACAACTTGCTTTCCTTTAAAAATGCAAAGTATTTCACATCATCTGCAACTGCCTTATCTGTCTGGAATTCTTTCTTTCCTTTTCCCCCCTCTTTTCTGTGAATTAAAAAACAATTCAATGATCCACTTTTTTTCCTTTTCTTTTTACTAGTTTATTCCTATTCTCCTTATTTACACCCACCTGCATTAAATTTTTTTTAAAAAGAAAGAAAAATAAAGTGCTTGAAATAAACATTCACAGTCAAACAAATTCCTACATTGGCTGTGTCTGAAACACTCTTTGCCTAGTAATGAAAGTTTCACCAACTATTCTTTGGAAATATGGTGAATCATTATGCTTATCAAAGTTCTTTTATCATAAAGAAGGGAGAGCTAGATAGTACTGAAGTGGGAGGGAAACTGTTCCCTTTACTGAAGCTGTGTTCCCTTTAAGATTCCCTTTTTTAATCTGAGAGATCAGGATCTCCCAGGCTCCAAGGAGTCTAGAGAAGGCCCATCTTCCTAGGATGAGAGAAGCAATACTATTTAAGGGCAAATCAAATCCCATAGATCTTTTTGAAATTCTAAATTCTCATTCAATTGAGAAATCCTGGTCTGATCAGGTCAGGCTGTCCTAGCCCCCCACCAGGATGTCCATATGTCAGGCTTCCTTTGGCTCAGGTCCTTGCAGAATCCCCAAGCAATTTGCTAGGACCTTGACCACTGAGAATCATTGTAAGATTTCTTTTCCTAATAGGACTCTGCCACTATAGAAGTCAATTCCTTAGCAAACTGGTTTCTATCCAACAATAAACTTTCATTTTGCAATTAATAATTCAGGAATAAATGAATTCTTTCACTTTAAACCTGAGGCCGATTAAAAGGGGATTTTTAACAACTATTTTATTGTCACTAACCTCATAACTACTGGAAATTGAGGGGATTCAAACCTCATCAGTACCATGGATAGAGTTTAAAAATGGCCTCAGACACTAGTGATGTGTGATCATAGTGAATCATCCAACCCTAGTTTCTTCAGTTTCCTCATCTGTAAAATAAGCTGGAGAAGGAAATATGGCTATGATTATGACCAATATGAAATTGGGGTCAAATGTTATAATAGCTTCCTTAGTTAGTTGTCCCCGAGGATGATTATAATTATGTGACATTATATCAGTCAGAATGTTAATTCTCAGGAGGTTATCAAGAAGCTTCAAGGAAGGTGAGTTTGCTGGGATAATCTTGGAATGGATATCCTACAATTATTATGTGGATAAGAGACCCTTTTTGGCAGAAAACAAGATAGTCAGGTTAAAGTTATTCTCCTGGGGGATAGTTGGTACAAATGAGTGGCATCCAGGTGGGGATGATGACATTTGGGAAAGAGATCTTTGGAAATAATGCATCAAATTGCATATATAAGCTGCCTTGAGGATGATGAGGGAACACCCAACAATCCTAAATGCTCCCATTGCTCATGAAGTTCCTTAGCCTAAAGACTAAAAAATTATCTCCCCATTGGCAGGAGCCCACAGTCTGACATGGAGAGAGCTGGAAAGAAAATACTAGGAGCAAAGCTCTCATCCTTGAACATTGTTAAAGATACATCTGTAGAAAGTAGAAAATAACAAGAAAGAAAGAAAGAAAGCTAATCTTAAGCGTCACAGACACTTTTGAGTTATTTGAGAAGTGAAGGCTGGGCCATTGTCACTCTGCAAAGAGCTGGGCAGGCCAAAAAGAAGTTCCCACTGGCTTATCTCTGGGATTAGAAGCTGGCCTGAGGGTGTTTGAAGCCACCCAAAAGGAGAAAGCTGTCCCCTTTCTTCTGAGATGGGGAAGCAAAGGTGCCATGGTCAGGGGCGAATGGGCCGCAGAACGGGCAGCCAAATCTGCAAGCCTGTTCCCCTTGCATATTTAATAGGAGAATTTTTTGCTGTCAAAAGTTCCCTTTCTTTCCATACAGCATCATGAGTGTGCAAAATATGAAAAGCATATTGGAATCTGTATAGATGTTTATTCTCATCCCTCTCTCCAGTTCCAGAGGCCTTGGTAAGGGCAATGAATTCAGCTAGTGGCTCAGGCTTCAGTGCTATTGAGGGTCACTACAGCATAACCTGCTTTCCTTTCCCTATTTCTAAAACTCTGTGAGGACAAAAATGCTCTGAACCCTAAAGATTCACTTTTAGACTCTCTTTAAAAAGCTTTAATGTTCTCTTTTCAATAGCTCTTCATACTCTAGACAGTGTCCCCGCTTCTACAGCTTCTCGTCCTTCTCTAGAGAAGGAGAGAGACAAAATGCTCACTGGGCAAGGGGGAATTGTCTTTTGATGACTCAAAGTTTAAATGTCCTAGATATAGAGTGGACAACAAGTCTAGAAAGAGAGATCACAGGAATCCCCATAAAGAAATTCTTCTAGCTAGAGAAAAGGCAACAATAAAAAAGGCTTTTTTTTTTTTTTTTTTTTTAACCTTGTCCAGATTTTGGAGTTCCGTCTAGTCACCAAATGATGATGATGAGATCTAGATTTTGGGGTTCCTGGTCAGGGAACTAAATGATAAGATTAGGGTTCTTGGTAGTCAAGGAGTTAAATGATGAGCTAGTGGCAGGGTTGGTGTTCAGGGAACCTAATGAAGAGGTTTGGCTCCCCTAAGTCCCCTTAGGATTCCGTGCATGGTAGGGAGTTGTGGTAACCCCCTTCTGATGGCACAGAGGTCCTTCATAAAGGAATTTACGAAAAGCTGGACCGATAGTAGAGAAATCCCAACAGAGAGGTATAATGTCTTATTAGGGAAATAGGTGAGGGAGATAAATAGGGGATAACACTGAAAGAGAATATCATTTCAGTGGACAGAGGTTTGCTGCTTTGCCAGGAAGAGAGAGTTTCCTTGCATGGCATATTAGGTCCTCTGCAAGCACTGAGCTCCAAGTTGCCATTTTTATAAGGAAATCTGAGACAGAAGTTTCAACCGAATGAGATTCCCTTAGTGCTGTTACTGCCCCCCAGGCCTAGATGAGACCACTTACTGGCAGTGATTTTGAGCCAGCAATAGGGGTCAATAGAAATCTAGATCTCCAGCTAAATGAGATTACTTTTGTAGTCCCACCAAGATAAACCACTTTTATCTTGATTTCCTGGAGTGGGTCTCATAGAGGCAGGGTTCAAGGAGAATTTCTCCTTGAAGGAATTTTCAGAGTTTCGGGGTCCCCCCTTCAGTTTCAGGTTCCTCTCATCAAGTAGAAGGTTAGAACCTCCAATGGTTGGTCTAGGGTAAGTTTAGAGACTTCCTCAATTGGAAGGGCAGCTAGCTCTAAGACAGGAGAGTCACCCGAAAATCACCAGTTTTCTTTGAGAAGAAAGCAAAGGTGTGGGATAGGGTTCAAGAGCCCTTAGGACCTGGCCCTGCCTTTCACCAGCTTTAAGTAGGGTTAAGGCCAGGGCAAGAGATTAGTTTAACTTTCAGTGTTTTAACAAAAGACTATGTGGGCCTTTAGACAAAACAAAACAAAACAATAAGAAAAAAACTTCATAGCCCTGGGTTGGGTGAAGGGGGAGCTGGAAGTTTAGGGTTTGTATAAAGTCAGAGAAGCCTCTTGAGTAAGGCTGTAGATTAAAATACTTCTAACCCATATTGTCCATGTTCATTGGTAGGGGGTTATATTCCCCTGGTTTTGCCCCTTCAAGAGCAAAAAGAAATTATGAATCTTTTTGCAATGGTATGCAAAAGAAAGTATATTTAATCTAAGATAGCCATTGTGTCCTCTGGGATACTTGTACTGGGCTCATGACTTCTACTGACCATTTGCTCTGATTATAGAAATTTGCTATAAGAGGAAAAAGCAGGGACATGATTATAATAGCATGAAAGCAGGTCCTTCAGGCCTCAGCCTGAGAGCACATATGTGCCAGGATAAGGCATTTTTAGATCTGTTTGACAGCCAACTGTGCAGTAATAATTCCACCTCATAGCCAGACTCAGGGAAACAAAGAAACAGAACTGGGAAACTGAGTCAGAAGGATCCCACCTTAAGCAGAGGGTAGTGTTGTCTTTCTAACTCTTGCCCAGATGAGACATCCACCTAGACATTTTAGGAAGGCATTCTCTGAGTAATAAGGTGAATTACTGACTCAATGATCAGGCAATAAAATTCAGAATTCAAAAGACTGTCAGTTATTGTCCCAAGACATTTTATCTCGGATAGCAAATTCTACCAATCACAGCTTAGGGCTAGATATATTATTTTAAAAGTTTACCAGGATTTAAACCCATAGGCAATTTTGTTTTACATGTTTTATATGGTTAAACTTATCCTGATGGCAAAGGATCAATCATCATACAGGCTTATAAATTCTTAGTAAATGCATGCCTTGTTTAGAAACTATAAATCCTAAACAGACTCAGTTCTCAGGGCTGATGACCTTGCTTACCCTGATGGTTTCAAAAAAACTGGCAAGCTTACAAATTAAGGGGAGTTAGAGAACCCAGGGAAGGGAAGTAAACTGATAAGGCTTAATATGATGACAATAACTCCAAGTAACTTACTTAACAATTTTAGAATTTTCCTAAGTAATAGCCAAATAGTCTTAGCTGTAATTTCTATTCCCTTAAATGAGCTTCCTTTTTGTTTTAGGGAGAAAACAAGACAATACTTAAAATTGAGATAGAACAGATTTTAAAAATAGACTTAATTTTAGTTAATAGGATTTCCTAAATTCTGATTAAATGTTCTAGACAAACTGAATTGCAATTTAGTTATTTTTCCAATTCATGCAAATTATTTCTCTTTTGAGAGCCAGGAAAAGTATTAAGGTGCCAGTTTTTACTGACAGGGCCCTCAGAAGTCTGATTCTCGATAACTAGAGTTTTTAAAATAGTGGCAAACTGTTTTTCTGTTTTCCTAAAGTTCCAAAATACTTCTGTTAACACTATTAGTACAAATAGATTACAATTTACATATCCCTTTAGTGGGCTTTAATTAGGACTCCTTTAAAATTGCTTTTACTATCATACCTTAAACAAATTTCCAAATTACACACACATAGAAATCATTTATCTGTTGGTCACATTTAAAAAAAACCATAAAATTATCAAGTATGGAGCAATTATATCCAATAAAGCAGTTAACATTCAAACATCATGTTTTATGCTAAGTACTTTTGCAATCATGTGATCTTCACAGCAACAATTATTATTTTTCCTTACAAATCAGAAAACTGGGCAGAGATAAAATAATTTTCCATAAATTACATAGCTAATACATATCCACAATTGAGACAGAGAATGGTAGTCTTACCAAATGCAGAGGCTGACTGGTTTCTCACCTCATATGGCCATACTGGATGGTGCAGGGGTACCTGAATTCTTCCCAGGCAATTCCTAGACACAACCTGCTGAAAGCTGGGGTGACATGCCAGCTTCTCCCTTTGATGGTAATTTCAGGTGCCTGGGCTCAGAGAATGCTGATCATAGAATCTGATCACTCCATGCCCATTCCCCCCAAGCTGGGAAGGAGTTTTTTGAACAAGGTTATGTGGGGTCTCCATAGCTGCTTCCCCTATTTCTACAGGTGAGGTGGAATTTGAGTTTTAATCTGATTTGGGATGAAAGGGATTAGCAAACAGAGAGATTTGGGCTATATTGATCTTGTTAACAATCCCCACAACTGATATAAACACAGGTCCACTCTGGGAAGTGGAGTGGAGAAAGTCCCTTAAAATCTTCTGGGGTGCTTTCCCAAAGGAGCAGAAAGAGACTCAGACAAGATAGGAGTCAAGAAAGAGTTAGAAAAAAGTTGTGATTTATCTAGGTTGTTTTTCCTTTTCTTTACTTTCAGAATTGGGTAAATTCCTGGAATTATCCCCAATGTCTCAGGAATTTTTCTTGCAGTCTAAGAATGACTTATTGCCAAACTTTTTAATCATTAATTTCAAAATTTTGAGAATCTAATATGCGATTTTAATTTTAATTAGCTAACTTTTTTGTGTATCCCCCAGCTTGGCCAGAGCTGAAGTCCACAGAAAAAAGTTAGACTTTCTAAGAATTTTTTTTTCCAGCGTTCTAACTACAGCATAGAGGGGTTTTCCCCTCTAGCTGGTTGCATTTTAAATCTTTCCAAGTAACAAATCTAGTTCACAGAACAAACATGACACAGACATTCTGCATAGAGTTGCAGACAAAGACAAAATGACATGAAAGAGAATTGTCCCATCTTTGCCAAAAGCCATAAATTTTGTCAAAAGCTATCCAATTGCGCTTCTATCTTCTCTGGTTCCCAGAGAAGGTGAAAGGGTGGCAAAGGTTCCCTGGTAACTTTGCTGAAAATTGCAAAAATTTCCCAGTCTGGGCACCTTCAGTCAAGGAAAACTTGCCGAGTGTGGAGCTCATGACCACCAAGTGGCTTGGTCAATTGTATTCTTTCTGTGGGTCTGTCCTTCTTTTCTGAATGTAGTAATCATTGGAAGAGAATATGCCTTGTGTTTGTGGAGGAATTTTTTTTGTCACTTTATTTGTTATAATGTTAAACATAAATATCTTTAAAAATTGCTAGCCTATACTGTGGTTGCTTGATGAAAGTAGCCATAGGTTGGGGTTCATACAATGCAATTTTAAGCACATACAATGTAATTTTGAGCTCATACATGGAATGATTCAAACATAGTGCAGCTTCTTTTGGGGAGGGGGATGTACACATATTCCAGAAGCTTCCCAGGTGATATATTAAGGAAAAAAAATGCCTATTAACTAAATGTTGAGAGTTAACTCTTTTATCTTTACTTTAAATTTAACTATTTGTTTGACAGTCTAAGAACTCTTTCCTTTCCTCCAAAAAAGTGACTGTGGCATATTATTAGTCTTTAGGTGGTATGAAATAATTGTTTTTCATTCAGGAAGAATCTGCTCACTGATTCTCTTTCCTGTCCCTCTCTCCTTCCTCCTCCCAATCCTCACCCTCCAATAACAGCATCATCTCTCTACAAAATTGCAGGGTTGTTAAATAAGGCTAATGATCTTTCACTTCCCATCATTCCTTCCTTTTTTCTCTGATATTGCCACTTGGTCATAATTCAGGATAAACCCAATTCTGCCGTTATCAACTTGGGCACATCCAGGTTTCATTGATAGTTTTTTTCTCATCTCTTTTTCCAATCAATCAGTAAACAAGAATTTCATGAAATCATGGAATTTCAAAGTTAGAAGAGCATTACAGAGGGTTTAGGATTATAAATTTAAAGCTGAATCTTAGAGAACATCCTCTTTAATTTTACAGATGAAAAAACTGAGGCTTGGTAGGCTAAATTTTTCCAGTGATACAGAGTCAGTAAATATATTTGGGGGAGATTTGAACCCAAGACTTTTTCATTCTAAGTCTAGTACTTTATCCTCTTTGCCATACTATTCAACCATTATATCAACCATTAATTATGTAGTGTTGACTATATGCCAGCACAACCCTAGCAATCTTTTCCAGTTCATTGCAGCTGCTTTGGGGTGGGTGGGGATGAGAGGTGGAGGAGGAATAATTTAGAAAGTTTTTAAAAGAAACAAACCAATCTATGATGATAAAAGCAACAGAGCTTAATTATTTATATATTTGTATCTTATATAAGAAAAAGTATTCAACTTGCAAGTCTAGGTGAAGACAAAGTCATAAAGACAATAAAAAAAAAAAAGAAGAAGGTAAGAAGGAGACAGCATATATAGGGATTGTAATCACCTGGATATACAAATACATAATCAATATGTCATGCTGGACTTGGATTCAGCAACACATGAATTCAAATCTTACTTCCAACTCTTATAAGATGCTTGATTCTGGGAAAGCGACAACTTTTCTGTGCCTCAGTTTCTTCATCTATAAAACAGGGCAATAATAAGAACCCCTATCTCGTGGAATTGTTATGAAGATCAAATGATATCGTATATATAGAGCATTTTACAAATCTTAATAAACTATTTAAATGCTTTCTATTGTTATTGTCTTGAGAGAGATAGGCTATATCTATGACTGCTAGTAGGAAAATCTGGTCGTTGGGTGAGATGACTTTGAAGTCATGAAAAGAAAAGAAAGGGGATTAATGATTTTATGAGAAACTTCCTCAGAGCCTAGTCCCTTAGTTATATCTAGTTCTTGTGACTTATCCCAGTTCAATATGTGGATCAGGTCACACTCTAGGATAGCTTGGCATTTTAGAATTAAAATTCTTATGGGGAGAGACATGGTCTCATGGATATAGTATGATTGATTTTCATCCTCTAATATCATAGTCAGGGGATAATTAGCTAGATATATGAAGATTTCAGCTATTTGGTGGTGAGAGTGGGGTTGGTTCCGAAGATTTAATAAAGTAAGGATATCAAGGAGCAAGGAAGAACCCAAGGCAGAGACAAGTATTTCAAGAAGGACTATTCCTCTAAATTACATTTGGATACCACACTACTCGAAAAACCACAAAAGATTTAGATTAAATGGTTATATCCTTAAACAGTACCTAATTCCAGAGTTATGGTGAGGATTAAATGAGATATTTGTGAAGTACTTTATAAAACTTACTATGCTAAATAATTGCTAATTACCATTATAACCATTACTATTATTATTGTAATCTAGTTGAGGAATGAAGATTCAGTATATTTCACCATGATAATTTAAACCTAGGTCAATCAGTCAATAAGCATTTACAAATTATGTGTTTATTCTATGTTAAATGCTGCATATACCAAAAAAAGGAAGAAGCAACAGACTCGGCAAATCCATTCCAACCCTTGAGAATCTTATATTCCAATGGTGGAGCCAAACGAATATAAAAAGGTGACATAAAAGATGACATTTTTATACTGCTTCTCCTTCAATATTATTTGCTTGCAATGCATTACAATCTATAATAGGACCAGGGTCTTCTCACTTTCCCACATCAGGGAAATTTTCTGTAAAGGTAACAAAAGTGTGCTCAGGACTTGATTGTCTCCACTTCCCTGGTTGCAGCTTCCTGATTGATTACCTAAGGGCATGAACTCCACCCACGTGGAATTATTTGGTTTTTTCAACTTGATGGAAGTCTGAAGACCAAGCAAATGATTTCATATAAAATCCTTCAGATCAGGAAAAAGGGGAACTACATAACTACAGAAGCTAAGTGTCACAGTTCCTTGCTGGAAATTTGAGAATAAAGGACTAACAAGGGTAAAGGAAAGTTCCTTTCATTAACTGTTTAATGACAGTGTTAACAATGACAATGACAACTGTTCAATATTCCAAAATCAAGCCTGAACAGCTCACACCCAACAAATACCCATTTTCAATTCATCAAAGACTGGTATTTTATGTCTCACAGCATGGGAAACCAGAAGACTATCGGTATAATCTTTATTAAAATAATATGCTTTTGTACTAAGGACAAGTACAAAATCAAAGAACTTTGCAATTGCTCAAAGGCAATTTTCTTCTCCCATTCATTTTTGGACCCCAATCATCTGAAGTGTTGGTCCATTCTCCCCATCTCTCTTTCTCCCTCCCCTCTCATCTTCATATTTATAGGTAGTATTGCAGGATTTTTTCCAATTGGATTAATTAACACCAATAAAGCAGAATGAATCAGAACAAAAGCTTTATTATACTTAGAATGTGGCATATATTCCAGCAGTTGCTGGGGAATGTGTTATTCACTATTCAGCAAGCAATATTTATACATTATATGAAACAAAGAAAAAAAGATGGCTGCTCATTACAATGCAGCTGGCCATACAAAGGAAATAAATTATGCTTGTTAAGGAAAATATATATCATTAGCTACAGGATATAGATAAGAAATAACTCCTTGTTAGTATAGTTAGTTTCATTAAATCAAAGGGAATTACCTATCAGGCTAGGTAAGGGAAGAGGACATTCTAAAGACTCTGAAGTGTCTTTTTTAAAAAAGCAATTATGATATTTTGCACCAATTATAGAAGGAGTGAAGACACTAAAGGAAACCAGCTACTGCAGATGGTCTTACAGTTTGTGCGGGGACTCATGCATGGCAAAATGGCAAATAGAGAAAAAAAAATGGAGTCAGTTAAATTCTCCTGAAAATTCACTTTCAACAAAAGCTAGAATAGATACTGATGGGCAATTTCTATAAGTCATCCATTCAACTTCATATTGCAGTCTAGACAATAAGCGTGCTTCATCCATTTATTTTTCCTTTATGAATATTTAGACCATAGCCTAGGAAACTGCTTGGACCCTCTGAAATGATTTTAGGGGAGGACATGGAAAAAAGTGATGAACAGATGTGGATAGGTTGTAGACTGCACCAGTAGATGGAGTGCTTCTAGGGGTTAGACTCTAGATTATTCTAAATATTTATTGAAATGCTCAGATTTATTAAAATTTGTGTATTTGAATCAATGTAGACGCAAAGTACAGGATATCCGGCATGATAGATTGACAAGAGGGATACCAGTTGCCACTCTGCTTCTCATATCTGTGAGATAATAAGGTGTTGATTGTGAGAATAAAAAAGAGAGCATTTTTAAAAATCAGCAAGGAAACTGACAATTAAGTTTCCTTTGTTCTTTATAAATATATTGGTTTTTTAAATATATGTAAATATGTTGCATGAAAAATCTGTAGATTTACTCGATGTGGAAATTTTCTACCAACAGATTACAGCCCACCTAAGATTTGGTAGATAAGTACTAAACATTTCAATAGACCCTTGAAAGCTCATTTTCACTAGAGATAGTGTGAGATTCACTGAATTTGCTATAGAAAGCAGTGCCCAGTGACACTGAATTCCTGACTCTTCCCAGCACAAGGCACTGTATCTTTTGATTCCAGGTATTTTCTCTGGATTTTTCCTCTTGCTAGATACCCTTTACCTGCTCATATCTGCCTTCTGGCTTCACTGGTTTCTTACAAGTCCTAGCTACAACACCCTCTTCTGACAGAAGCCTCTTCTTTCTGATCCTTCTTATTGCTAATTCCTCCTTTTTATGATTATCTTCCATTTATGCTCTATATATCTTGTTTAGAAGTAGTTGCTTATGTATTGACCTTCCTCTTAGATTGTGAGTCCCTTGAGAGTAGTGACAGCTTTTGCCTTGCTCTACAGGTTGACACTAAATTCTTGTTGACTGACTCTTGAAAAGAATGAATAAAAACAATCCAAATGATCAACATTCAATATTTCTCATTGGATTCCATATTTTTATACTATTTAGCCTTCACTACTTCAATTCCCCAACAGATTTTTCTGATACTATTTTTTTCCTATAGTACCTTAAGTCTTTTATCTCATTATCTGACCCCTATGCCAAAGAAATAGGATGGAGCATCATTGTAGGTACGTGCTATTAAGGACCAATGTTATATGCTGATTTTATCAAGTGTACATAGGCTTATGTATATGTTAGCACTAAATAATTATGAAAATAGCAATTAGTTTAGCCTACTTACTCAAATTATAGTTTAGCAAGATATGTTAGTTACCTATGCTAGGCAAAATTTAGTTGCCTAACTTTTCAGATCTCTAAGTTAATGGTATTAAACTCAAATAGAAACTGATCTGCAGGTGGCATATTTATTTAGAAAAAACACAATTAATTTAACATTATATGTTGTATTGTATATATATTTATTTGGTTAAACATTTCCCAATTACAATTTAATGTGATTTATACACAGAGTTTTTTGACTGCTTGAGACTTTCATAAAGGAATTTGATACTCAAGGTTCTAAGATGGTGAAATATTTTAATTTATGCAATAATTAGAATTTGTTGGCAGGACTAAGAAACAGAGGACTATTTAACTTATTCTCTGATTTTTTTCTGTGATAAGGGTATTTGATTACAACTTAGCAGCCATCAAACAGGTGGATCTTTGGCTTGTCCAAGGATGCAAGGTTGGAGTTTGTTAGAAGAATAGGTTAGTTCAAGTGAATTATGGCTTATATAATACTAAGGAAATAGACACTTTTTTAGTGTCCTCATATAAACGTGAATTATCCTACTATTCTTTCACAGATGGGTTTGTGTGTATTCTATGTGAATTTTCAAAGGCTTTATGTCTTTGATAGGAAAAACTGAGTAGAGATTTCACTATAATTCATATCTCATTTGAAATTTATGGGCTTAGAATCTAGTAGTTTTATATATCTATATATTTTAAATGTGAGGATATTTGAGTTACAGACAGACATATAGTTCTTTATTTTTAATGAAGAAGTATTTGAAAGTCAATAAGGATACTTGGATTAAAAATAATATTTTTGCATACACATACATAGTCATATTTGTTAGTAATGAACCACAGAAAGCTAGATATTAAAAGTGCATCTATATTGATAGATATACACACATATATGTATCATTTTAGGAGAAAATGATTATATAAACCTGAAATCTCATTATTTTCTATAGCTTTTCAATGATACTCTAATACATAACTGTTTTTTTTTTAGCAAATTAGATGAAATCAACAAATATTTATTGAATGCTTACTGTATTAGCTACTGTAAAAAGCACTAGTTTAATTTAACTGATTTATAAAGTACTTTACAATTTACAAAGCACTTTCTCCATAGGTATGTAGGCATTTTTATTCTCATTTTTGGAGTTGAG